>NC_069781.1:146936277-147241555 GCF_027406575.1 Nycticebus coucang | reverse complement strand
AATTTGTGGAATGAAATAAAAGCAGTGTTTACAGGGAAATTTATAGCATTGAATGAACATATTAAAAAAGAAGGAATCTAAAATCAATAATTAAATTTCTACCTTAGGAAACTATTTTGTGTGTGTATATGTATAGCATGGAATACCTTAGGAAAACAGAAAAAGAAAAGTGAGTTAAATTCATAATAAGCATGAAAAAAAAAACTGGATCCCAAATTGATGAAACTGAAATCAGGAAATCTATATAAAGAAAATCAATGAAACAAAAAGGTGGATTTTTGCAAGGTTAATAAAATCAACTAAGAAAAAAAGAGAGAGAACAAATTACTAATAGGTCTATATCTACTGAAGAAATTGAATTAATAATAATCTTCCAAAACAGAAAACAGATGTGTTCACTGGTGAATTTTACCAAACATTTAAGGAAGAAAGGACACCAATTCTCTGCAATATCCTCCAAAAGACATTTGGTATTACTCTAATACCAAAAGCAGACAAAGACATTACAAAAAAGATAACTATAGACTAATATTGCTCATGAACATAAGTGAGAAAGTTCTTCACAAAATATTAGCAAACTGAATCAAAGGCAAAAGGAATCATACACCACAACAAAATGGGATTTATCTCAGGTACGCAAGGCTGGTTTGACATTTGAAAATTAATCCATCACTTTAAAATAGTTAAATTTGAGCCGGTCATGGTAGCTTACACCTTACCATCTTGGAGACCCAGGAGGCAGGAGGATGCAGGATCACTTGAGGCCAGGAATTCAAGGCCAGCTTGGGCAATATAGTGAGACTACTTCTTTAGAAAAAAAGAAAAGTTGGGCGGCGTCTGTGGCTCAGTCGGTAAGGCGCCGGCCCCATATACCGAGGGTGGCGGGTTCAAATCCGGCCCCGGCCAAACTGCAACCAAAAAAAAATAGCCGGGCGTTGTGGCGGGCGCGGGAGGCTGAGGCAAGAGAATCGCTTAAGCCCAGGAGTTAGAGGTTGCTGTGAGCTGTGTGAGGCCACAGCACTCTACCGAGGGCCATGAAGTGAGACTCTGTCTCTACAAAAAAAAAAAAAGAAAAGTTAATTTTATGTTATGTGAATTTCACTTCAAATTTTAAATTTCTACAGCAATAACCATACCTACTAGTGAAATATTGAAAGCATTCCGCTGAGATGCTCATTATCACCACTTCTATGTAACTCTCAGCCAACTCACCAGTTATAAATAAGGAAAAGAGAAAGTAGAGGAGGAAAAGGAGAAGGGCAGATTGTTAGAGGAGAAATAAAATGCGTAAGATTCAGTAAGGAAGAAATACACTGTCGTATCAATAAGCACAGGTAATGTTATTATATACCTAGAAAGTCTAAACAAATCTATGGATCAACTTTTACAATCAATGAGTTTAGGCCTATAGTCCCAGCTACGTGGGAGGCTGAGGCAGAATCATTCAAACCCAGGAATTTGTTTTTTTGTGTTTTTTTTTGCAGTTTTGGCCGGGTCTGGGCTTAAACCCGCCACCCCTGTTATATGGGGCCAGCACCCTACTCCTAGAGCCACAGGCGCCACCCAAACCCAAGAGTTTGAGGTTGCTGTGAACTATTATACCACAGCACTCTATCAAGGGTGACAAGTGAGACTCCATCTCAAAAAAATAAATACGTAAAAGCCCAGTGGAACATTGGGTGCCACCACTGTGAACCCCACAAGCTAGTGGTGGTCCCCTATGCCCCAATCTTTGAAAATTCTAAAAAAGAAAAAAAAGTGAGTTTAGTTAGGTCATTAGATACAAGGTCAAAATTTTAAAAAATTCTTTGCATTTCTATTTATCCAATTAGAAATAGAAAAATGCAAATAAGGAATAATTACATAGGGATAAATACAACAAAATTGTGCAAAATGGCTACATAGAAAATGATAACTTTTTATTTAGAAGTATTAAAGGAAAATGAAAAGATTTTACTATGTTCAAGGATTGAAATACTTAGCACTGTTAAGATATCAGTTCTCCCTAACTTGATCTATAAATTTAATGGAATCACAATTAAAATCCTAGCACTTTTTTTTTTGTGTAGAGACAGAGTCTCACTTTACCACCCTCAGTAGAGTGCCGTGGCGTCACACGGCTGACAGCAACCTCCACCTCTTAGGCTTACATGATTCTCTTGCCTCAGCCTCCCGAGTAGCTGGGACTACATTCGCCCACCACAACGCCCGGCTATTTTTTGGTTGCAGTTCAGCCGGGCTGGGTTTGAACTCACCACCCTTGGTATATGGGGCCGGCGCCCTGCTCACTGAGCCACAGGCGCCGCCCACCTTTTTTTTTTTTTTTTTTTTTGAGACAGAGTCTCACTCTGTTGCCCTAGGCAGAGTGCCATGGCATCATAGCTCTCAGCACCCTCAAACTCTTGGGCTCAAGCCATCCCCCTTCCTCAGCCGCCTGAGTAGCTCCCCGCCACCACGCCCAGCTAGTTTTTCTATTTTTAATAGAGATGGGGTCTTGCTCTTGCTCAGGCTGTTCTTGAACTCCTAAACTCAAGCAATCCACCACCTTGGCCTCCCACAGATTATAGGCATGAGCTACCACACCCAGCCCAGCACTTTTTTTTTTTTTTGAGACAAAGTCTCTACTCTCAGTAGAGTGCTGTGCTATCACAGCTCACGGCAACCTCAAACTCTTGGGCTTAAGCGATTCTCTTGCCTCAGCCTCCCAAGTAGCTGGGACTATAGGCGCCCACCACAATGCTCGACTATTCTTTGGCCGTAGTTGTCATTGTTGTTTGGCAGGCCTGGGCTGGATTTGAGCCCACCAGCTTGAATGTGGACGGCACCGTAATGAGCTATGGGTGCCGAGCCCAGCATGTTTCTTTTTTTTTTGCCTGTTGTGTGCCTATCTAGGTATGTCTCTGTGCGATTTGTGTGTGTGGAGATGTTACTCTGCCAGCACTTTTCTTTTGTGTGGGAAAGGTGATCCTGGATAATTGAGGGTATGAGGGAGATTTGAAATTGATAAGCCAATTCTAGAATTTATATGAAAATACAAAGAGCTAAGAATAGCTAAGATGATCTGAAAGAATAGCTAAGAACAAAGAAGGGGTGGGAGGGCAATAGTCCCCTCTTATCTGTGGGGTCTACAGGGAATGCGTTCTGAGCCACCCTGTGAATGCCGGAAGCCATGGATAGTGCAAACCTTAGCCATTCTACGGTTTTTTCCCCATGTGTACACACCTATGACAAAGTTTAACTTACAAATTAGGCACAGAAGAGATTAACAAGAATAATAATAAAGTGGAATATGGGAGGTGCCTATGGCTCAGTGGGTAGGGCACTGGCCCCATATACCGAGGGTGGTGGGCTCAAACCCAGCCCTGGCCAAACTGCAACAAAAAAATAGCTGGGCATTGTGGTGGGCGCCTGTAGTCACAGCTACTCGGGAGGCTGAGGCAAGAGAATCACTTAAGCCCAAGAGCTGAAGGTTGCTGTGAGCTGTGATATCACAGCACTCTACGGAGGGTGACAAAGTAAGACTCTGTCTCTAAGAATAATAATAATAATAATAATAAAGAGGAATAATTATAATATACTGTAATCAAAGTGATGTGATGTGTCTCTCTCTCAAAATTCCTTATTGGACTGTACCTCAGGTGCAGTTCTGGAGTTCTGAAGGCAGAACCGCAGACAAGGGGGACTACTGTATAATACTTATGACAGTTGAGTATTAATGCAAAACGTGTGGGCATTTGCCCCCAGCCCCCAACCCCTGCAATCTAGGAAAACATTTATATCCTTGCCAACCCTGATTATTGTCAGTCTATCTTTTGTTTGAGATGGGATGTCACTACATTGCCCAGGCTGGCCTTGAACTCCTGTGTTCCGGCAGTCCTCCCCGTTGGCTTCCCATGGAGATCCTTGCCAAATGTGATGTATGAAAATCACATTTCATCATTTTAGTTTTGTTTTTTTTTTTGGTTATTCACAAAGTTGAACACACATTTGTTGGCCATTTATATTTCTTCTTTGGGAGACTCTTCCATTTTTTTTTTTTTTTTTTTTTGTAGAGACAGAGTCTCACTGTACCGCCCTCGGGTAGAGTGCCGTGGCGTCACACGGCTCACAGCAACCTCTAACTCTTGGGCTTACGCGATTCTCTTGCCTCAGCCTCCCGAGCAGCTGGGACTATAGGCGCCCGCCACAACGCCTGGCTATTTTTTTGTTGCAGTTTGGCCGGGGCTGGGCTTGAACCCGCCACCCTCGGCACATGGGGCCGGCACCCTACTCACTGAGCCACAGGTGCCACCCAAGACTCTTCCATTTTTAGTGAGATCTACTTCTTTCTGATTTTTAAACAGTTCTTTGTATATAATAAAGAGGTTAACTATGTTTCTATGACATATGAAGCAACTATTTATTTTTTCTTAGTTTGCTATTTGACTTTGTTTTGTGTTCTGTCCTATCGGAAGTTCTTAATTGTCATAAGTAACATCTGTCCGCTTTTTCTTTTGTTTCCTGTCCTTGGTATCAATGCCAAGAAAAACCTTCTTTTTCCCAGTATTTTTGTCTGTTTTTGAGGCCAAGGTCACACTGCTCAACAGTGAAGCCAGAATTCAAACATAATTGTGTCTTACTTTATACCTTGTAACTCCTCACTGTACTATTCGAAACGACAGCAATTATCTCTGAATTTTAAGAATATAGGTTATATTTATTTTTATTTACCTGTATTTTCGCACATATGTACAGTAAGACATATGTAGATAGTAAGACTGAAGAGTATTCTGAGTAAGAGAGGGACTCTGGAACCAGATGGCCTGGGCTCACATCCCAGCTGTTTCTTTTATTTTCTTTCTTTCTTTCTGTCTTTTTTTTTTTTTTTTTTGGAATCAGAGTCTCACTCTGTCTCCCTGGGTAGAGTGCTGTGGCATCACAGCTCACAGCAACCTCAAACTCTTGGGTTCAAGTGATTCTCTTGCTTCAGCCTCCCAAGTAGCTGGGAGTATAAGCACCCACCACAAAGCCTGGTTGGGTTTTCTATTTTTATTTTATTTTATTTTTTTTTTTTTATTAAATCATAGCTGTGTACATTGATATGATCATGGGGCATCATTCACTAGCTTCACAGACCGTTTACCAAGTTTCACATATACCCTTGTAAGATGCACCGCTGGTGTAATCCCACCAATCCCCTTCCCTCTACCCACCTCCCCTCTCCCTCCCCTCCCTTTCCCCCTTCCCCCTATTCTTAGGTTGTAACTGGGTTATAGCTTTCATGTGAAAACCCTAAATTAGTCTCATAGTAGGGCTGAGTACATTGGGTGCTTTCTCTTCCATTCTTGAGATACTTTACTAAGAAGAATATGTTCCAGCTCCATCCATGTAAACATGAAAGAGGTAAAGTCTCCATCTTTCTTTAAGGCTGCATAATATTCCATGGTGTACATATACCACAATTTATTAATCCATTTGTGGATCAATGGGCACCTGGGCTTCTTCCATGACTGGGTTTTCTATTTTTAGTAGAGATGAGGTCTTGCTCTTGCTCAGGCTGATCTTGAACTCCTAGGCTACTCGGTCCAACCTACCTTGGTCTCCCAGAGTGCTCAGATTACAGGCATGAGCCACCTCGCCTGGCCCACCTATTTCTTAGCTGGATGACTGTGGGCAAGTTGTAATGCTTAACCTACCTGTGCTTCGGTTTACTTAGTCATAAAAGGTGGAAAATAATAGTGCCTACAATGTAAAATTATTGTGTAGAGCAATAAATTAAGACATGTTAGAATAGTGCATGGTACATTATGAGCTCAATCTAAATCTTTGTTTTAATGAACATATATTGCTTTGATAATAAAAAGAAACTAAAGTTATTGTTTTGTTTGTTCATTTTTTGTTTTTGTTTTTTTAGAGATAGAGTCTCATGTTGTGGCCCTCAGTAGAGTACCGTAGTGTCACAGCTCACAGCAACCTCCAACTCCTGGGCTTAAGCGATTCTCTTGCCTCAGCCTCTGGAGTAGCTGGGACTACAGGCACCTTCCACAGCGCCCAGCTTTTTGTTATTGTTGTTGTTGTAGTTCAGCTGGGGCTGGGTTTGAACCCGCCACCCTCAGTATATGGGGCCAGCGCCCTACCCCACTGAGCCACAGGCGCCGCCCTTAAGTTATCATTTAAACAAGACTTCATGTACACTGTAATTAGAAAGGGCAAGTAAGTGAAAAGCCACTTAGTGCAGTCCCCCTGGAGAGCTGTCCTGGGGGTTTCCGGGGAGCCTCCTCTTATCCAGGCTTTATACTCAGATGAAGGTCCCCCACAAAAGGAAGCAGCCCTCACCATGTTCCTGCTTCCGGCCCGGGGCTTTGTTTCCAAGCCTTGGCGCTTTCTCATCTCAACCAGCTTTCTACGTAATAAACAAATATTTGGCAGACAGAAAAAGAAAAAGAAAAGGTTTGATTCGTTATTCGGACACTTCCTGAGTGGCGGCGATGTGTGGCCCCCTGGCCAGGTAACCACCGCCTTGGCAGGCACACTGCGTACTGGTCACTTAATAGAAACAACCTCCAGGCACACTGGCAGCCACTCCAGGAGGCAGATGCCGCCGTATCCCTATTTTACAGAGGAAGAAATTAAAGTGCACAGAGTCAGGGGACTTGCCCCAAATCCCCAAAACTGGCAAGTGGCAGGGCCAGCCTGGTTGAAAGGTGGCTTGAGCAGATGCACTTTGTGACTCCTGGGGGTCCTGTCCCAAGGGTCCTCTGAGCCCCAGCCCTACTGAGTCAGAAGTCAGTTGTTGGAAGGACTTTTTTCTTGGGCACTTGGATGCAGGGAGGGAGAAGGATTTCTGGGCTGTGGGCCAGGACCTCTGCTCTGCAGACACCCTGAGCAGGTGCCCTGCTCCCCTAATGGGGTACTCCCAGCCTCCTGCACCATCACCCCTCTGGGCAGGTGGCTCTGCACGGCCAGCAGCCAGGGTCAGGACTCTGAACCAGTCACAGCTTCCCACAGAGCCCATCCTCCCCACATCCTCCTCCAGGAAGCCCTGGAAGCCTTAGCCTTAGTCCCTTCCTCTTCCCAGCTTCCTTCAGCCCTCGGGTCTGTATTGAGGGCCTGTCTTCCCATCCTCCTTAGCCCACATGTCCTTCTCCTTCTGAAGCAGGAATGAGGCTGCTTTCACCTTTGAGTTCCCTGAAGTCTCTAGCTAAGAGCTGGGTTCATAGAAAGTGTTATTTTTATTTTATATTTTATTTTATTAATTTAATTTATTTTATTGACAGAGTCTGTCACCCTGGATAGAGAGGAGTTGCATCATAGCTCACAGCCTCAGCTTCCTGAGTAGCTGGAACTACAGCCACCCACCCAGATAGTTTTTTCCATTTTTACTAGAAACGAGGTCTCTCTCTTGCTCAGCTGGTCTTAAACTCCTGAGCTCAGGTGATCCACTGCCTCAGCTTCCCGGAGTGCTAGGATTACAGGCATTAGCCACTGCACCAGGCCTAGAAAGTGCTTTAAAAAAAAACTGGGCGGTACCTGTGGCTCAGTGTGTAGGGCGCCGGCCCCATATACCGAGGGTAGGGGTTCAAAGCCAGCACGGGCCAAACTGCAACAAAAAAAATAACTGGGCATTGTGGCGGGCGCCTGTAGTCCCCAGCCACTCAGGAGGCTGAGGCAAGAGAATTGCCTAAGCCCAAGAGCTGGAGGTTGTTGTGAGTTGTGACACCATGGCACTGTACCCAGGGCGACAGACTGAGACTCTGTCCCTAAAAAAAAAAAAAAAAAACTCGGTGAGGAATGAATGTAACTAGGTCCAAGAAAGAATTCCAGCATGTTGGGTTCGGAACCCATAGCTCAGTGGTTAGGGTGCTGGCCACATGCACCCACGCTGCTGGGTTCAAACCTAGCCCCAGCCTGCTAAACAAACAAACAAAAAAAATAGGGCATTGTGGCAGATTCCCGTAGTGCCAGGTTGGGAGTCTGATGCAAGAGAATCACTTGAGCCCAAGAGTTTCAGGTTGCTGTGAGCTATGACACCATAGCACTCTACTGAGGGCAACACAGTGAGACTCTGTCTCAAAAAAAAAAAAATTTCAGGGCGGCGCCTGTGGCTCAGTGAGTAGGGCGCCGGCCCCATATGCTGAGGGTGGTGGGTTCTAACCCAGCCCCGGCCAAACTGCAACAAAAAAATAGCCGGGTGCTGTGGCGGGCGCCTGTAGTCCCAACTACTCAGGAGGCTGAGGCAAGAGAATCGCTTAAGCCCAGGAGCTGGAGGTTGCTGTGAGCTGTGTGAGGCCACGGCACTCTACCAAGGGCCATAAAGTGAGACTCTGTCTCTACAAAAAAAAAAAAAGAATTTCAGCATGAACACATCATACACAGCCTGGCTTCTGTGAAAGGAACTGGCCGGTGAATGGCTGAATGCTGCCCTGAGCAGGTTTAGTCCCCAGCTCTGTATGAATCATGAACCTGGGTTTCCTTAGCTGTAGAGAGTGGACATGGTGGAGCAGTCCTGTGGTCCCCAGGGCTGGAGGGGAGAACAGCCATGTGGATGCTGTGTGACGCCCCATTTCCATTCCTCAGCCACTGTTGGGCACCCTGGGAGCAAGACAGGCCTCCCCCAACCTCAGCTATATATAGCTGGTCTCCTTTTCTTCCACTGGACCAGGAGGAAAGCTGTTCTCAGACTTCAGGGAGCCAGACATCCATGAGAAGGCTTTGTAATTCTGAGGTGTCCCCTGTCCTGGAAGACTGCCTTCTTCCCTGAAGCTTCTGCCCTCTTCTGGAAGATCTGAGGCAGGGGAAGGATAAGAGGCCTTCTAGGCCGGGCATGGTGGCTCACACCTGTTATCTTAACACTCTGGGAGGCTGAGGCAGGTGGCTTATTTGAGCTCAGCCTGAACAACAGTGAGATCCCCATCCCTACTAAAAAAAAAAAAAAGAGGCCTTCCAGCTTGGGAGACAGGTGCCTGCTGGGGGACCTTTAAGCTTGGACAGTGGCCTGCCAGCTAAGTCCAAAGCTCTGAGGTCATTTCCCTTGATACCAGAGACTTGGCACCTGCAGGAACCTCTTGTGGATTAGAATGTCAAGAGTGCCCCAGATCTCACGCCCCACACCCTGGCGCCTGGGAGGAGTAGCCTGCCCTCCCAGCACCCAGATCTCAGGCCCTCCTGCAAGGGCAGGTCCGTGAAGGCCAGGGAGTTGGAGAGGGCACTGACTGGCCCAGCCACTGCCTGTGCCCTGTAAGGCTGATCTCGGGCTTAGGGGCTCCCAAGGGGAATGGAAAGAGCACACCCCTCCTGCAGACCTCAGAATCTCTGAAACAGATCCAGCCCTGCTCTCAGCACCTCTGTTGTTGGTGTCACCAACAGTTGCTAAGAGACCAAGCAGGCATTACAGGCGCTGGCCCCAGGGGATCCCCAGAGCTGCTGTACACAGCCTGGCCTGTCAGCTTCCTGGGGCTCTGCCCACATCCTTGGCCCTCTGCAGAGGCCAGAGGTCTCAGCCAGGAGCCAGTGGCTTCACTGAGAAATCACTTGCTTGGAGCACGTAGTCTGTGTGCCCCGGCAATCCTCAAAGAGGAGACAGTGGTGGGTGGAGAGGACACACAAGTCAACTAACTTCTTTGAGCTTGAGTCTCCTTCTCAATAAAATGAGGATAATTAGCTGACTTAGACTGACCTCCCAGAGTGATTGTTAGGATTAAAAGAAAGGCTCAGTGGGTTGTAAAGTGAAGTTCAATGTCAGTCATTGTCATTACAAATAAAAGAACTGGGGCTGTAGCACCTGGGAAAGAAGACAGGCTGGTCCACCACTTTGGTAAGGTTTACCAAATTATGTCTAGAGTGGGGTTTTATCCCATCTGTAATAAATATGTAAATATATATTTATCAAAAAATTTCAAGGTGGGGCGGCGCCTGTGGCTCAGTCGGTAAGGCGCAGGCCCCATATACCGAGGGTGGCAGGTTCAAACCTGGCCCCGGCCAAACTGCAACGAAAAAAATAGCCGGGCGTTGTGGCGGGCGCCTGTAGTCCCAGCTACTCAGGAGGCTGAGGCAAGAGAATCGCTTAAGCCCAGGAGTTGGAGGTTGCTGTGAGCTGTGTGATGCCACGGCACTCTACTGAGGGCCATAAAGTGAGACTCTGTCTCTACAAAATAAATAAATAAATAAATAAATAAAATTTCAAGGTGGCACCTGTAGCTCAAGTGGCAAGGGCACCAGCCACATACACTAGAGCTGGCAGGTTCAAATCTGGCCCGGGCCTGCCAAACAATGAAAACTACAACCAAGGGCGGTGCCTGTAGCTCAAGGAGTAGGGCGCCGGTCCCATATGCCGGAGGTGGTGGGCTCAAACCCAGCCCCAGCCAAAAAAAAAAAAGAAAAGAAAAGAAAACTACAACCAAAAAATAGCCAGGTGTTGTGGCCGGCGCCTGTAGTCCCAGCTACTTAGGAGGCTGAGGCAAGAGAATCACTTAAGCCCAAGAATTTGAGGTTGCTGTGAGCTGTGACGCTACAGCACTCTACCCAGGGTGACATAGTGAGACTCCATCTCTAAAAATATTAAAAAAGAATTTCATTTTAATGATATATATTTTGTTAAATATAATCTTTATACATATATAAATAAACTGATTAATAAATCTATTGTCTCATATTTAGTCAGGAAGATTATTCACTGTTTGTAACCACCTCATCAGGCCAGCGCAGTGGCTCATGCCTGTAATCCCTGCACTCTGGAATTGCCTGAGCTCACACGTTCAAGACCAGCCTGAGCAAGTGTGAGACTCCGTCTCTAAAAATAGCCATGTGTTATGGTGGGCACCTGTAGTCCCAGCTACTCAAGAGGCTGAGGCAAGAGGATCACTTGAGCCCAAGAGTTCGAGGTTGCCGTGAGCTAAGACACCAAGGCACTCTCCTGAGGGCGACAAAGTGAAACTCTGTCTCAAACAAAACAAAACAAAACACCTCATCTGGTGGTTGTGTCAGCTCACACCTATAATCCCAGCACTGTGGGAGGCCAAGGCAGGAGGATTGCTTGAGTCCAGGAGTTCTAGACCAGCTTCTGAGCAACATAGTGAGTCTCCATCTCTACTAAAAGCAGAAAAATTGTGGCTCGTGTCTGTAGTCCTAGCAACTCAGGAGGGTGAGCCTAGACGATTGCTTTATACAGCCCTGGAGTTGGAGATTACACTGAGCTATGATAACGCCAGAGCCCTCATTCCCTAGGCACCTAGGAGAACGATACCCTGTCTCAAAATATAACAACAATCACCTCCTAAGAGGAGATCATGGGTGTTTTTTATCTTATTCTTTTTGCTATCTTTTCTGCTGTGATTGACCACAGCAGCTCTGTAGAGGGGGCAACTTCTGCACTGGCCTCCCCAAGGCCAGTGGGGAGACCAAGCTTCTTCAATGTCCTCCAACCCAGTACCGCAGGGCCTCCCGAAATGGCCTCTGTGGAGCGGCTGTTTTACAGCAAACCACACCCCACCTTTTTTTTTTTTCTTCAAAGAAATCTCGTTGGGAAGCCCAAGGTAGAAACAGGAAGGGAGGCAGGCTAGAAGGGTCTCAGATTCAGAAATCCGAGGGGTGGGGCTGCCTGGCCTCAGGCCTTCATCTCTTTATCTGCAAGACGGGATTCTAATGCTGGTCCCACAGAGAAGAACTCAACATAGCCTCTCAGTAAGCAGCGCCTGGCACTTGGCAAGTCCTAAACATTGTTGGCAATTACTTCACACTTTTTTTGTAAAGCAAAATAAATAAAAGCGTAACTAACTGCTCTGGTTCAAAGACTGTGGCACTTCCCTGGCCCTCTGCAGTAGCACTGAAGGGAATTCTGAGTTGGGATTGGATGTCAAAGCTGGCAAGCTGCGTGGCCTTGGGTGGATCACTTTCTCTTCCCGCCTTAGTTTATCTGCAAACCATACATAAGTGTTGCTAACTGGGGGGTTTCGAAACTTTGGCATGAGGGGAGGGGCAGATCCTAGCTTGTCATCACAGTACAGTAGACCCTCCATAACTGACCACCTCCCTACACTGACCAGCCCCGTAAGTTGACCTAATTTTCATAGACGAGACATGTGCCACACTTGTGTATCAGTACAGCCAGCCTAGTTCCTTATGTTGACCACCTCCTGTGTTTACCAGTTTGTTACAGTCCCTTGGGTGGTCACCTTACAGGGGCTCTGCTGTAATTGGCAGATGGTTTCTCATGGCCAGAGTTTCAACTGTCTTTCCAAACACCATTGTTGATTAAACAGCTGCTAATAATTTTCTAAATAATGTTCCACGTAATATACATTTTATATGTTTACACGTAAGCATTAAATATTTTTGCATTAAACACTATTTATGTATTTATTTATTTCAAAATACTAAAGGAGTCAAATGATTTTGTTACATGGTTCCCTTCTGTTTGGGGGGTTTGAGATAACTCTGGCTCAGGCTGGTTTCAAACTCCTGAGCTCAAGCAATCCTTCCACCTCAGCCTCCCAGAGTGCTGGGATTACAGGTGTGAGCCTCCGGCTTCAGGAATCAGTTTTGTGACTCTGGAGTCACAGCTGTGGGTGTGCCTGGCCTGTTGGTGTTCACTGTGCCCTCTAGGCAGGTTTCGTCCCCCTTCTGCCCCTCCTCCCCTGGTTTGATTTCCCTCTGCACACGTGTGCTCATCAGTTTGTTCCAGTTTAATAAGGAGTACATGTGGTGTTCAATTTTCCAATCTTGAGATACTTTGCTGAGGAGTATGGTCTTCATTTTAATCCAAATTGTTGCAAAAGCCATTCATTCAACCTTTTTATGGCTGAGTACTACTCCCTGGTACACATACCCCACATTTTATTAATCCCCTCATTAATTGGTGGGCACCTGGTTTGATTCCACATCTTTGCAATTGTGACTTGTGCTCTAATAAATGTTGAAATGCAGGTGTCTTTTTGATAGAAAGACTTCTTTTATTCTGGGTAGATCCCCGTTAGTGGGATTGCTGGCTGGTAGGTCTACTTTTTTTTTTTGTAGAGACAGAGTCTCACTGTACCGCCCTCGGGTAGAGTGCCGTGGCGTCACACGGCTCACAGCAACCTCTAACTCTTGGGCTTACGCGATTCTCTTGCCTCAGCCTCCCGAGCAGCTGGGACCACAGGCGTGGTAGGTCTACTTTTAGTTCTTTGAGGAATCTCCATGCTATTTTCCATAGAGGGTGTACTAGTTTGCAGTCTTGCCAGTAGTGTGTAAACATTCCTTGCAGTTTTAACCTGTACTGTGTTTTTTAGGATTGCAGCTCCTATGTAAATCAAGGAAAGATGTGTTCTGTTTGGTTCAGAACTTTACCAAGAGATTTCAGAAAATCAAACCACCCATGGCAACACAGCTCATGGTTTTTTACTCACCAAAACATTTCATTATTTAAAAAAAAAAAAAAAAAGAGGGCGGCGCCTGTGGCTCAGTGAGTAGGGCGCCGGCCCCATATGCTGAGGGTGGCGGGTTCAAACCCAGCCCCAGCCAAACTGCAACAAAAAAATAGCCATTGTGGCGGGCACCTGTAGTCCCAGCTGCTTGGGAGGCTGAGGCAAGAGAATGGTGTAAGCCCAAGAGTTAGAGGTTGCTGTGAGCCGTGTGACGTCACAGCACTCTACCCAAGGGCCATAAAGTGAGACTCTGTCTCTACAAAAAAAAAAAAAAAAAAAAAGAAAGGCTCGCCTGTGGCTCAAGCAGCTAAGGCACCAGCCACATACACCTGAGCTGGCGGGTTCAAATCCAGCCCCAGGCCACCAAACAACAATGACGGCTGCAACCAAAAAATAGCCAGGCATTGTGGCGGGCGCCTGTAGTCCCAGCTACTTGGGAGGCTGAGGCAGGAGAATCGCTTGAGCCCAGGAGTTGGAGGTTGCTGTGAGCTGTGAGGCCACAGCACTCTATCCTGGGCAACAGCTTGAGGCTCTGTCTCAAAAAAAAAAAAGGAGATGGAGGAGGAATGGGAAGGAGAAGGGGAAGCAGAAGGGAAAGGGGAAAAGGAGGGAGGGGGGAGGAGAAGAAGAAGAAGAAGCCCAGCGTAGTGGCTCATACCCACAATCCAGAACTTTGGGAGGCCAAGTCAAGAAGATTGAGACCAGCCCGGGGAACATGATAAGACCTCCTCTCTACAAAAAACTCATGAAACATTATGAGTGGCCGTAGCACAGTGGTTACAACGCCAGCCACATACACCAAGGCTAGTGGGTCCAAACCCTCCCCGGGCCAGCTAAAACAACAATGACAACTGCAACAAAAAAAATAGCCGGGCATTGTGGTGGTCGCCTGTAGTCCCAGCTACTCAGGAGACTGAGACAAGAGAATCACTTAAGCCCGGGAGTTTGAGGTTGCTGTCAGCTGCAATGCCATGGCACTCTACCCAGGGTGACATAGTGAGACTCTGTCTCAAAAAAAAAAAAGAAAAAAAGAAAGAAATAAACATTAGGTGGGCATGGTGGGATACACCTGCAGTCCCAGCTACTGGGGATGTTGAGGTGGGAAATTATTAGAGCTCATGAGTTCAAGGCTACAGTGAAATTGTGCCACTAGGCTGGGTGACAGAGTGAAACACTATCTCAAAAAAAATAATAATTAATTAAAAAATAAATAAGTTCTCTCTCACCTTCTCTGTGTCATGAGAGGGACCCACTTCCATCTCTCTTTGGAAGTGCTCTAAACTTTCCCTTTGTTCTTCCTAAATAAAATCTGTTTTACCACGAAACTTGTGACTTGTCACTTTTGCTCTCTACCCACACTGCCTGTGCCGCTCCAGTGTCATTTTCTGTTTCCACTCTCTTTGCTTTAGATTACCACCATGCCTCAGTTGAACTTTCTAGGTCAGCTGAGTAATCGAACCTGGTCAACTGGGTTCAGGGAACTGGAATCCTCAACCCCTAACATCTTTTCTGATGCCAAAACTTAGGAATAGTTAAAATATCTTTAAAAGGCTAGATGCCCATTGTTCAATGGTTAGAGCACTGGCCCCATGCACCGGGGGTGGCAGATTTGAACCTGGCCAGGGCCTTCTGAATGAATGAATAAATAAATAAATAAAATATCTTTTAAAAAATAATACAAATAGGGCTGCACCTGTGGCTCAGTGAGTAGGGCACCGGCCCCATATACCGAGGGTGGTGGGTTCAAACCCAGCCCCGGCCAAACTGCAACAAAAAAACAGCTGGGCGTTGTGGCGGGTGCCTGTAGTCCCAGCTGCTCGGGAGGCTGAGGCAAGAGAATCACAAAGGCCCAAGAGCTGGAGGTTGCTGTGAGCCGTGTAACGCCACGGCACTCTACTGAGGGCAGTAAAGTGAGACTCTGTCTCTACAAAAAAATAATAATAATAATACAAATAAAAATAAATAAAAGCATATTATTTTAAGTTTTTTTTTTTGTTTTGTTTTGTTTTTGAGACAGAATCTCACTATGTCACCCTGGGTAGAGTCCTGTGGTATCACAGCTCACAGCAACCTCCAACTCCTGGGCTTAAGCGATTCTCTTGCCTCAGCCTCCTGAGTAGCTGCGACTACAGGCGCCTGCCACAACACCCGGCTATTTTTTTTGGTTGCAGTTTGGCCAGGGCCGGTTCAAACCCCCCACCCTCTGTATATAGGGCCAGCACCATACCCACTGAGCCACAGGCGCTGCCCAATACATGGATGCATTCTTTGTATGATCCAGCAAATCTCAAGATATATACTTGAGGGGTGTAGTTCAGATTCTGCAGAGCCCCTCCCGCTCTTGTCTCAGTTTAGGTTGGTAACCCCAAAGCCGCAGAAGCAGGAATCACCAGACTCCCAGGGCAGCATGTCCACTGGAGTTTTGTTTGTTTGTTTTGAGACAGAGTCTCACTCTGCTGCCCTGGGTATAGTGCCATGACATCAGCATAGCTCACAGCAACCTCAAACCCTTGGACTCCTGAGTGGCTAGAACTACAAGCACCCGCCATAACACCCAGCTAGTTTGTCTATGTTTAGTAGAGATGGGGTCTCTTGCTCAAGCTGGTCTCCAACTCCTGAGCTCAAGGGATCCTCCCGCCTCAGCTTCCCAGAGTGCTAGGATTACAGACATGAGCCACACTGAAGTTTAACAGGGGATTAAACAGTTCAATAGCTGGTAAATCCCAGTTTTTTGAGTCTCAGACTTGAGAGGCTCCTGGGCAGAGCCTGCAGAGTCTGACCTGGCTTCCCTCATGGGGTCTATGTGGGATGAGAGCTCCTGACCTCCACCCAAAAAGCAGGGAAGGCAGGATGGGGGTCAAGATCTGAAATCCAGTCTGTGACCAAGGTGCTTGACTCACAGTCCCAGCACAGCTACCTTTCTTATAGCCCCCCCTTCCACAATTTGATGCAAGTGTCAATGTCTCCCCCCTATTTTTTTTTTTTCAAAAAGTTTGGAGGGGAGAGGAAGAAAAATGAAGAGACTATGTCTCCTTTACATAATAAAAAAAAATTTTTTTTAGACAGTCTCAAGCTGTCACCTTGGGTAGAGTGCTGTGGTGTCATCGTCATAGTTCACAGCAACCTCCAACCCTTGTGCTCAAGCTTTTTTTTTTTTTTTTTTGTAGAGACAGAGTCTCACTTTATGGCCCTCGGTAGAGTGCCCTGGCCTCACACAGCTCACAGCAACCTCCAACTCCTGGGCTTAAGCGATTCTCTTGCCTCAGCCTCCCGAGTAGCTGGGACTACAGGCGCCCGCCACAACACCCGGCTATTTTTTTTTGGTTGCAGTTTGGCCGGGGCTGGGTTTGAACTCGCCACCCTTGGCATATGGGGCCGGCGCCCTACTCACTGAGCCACAGGCACCGCCCTCTTTTTCTTTTCTTTCTTTTTTTTTTTGTTAGAGACAGTGTTTCACTTTATTGCCCTCGGTAGAGTGCTGTGGTGTCACAGCTAACAGCAACCTTCAACTCCTGGGTTTAGGTGATTCTCTTGCCTCAGCCTCCCGAGTAGCTGGGACTACAGGTGCCCGCCAGAACCCCCAGCTATTTTTTTTTTTTTTTTGGTAGAGACAGAGTCTCACTTTATGGCCCTCGGTAGAGGGCCGTGGCGTCACACAGCTCACAGCAACTTCCAACTCCTGGGCTTAGGCAATTCTCTTGCTTCAGCCTCCCGAGTAGCTGGGACTACAAGCGCCCGCCACAACGTCCGGCTATTTTTTTGTTGCAGTTTGGCCGGGGCTGGGTTTGAACCCGTCACCCTCGGCATATGGGGCTGGGTTTGAACCCGTCACCCTCGGCATATGGGGCTGGGTTTGAACCCGTCACCCTCGGTATATGGTGCCGGCACCCTGCTCACTGAGCCACAGGCGCCGCCCACCCCCAGCTATTTTTGTTGTTGTTGTTGCAGTCTGGCCAGGGCCAGGTTCGAGCCTGCCACCCTTGGTATACAGGGCCAGAGCCCTACCCACTAAGCCACAGGTGCCATCCAAGTCTTTCTATTTTTTGTAGATCCTCTTGCCTTAGCTTTTCTATTTTAGTAAAGATGGGGTCTCACTTTTGCTCAATAGCCTGAACTTGTGACTTCAAGCAATCCACCTGCCTTGGCCTCCCAGAGTGCTAGGATTATAGTTGTAAGCCACTGAGCCCAGCTAACAAATATATATATAGTTTTTTATTTTTTTGAGACAAAGTCTCAATTTGTCGTAGAGTGCCATGGTATCATAGGGCACAGCAACCTCAAACTCTTGGGATTAAGTAATTCTCTTGCCTCAGTCTCCCAAGTAGCTGGGACTACAGGCACCCACCACAACACCCACCTATTCATAGAGACGAGGTCTCACTCTAGCTTAGGCTGGTCTCCAACCTGTGAGCTCAGCCAATCTACCCACTTCGGCCTCCCAGAGTGCTAGGATTACAGGTATGAGCCACTGTGCCCAGCCTAATCAATAAATATTTTGAAAACTCTTTTTAATGTCCTGGTTGCCAGGAAAACCTTGGGTACTGGAGCTGTGGCCTCACAGGCCACCCAACATCCCCACTGGAGCTCATTCTCAAAAGCTGATCCCTCACTCCTGGCCTGAGTGCAGATGAGAACTCTAAGGCCACCATGTGCATAGATAAATGTAGAAGGGTCAGAGAACCCTTTCTTTGAAATATCATCCTTAATTCTGAGGTCATGACTTTACTGTTGTTTTGTGTGTTAATGTGATATGACCTTGCTTTTGTGAAATAAGGGGGGTGTGAAGGAATTGGGTTGTTTTCACAAACACCTTTTACTTGGCAAAATAGTTAGAAACCTCTTTGACGCCCTCCTTCTCACTCTCATCCTGAAACCCAAAGTCTGTAAAGGAGAAGACAGGAAGACAGACACCCCACAAGGCACTGGGGAGCGGCAGTGGCCCCCCGTCTAGCACAGTGAGGTCACAGAAAAGGGTGTGGTCAGCTTCACCTGGGAAGACAGCACAAAGGGGTGGACATTCACACTGCCTTGATCCACAGGGGCTTCCTGCTGGGCAGATGGGGGCTGGTGGGGGAAGGAGAATGGGGGAGGGATGTGGCAGCTCTGCCAGTCTGGGGTGCTGCCTTCAGAGTGTCCTGCTGGAGAGGGGCCGTGTCAGACCACAAAGCTGGAGCAATCGGAGGAGAAGGCCAGGTACAGGCAGGCTTGGGGTGACGGGCGCTAAGATCCAGGGACCCCAGGCTCTGAATTGAGTCCCCCAGCTTTACATGTTTACTGCTTTGATCTGAAATTCCAAAGTGGACATAAGGAGGCGGGTGAGTCAGGAGCTAAGCAGGTACCTGTAGGTTGGACAGACACCACAGCTGAATGGGAATGACGAAGGGCCTTGTTTGTGCTGGAGGCACCTAAGCTGGCCTTCCCCTGACCACAGGGGAATTCAGAGCCACGGGGCCCCCAAAGCAATGAGAGCCCTGTTGTGCAGACCCCTCCTCAGAGACCCTCATGAAGATACAAAGACAGCAAGTTTGCTGAGAATGATGGTGCCTTCCTCAACCCTGGCACAGTGAGGTCACAGAAAAGGGTGTGGTCAGCTTCACCCAGGAAAACAGCACACAGGGGTAGACATTCACGCTGCCCTGATCCACAGGGGCCTCCTGCTGGGCAGATGGAGGGCTGGTGGGAGAAGGGGTTAGGGTTAAGGTTAGGGTTAACCCTACCCCTATGTGGGATAGCAAGCAAGACTCTCACTGTGCAAATAGGGGACTCCCTAATAGGTAACATGGGACTTATTTCCTTATAACTATACTTAATTTTATTCCAAGCCCCTGTTTGACTAGGTGGCAGAAATGTCATCTCAGAGGTATTCACTCCCTTCCTTAGGGCTGCCCTCTGATTTCCAGAGGACTTATCAAAGGTTTGCCATGGAGAATCCAGGGCCCCATCTGTCCTCACAGCTTGTTGCTGGGACAGCTGCTCCTCAGTGCTGTGGTCTAGGGCCTCTCCCAGTGGTGGGGCGCAGGTGGTGTTTAACTCCCCCACTCAGGGAAGCCGCCTGCCACTCCTGTGTCTGGTGCTGCCCCAGAGCCTTACACTCTGGCTGGGCATACTGCCACCAACCTGAGGCTCAGTCAGGGTCAAGGGTCAAGGGTCTCCTCCCAGGGGACCATCATGTCTGTTTTCCCCACCCCCTGGAATCCCACTCTGCCTGGGGAGGGTGTTGGTCTTACTCATTATGTACCCCCTCCCGTATCTTTAAGCAATTAGATTCATCCTTTTGATTTGCCTAAAAGAATAGCTTTTTCAAAGTCAGAAGCCAGGGAGAGGATACTTTTTTTTCTTTTTCTTTTTTTTGTAGAGACAGAGTTTCACTTTATTGCCCTCGGTAGAGTGCCGTGGCGTCACACAGCTCACAGCAACCTCCAACTCCTGGGCTTAGGCGATTCTCCTGCCTCAGCCTCCCGAGTAGCTGGGACTACAGGCGCCCGCCACGACGCCCGGCTATTTTTTTTTTTAATTGCAGTTCGGCCGGGGCTGGGTTTGAACCCGCCACCCTCGGTATATGGGGCCAGCACCCTGCTCACTGAGCCACAGGTGACGCCCAGGATATTTTCTTTTCAACTTTCATCCCATCCCTCCTCTGAGGCACCTGGTTGGTTCTGGCTGCCTGAATGGGGTAACAGGCACCATGGTTGGGTCTGCATACTTTTCTCTAATTATTACAAACAAAACAAAGACAAACAAGCACCTACACATCTCTAACTCTCTGCCTGGTGCGTCTGTGCCTCCAGGTAGGGATGGTCTCTGCAAGGAGCCTTGGTGCCCCCAGGCCACTCTGCATGGGGTGGCATCTGGCTGGGGTGTCAGGAAGTCTGGGAGACAGGACGCTGCTGTGGGTCAGTCTTAGTTCCCCCTGGCTTCTCCCCCAGCCCCAGCACACAGAGATTGTTTCCTTGGCCACTATCTGGCTTCTGTGCCCCTGGGTGATGGACTATGACAATCTGTAAGAGCTGTCTGCTGGTAATGGGAGCTAAACCAAAGCCGTGTTTTCAGGGCCATTATGACATTAAAAAATGTTTCCTCCAACCACCAACAAATATGTCACCTACAAACTAACAGCTTTTTTTGTCATCTTTACTTTTCTCCCAATACAAGCTCCAGAAACAGGAGCTGCCTTTCTCGGAGATTTAAGTGTATGTGCTTAAGAGACTGGGATCAGTTTGTCTCTTGCCTCCCCCAACTCTGTGCCTTGGTTCTCTCCTCTGTAAAGTGGGGAGTGATAGCAGCGCTAGAAGATGGGGGTTAGGGGGGGACTGAGACCCGTGCCTGGCTCATAGTCAGCCTTCAATAGCTGTTGGCTTGAATTACTACTAAGTGGCGGAATCTTATTTCCCTGGGGCCCTTAGGAATGCAGGAAGATCCTGGCATTCTTCCTCTTTTGAGATTTTAAACTAAGGGAAGACAAGGCAAAGGGAGGGGAAATGCTAGAAGGGAAATGCGAGGAATCTCAGGCCACAGAAACAAGGCAAAATGATAACGTTTAACTATAAATAGCAGCTGCACTAGCAGTTCCTGTGCGTCATCCTGTAAAAAACAATGAGCCTCTTCCTTTGGAAGGATAAACAGTCTACACCCCGTCTCCCAGCACACACAGGGGAGTAGCTCGAGAGCCATGTCCACCAGCAGAGAGGGACTAGGACTGACACGGAGGGCGCCGGCCACACAGCTCTGGTCTGCGGTGTTTGCTGTCGCCCTGACCTCTCCCCTCAGCAACCCAGAGGTGAGGAGGCCTGCGTGAGCCCCCCAGTGAACCCAGCAAGCTGCTTGATGATCCTGTGGTGTGGACTTCTGGGGGCGGGGGATCCCTTCCTGCTGCTGGGCTACTCTGATGAGGAAGAGGAAGAGAAACGTCTCTGTCCGTGGGTTTCAGAAATATCCTTAGGATTCTGGAGCTGGCTGTGTCAGCACCACCCCCGCCCCCAGCCTTTACCTTCAGATGTTCCCGCTTTTCAGTCACTATGACGAATCTCCACCACCAACATCACCTCTTGGGTTTCTTCTGAGCATTTATTACATACCTGGCACTTTCCTAAGTGCTCGGGGGTGTACAGCTATCTCAGCCATAACCTCGCTGAGGATTCACTTTTTTTCTATTTTTTTTTTTAACTTTATTCAAATTAATATGAGGGTACAACATTGTTCTCACTTCTAGGGTAAAGTTCCATTTGTAGAAGAGCCCCTCACCCAGGGGGGCATGTTATACACCCTCACAATGTGCACGTTAGCTGAGATCCTGCCTCATGCCCTCCCTCCCTGCCATATCTTTTTCTATTTTCTTTTCTTTTTTTTTTTGAGACAGAGTCTCACTTTGTCACCCTCAGTAAAGTGCTGTAGTGTCACAGCTCACAGCAACCTCCAGCTCTCAGGCTTAGGTGATTCTCTTCCCTCAGCCTCCCCAGTAGCTAGGACTACAGGTGCCTGCCACCACATCCAGCTATTTTTTTGTTGCAGTTTGGCTGGGGCTGGATTTGAACCTGCCTCCCTCAGTTTATGGGGCTGGCATCCTACTCACTGAGCCACAGGTGCCACCCATATTTTTCTTTTTTTTTTTTGTAGAGACAGAGTCTTACTTTATGGCCCTCGGTAGAGTGCCGTGGCCTCACACAGCTCACAGCAACCTCCAACTCCTGGGCTTAAGCGATTCTCTTGCCTCAGCCTCCCGAGTAGCTGGGACTACAGGCGCCCGCCACAATGCCCGGCTATTTTTTGGTTGCAGTTTGGCCGGGGCTGGGTTTGAACCCGCCACCCTCGGCATATGGGGCCGGCGCCTTACTGACTGAGCCACAGGCGCCGCCCCACCCATCTTTTTCTTTTTCCTTTTTTTTTGCAGTTTTTGGCCGGGGGCTGGGTTTGAACCCGCCACCTCCGGCATGTGGGTCTGGCGCCCTACTCCTTTAAGCCACAGGTTCTGCCCCGCCCATCATTTTCTATTTTTTTTTTTTTTTTTTTGAGACAGAGCCTCAAGCTGTCACCCTGGGTAGAGTGCCATGGCATCTTAGCTCACAGAAACCTCCAACTCCTGGGCTTAAGCAATTCTCTTCTTGCCTCAGCCTCCCAAGTACCTGGGACTACAGGTGCCCGCCACAATACCCGGCTATTTTTTTTGGTTACAGTCGTCATTGTTGTTTGGCAGGCCCCGGGCTGGATTTGAACCCGCCAGCTCAGGTGTATGTGGCTGGCGCCTTAGCCGCTTGAGCCACAGGTGCTGAGCCAATCTTTTTCTTTTTTTTTCTTTTTGTAGAGACAGAGTCTCACTGTACCGCCCTCGGGTAGAGTGCCGTGGCGTCACACGGCTCACAGCAACCTCTAACTCCTGGGCTTCCGCGATTCTCTTGCCTCAGCCTCCCTAGTAGCTGGGACTACAGGCGCCCGCCACAACGCCCGGCTATTTTTTTTTGTTGTTGCAGTTTGACCGGGGCTGGGTTTGAATCCGCCACCCTCGGCATGTGGGGCGGGTGCCCTACTCGCTGAGCCACAGGCGCCGCCCGAGCCAATCTTTTTCTATTTTCAACACCAGTCTCCCTATGATTTTACAAGATGAGAAGCAAATACCAGTACAAGTGCTTCTTTGCAAAAAGAAGCCATTTAATTTGATATAATGTAGTCCACGGTGATGGAAGCTGTTTGGACAAGGTGACCAGGTACAAAGTCAACATTTCCGGGATTCACAGAGCAGGCTTCCGTGAGCATCCCACCTCGCTTCATCAGAAAGGGTCAGGGAGAACAGAAGACACAGAAGGACCCAGCCTTAGGAAGCTTGGAGGTAGGAAACCAAGGCTCAGAGAAGACACTCCTGGCTGAGAAACACTGGGGGGGCTTTCCCATGGTCCATCCGGTCCTCCGAGGCGCCACTTGGAATTCAGGCCTGTCACCCTTCCTGCTCCCCAGCTTACCTCAAAGGCTGAGCAGAGGAAGATCTTTCCTTGTCTGCCTCCTCAGTGACCTCTTCCTTCTTCCTCCTCTCTCTTTTTCCAGGAATATGTGCTTCTTTAAAAAAAAAAGACTCAATGATTAGGAAAGAAGTTGATCTGGAGAGGCAGGCGGTCCTTGCTTTTGACTTTGTCCGTGTGGGATGGAGGGAGAGGCATCCTAGGCTTCTGTCCACTGCTCTCCCCAGATGTGAGCACCTGTCATAAGCATCAGGGTGGGGGCCACAGGTCAGGAAGCACTATTCTGCTTCTGGTGGAGCAAGTTCTGAGTAGCTAGCTCATCCTCCACTTGCCCCAAACTGAGCAGAGCCACCCAACCTTGTCCAACTTCTAGAGTCCACCTCGGGAAAGATTTGGAATCTACCCTCTGAAATATTCTCCCCACTTAAGCTTTTCTACCATTGTCACAGTTTCTCTTGTACCCACACCATGCAACCTTTACTATTTTTTTTTAATCAGCTTCATATGGTATAATTTACGTGCATTAAAATTCATCCATTTTAAGTGTATAGCTTGGTACATTCTGACAAATTTTATAGTATGTAACCACCATTGCAATTATATACGGAACACCTTCATCAGCAAAAAGTTCCCTCCTGCCTTTAACAGTCACTCCCCCACTCCACCCCTAACTGCTGCAGCACTGATCTTCCTTCTATGGCTTTGCCTTTACAGTCTGGTGAATCATACAGTACCTAGTTTTTCTTTTTTTTTTTTTGTAGAGACAGAGTCTCACTTTATGGCCCTCGGTAGAGTGCCATGGCATCACACAGCTCACAGCAACTTCCAACTCCTAGGCTTAAGGGGTTCTCTTGCTTCAACCTCCCGAGTAGCTGGGACTACAGGCGCCCGCCACAATGCCCGGCTATTTTTTGGTTGCAGTTCAGCAGGGGCCAGGTTTGAACCCGCCACCCTCGGTATATGGGGCCGGCGCCTTACCGACTGAGCCACAGGCGCCGCCCTATACCTAGTTTTTCATGATGATCTTTTAGTATAATGTTTCTGAGGTCTTATAATAATAATAATAATAATATTATAATAATTATAATAACTTATAATACGCAAGTTCTTGCATATTATTAATAGTTCATTTGCTTTTATTGCCAAGTATGGATTTACCTGGCCTGGCATAATGGCTCTTGCCTGTAATCAAGTGAGACCCCACCTCTACTAAAAATAGAAAAATTAGCTGGGTGTTGAGGTGGGTGTCTGTAGTCTCTAGGTGCTTGAGAGGCTGATGCAGGAGACTCCCCCAGTCCAGGAGTCTGAGGTTGCTGTGAGCTAGGACAACGCCATGGCACTCTAGCCTGGGCAACAAAGTGACACACTGTCTCAAAAAAAAAGGACTGATTTACCTCGATTTGCTTATTCCTTCCAGCTGAAGAACATTCGGGTTGTTTCTAGTTTTTGGCTACTGTGAATCAAACTGCTATGAGCGTTTGTATGCAATAATTTGTATTTAATAATTTTCTTTATATAGAATAAAATGGTTTTCAAGTAAAACTTAATATCACTACCACAAATGGAAAGCCTTTATAGCTTACCATAAATCTACTAGGTAAAAATATTTAGAAGGATAATAAAAAAAGTAATGAATTCTTAGGGCTAGGAATGGTGGCTCATGCCTGTAATCCCAGAACTCTGGGAGGCCAAGGTTGATGGATAGCCTGAGCTCTGGAGTGTGAGACCAGCCTGGGCAAGAATGAGACACCCATTTCTACTAAAAATAGAAAAACTAGCCAGGCAGTGGCAGGCACCTGTAGTCTCAGCTATTAGGGAGGCTGAGAAAAGAGGATCACTTAATTTAGCCCAGGAGTTTGAGGTTGCTGTGAGCTATGACATTACAGCACTCTAGAGTGAGTGAGACTCTGTCTCAAAAAAAAAAATTATAAATTATTTCTTTTGTCCCAGGTGCAAAAAAAAAAAAAGTAAAGGGAGGGCGGTGCCTGTGGCTCAGTCAGTAAGGGGTCGGCCCCATATACCGAGGGTGGAGGGTTCAGGCCCGGCCAGGCCAAACTGCAACAAATAATTAGCCAGGCGTTGTGGCAGGCGCCTGTAGTCCCAGCTACTTGGGAGGCTGAGGCAACAGAATCGCTTAAGCCCAGGAGTTGGAGGTTGCTGTGAACTGTGACGTCACGGCACTCTACTGAGGGCCATAAAGTGAAACTCTGTCTCTACAAAAAAAAAAAAAAAGTTGGGCGGCGCCTGTGGATCAGTGAGCAGGGCGCCAGCCCCATATACCGAGGGTGGCAGGTTCAAACCCAGCCCCGGCCAAACTGCAACAAAAAGATAGCCGGGCGTTGTGGCGGGCGCCTGTAGTCCCAGCTGCTCGGGAGGCTGAGGCAGGAGAATCGCCTAAGCCCAGGAGTTGGAGGTTGCTGTGAGCTGTGTGACGTCACGGCACTCTACCCAGGGCAATAAAGTGAAACTCTGTCTCTACAAAAAAAAAAAAAAGTTAAAGGGAAAAAAGCTTAGAAAATACCAACTAGCTCCTTGCCTGCTATCTTAGATTCCCTAGAAGTCAAGTCAGGAAAGGGAATTCCTGTGTAAATGATTTGTGGTGGGAAGGCTGCCTTAAGGAGGGGGGGACAAAAAGAGACTCAAGGCTCAGAGCTCGGTGGTTAGGGCACCGGCCACATGCCCTGGGGCTGGTGGGTTCAAACCTGCTAAACAAACAAACAATAACAAAAAAGAAATAGCTGGATGTTGGGCGGCGCCTGTGGCTCAGTCAGTAAGGTGCCAGCCCCATATACCGAGGGTGGTGGGTTCAAACTTGGCCTCAGCCAAACTGCAACCAAAAAATAGCCGGGCGTTGTGGCAGGCGCCTGTAGTCCCAGCTACTTGGGAGGCTGAGGCAAGAGAATCGCTTAAGCCCAGGAGTTGGAGGTTGCTGTGAGCTGTGTGACGTCACGGCACTCTACCAAGGGCCATAAAGTGAGACTCTGTCTCTACAAAAAAAAAAAAAAAGAAAGAAATAGCTGGATGTTGTGGCAGGTGCCTGTAGTCTCAGCTACAAGGTAGGCTGAGGCAAGAGAATCACTTGAGCCCAAGAGTTTGAGGGTATAATCTCCCACTTCTTTCTTTTTTTTTTTTTGAGACAGAGCCTCAAGCTGTCCTCCTGGGTAGAGTGCCGTAAAATCACAGCTCTCAGCAACCTCCAACTCCTGGGCTCAAGAGATTCTCCTGCCTCCACCTCCCAAGTAGCTGGGACCACAGGCGCCCGCCCCAACGCCCGGCTATTTTTTGGTTGCAGCTGTCATTATTGTTTGGCAGGCAGGCTGATTCGAACCCGCCAGCTCAGGTGTATGTGGCTGGCGCCTTAGCCACTTTAGCCACAGGCACAGAGCCAATCTCCCACTTATTTCTAAACGAGGCCATCTTCAAACTAAGGAAGCAGCTTTACTGTCAGCCGCCAACACTGACAGCACCTGGGAGGTATGAATGTATCCACTGCATAAAGTAGAGGCCAACAGCATGGACTGTATCAGCCTGACTTTGACCTCAGCCTCGTGTCCTGTCAGAGGATCTCAGGTGTGCCTCCAAAATGTTTAAAGATGATTATTTTTGATAGAAGTTCAAAGCACAGTAAGTATATTCTCTTTTTACACTTTTTTTTTATCAATATAATTTAAGTGTGCAGTAGAACCTTAACTGTAGGTTCAAGTGTGCTGTGAGATTTAAAAAAAAAAGGTTGAGAAACACTGACCTAAGCTCTTCTATCTCTTGAAGTTAAAAAAAAAAGAGAGAGAGGGTGGCGCCTGTGGCTCAGTCGGTAAGGCGCCGGCCCCATATACCGAGGGTGGCGGGTTCAAACCCGGCCCTGGCTGAACTGCAACAACAAAAAAAATAGCTGGGCGTTGTGGCGAGCGCCTGTAGTCCCAGCTACTGGGGAGGCTGAGGCAAGAGAATCGCTTAAGCCCAGGAGTTGGAGGTTGCTGTGAGCTGTGTGATGCCATGGCACTCTACCAAGGGCAATAAAGTGAGACTCTGTCTCTACAAAAGAAATAATAATAATAATAATAAAAGAGAGAGAGAGAGGTCAGGTGCAGCGGCTCACGCTAGTAATCCCAGCGCTCTGGGAGGGTGCAGCCCCAGACGCCAGCCCTCCCACCCGCACACTGCGCCTGCTGTATGCGCCTGCTGTATGCACCTGCTCCCCCCTCCCACCGCCTGCCGGTGGTCTGCTCTGCGCAGAGGACACTGTGTCCAGCCGCCTTGCCAGGTGGTTTCCACATAACTGTGTTAAGAGGAAAAACCGGCGGAGGCTGGAGTCCAGGAAAGTGAAATTGGGCATCTGTCCCTCTTGCTCTGCCACGGGTGGGAACTTCAGCAGCGGCTGTGTCTCCCGTGCGGCAACTCCCGGGGGCCCAGCCTTTCAGTGGCTGTGAGCCCTGGAGGACAGCCCTTCTGTAGGCCCCTGGGGCCAACCCACCCGGGCTCCTGGGCTGGGTCGCGGCTCCCTGCTGCGCGCTGCCCTGTCCCCTGGCTTTTCATCTCGTCCCTTATCTGTGGAACCAACTCCTTGCATTAAACTCCGTCTGTGGAAAGACCTAGCGACACGGAGAAGCAGGCGGCAACGACCTGACTCACAACCAATCCGCCGCCAAGGTCACCCAAGGCCGAGACCTCAGCTTTCCCTACTTGAAAACCCAGATAGGACAAAGAAGGCACTGGAGGGCGGGCGAGGAGGCTCTGACCGCGGACGGGCCTCCAGGAGCCCTGCCGGGTCCCCGGCCCCTCTCGGCAGTACCCGCACTTCTCGGGCTGTAGTTACAGGACTACTAACGCCTTTCTGCTGGCTCCACAGAAACAACGGTTTCTCATGGCCCAGCAAGGCCTCTCAGGACCAAGCAGGATATAAGGAGAAATGTCTGGCCCGAGGGGGGACAGGGCAGCCAGGGAGCGGGACAGAGAGAGATTGCAGTGGGACTTAATTTAGAGCCTCTTAAATGGATGGTTTTGTGAGACCTAAATAGCGCAGTTGCTTCCTCATGTGCCCCTGAGACTTTGGAGGCTCCGAGGCAGCCCCTACTTCCAACCCCAGCTGGAATTGCCCTCCAGGGTGAGGGATGCGATTAGCCTGAGGAGAGTAAGGCCAAGGCCAGAATGCTGATGCTTTGCCTAGGACTCTGTTGTCATTTTTCTCCTTGGAAATGAGCCATGGTCAGAGAGAGGATGGAAAGGGTCTCCAAGCAGGTCAGCCTGGTGTGGAAGCAGCCACCAGCATCCGGGCACCAATTTCTTCTAATGCTCCAGATTTTCATCAGTCTGAACCCTGGCCACATATACTGGAAGACCTCCTGGTGGGCTGAGGCCAAAGCCTGCTCCCTGGGAGCTTTCCCATTCGTGACATTTTACCTTTTTTTGAGACAGAGTCACCTGGGATTGAGTACCGCAGGATTATAGCTCACAGCAACCTCACAGCAACCTATTCTTGGGCTCAGGAGATCCTCTTGCCTCAGCCTCCCAATTGCTGGGATTATAGGTGTGAGCCCCACACCCAGCTTGTTTTTTTCCATCTCCGTAAGCTTGTATTGAGTACATGTGTCAGACACTGGACTAGGCATTTCAGGCCTTTGCTTGCTCTTTTCACTAGCTGTTTGACAGCAAGCCTCAAAGAGGTAAAATAGCATGGCAAAGTCATGCAGTTGCCCTGACCCTGCTGCAAGGGCCAGGCTTAACCCCCTCAGTATGGAGAGCAAGATAAATACCCAGCGCCAGCCAGGCAGAGGAGGGCCCAGCTCGGGGATGGTAGGAATGTGCTGAGGTGAGAACGAGGCCAAAATAGCTGGACTAGAGTGGGGAAGGAAGGAACCAGCCAGGGGCTCGTGCTGCAAAGCAGGTGATCACTGTGTCTGGGGGCAAACGGAGTCTTCCCGAACCCTCTGCCTGGAATGTCTTCCTTCGCTTTGAAACCATCCCAAGAAGCCCTTATTTCTTGCTCACCAGGGACATGAGGGCAACAGTCACTGTGTGCTGGGGCTTACCAAGGGCTGCAGCAAACACAGATAGCAAAAGACAGGATGTCTCCGTCAGGAAACCCAGAGGGTGAAGGAAAGGATGTCTTATCCAAGACATCGGCAAGGGGAAGAGTGAGCAAACTGCTGAGACACAAGAGGAGGCTGTCAGGGAAGACTTGTCAGAGGAGTTGGTCTTTGGGCTGGACCAGGCAGGGGGGCTGTCAGGGAAGACTTCTCAGAGTTGGTCTTTGGGTTGGACCAGGCAGGGATTGGGTTGCAGTTGCTGGACTGGGAAGAAAGACTGGGCCAGGCAAAGTACAGAGGAGAAAAAGGCAGGAAATAGCCAAGACAGGGGAGGAGACAGGGTCTTCGGTGCCAGCTGTTAGGGTTGGTATAGGGGAAGATGAGCCTGGGAAGGTAATCTGGGTCAGATTGTAAAAGGTCTTGACTGAGATGTCTTCCATGCGAGACAGACGTGCAATACTGCAGACCTTTCATTAATGAGAACTCAGCACTTTGCATTATTAATGTCATTAATGTTAAACTTTTTTTTTTTTTTTTTTTTTTTGAGACAGAGTCTCACTTTGTGGCCCTTACACCAACCTCAAACTCTTGGGCTCAAGTGATTCTGTTGCCTCAGCCTCTCAACTACACAACCCCAGGCTATTTTTAGAGGCAAGGTTGAGCTTTTGCTCAGGCTGGTCTCAAGCCTGTGAGCTCAGGCAATCCACCCACCTCGGCTTCCCAGAGTGCTAGGATTATAGGCGTGAGCCACCACGCCTGGCCCCTAATATGCTAATCTTTCTGACACGGTCAGGCTCCCCCTTGTAGCCAGGAAGATTGTAGGAATTCTTCCCCCAGCCTTCCTTCTCCGTTGTTAGCAAGAGGTCTTTCTTGGAGATCCGCTCTGTTCTCTTGAGAACAACCTATTCCGCCGACATAGTCTTTGTAGCTAAATAAAATTGTCATTTCCTCAAGAGAAATGGTGAGTAAACAGGATCAGGAGGTAGGAAGCCCAGGTTCTAGTCTGAAATTTGTCACCAGCCTGTGACCTTGGGGAAGTCACTTCCTCTCTCTAGGTCTTGATCTCCTCATCTTTAAAGTGAGGAATTGAACTAAAGGTCTACCCATCCTATAGTCTGCACGTAGAGAAGTGGAGTCCAGATATAGAGGGGAGAGGATGGAAAGAGTGTGGGGTTTTTTTTGGTTGGTTGTTTGTTTGTTTTTGTTTGCAGTTTGGCTGGGGCTGGGTTCAAACCTGCCATCCTCGGTATATGGGGCCAGCGCCCTACCCACTGAGCCACAGACATTGCAGCAGTGTGTTGTTTTTTTTTGAGGACAAGAAAAGAGAAGTTTATTATGTTGCTTGCAAAGCCCCAGGAGTGTGTTTTTAAGTGTCTTTTCTGTGTTTTTTTTTGTTTTTTTTTTTTTTACCTACTGGACACTGTGCCTTATGCAAAGGAAGGGGATATATCGAGGAATAGGCTTCCTAAGGAGGACGAAAATAGGTGACATAAAAAGGACATAGGTGTTGAAAGCACCCAAAGAAAGCAGGGCTGGATGGGGGTCGTGGAGGGACCCCCAGAACCAGAGAGCCAGCCCTGTATGTCCTGGCAGGGAGGAGAGACAGCAAGGGCCTTCCAGGCGGGAGAGGCTGTGTGGAGAAAGCAAGGAGGGAGGGGAGTGTGTGTGGCGCTCAGGCAAAGGCACATGTGGAGAAGAGGGGTGCTGAGGACCCAGAGGAGACAGACTGTCCAGGATAGCCCAGCAGGCCTTGGACCAGGGAACAAGTTGTGGCCCAGGGGTCTGGCCAGTATCTGGTGGCAGGCTGCTTAGCATACCCCCTGGAGATCCCCAAGCCTCCCAACCCTCCAGTGCTGTCCTCAGTTCCTTGTGGAGGCAGAGATGACCCCACGCTGCTTCCCACCTGGGTGCTCAAGGTGGAAAACCAGGCTGCAGGTGGGAGCTCAGGGGCTTTGGTTGGTGTGGGGTTGAGGAAAGTAGGAGACATGCTCCCTGCCTGATGGCGCTCTCCAAACTGCAGCCTGAGTACAGCCACGTTAAAACTGATAGAGAGGATAAGGGCCCAAAATAAGAAATCATTCTGAGATGAGGACGAAAGGAAATGGGAGTCCAGGTTCTATGTGGGTAACGCGGCCTTTATTCCACTCCAATGAGAGTGAGCTGAGTTCGAAAAGAAAGCATGTCGGTTAAGTTGGATGGGGTTTGTAAGACTTCCTCCTGGGAGGGAAGTTCTATTTGGGCGGGTCCCTACATTCAGCCCTCTCACTACTGTCTGAGCAAAAGATAATGCAAGATCCGGCAGCAAGGATCCAGGACTCAGGCTCTCCCAGGGCCCCTCCCTTCAGGCCAGGTGTAAGCAGTCAACAAATGTGAAATTTTGTACCCAAGAGTGCCCCATTCCCAATGCCAATAAAACTCACAGCTCCACAGGGGCAGAGACAGTATCTTTGCCATCTTTATAGTCATTTTTTTTTTGGACACAGAGTCTCACTCTGTCACCCTGAGTAGAATCTCGTTGCATAAACCTAACTCAAAACAACCTCAAACTCCTGGGTTCAAGTGATCCTCTTGCCTCAGCCTCATGAGTAGTTGGACTACAGGTGCCTGCCACAACTGTTGGATAATTTTTTCAATTTTTAGTAGAGACCAGGTCTCATTCTTGCTCAGGCTGGTCTTGAACTCCTGAGCTCAAGCAATCCACCAGCCTCAGGCTCCCAGAGTGGTAGGATGTGAGCCAAGGCTCCTGCTTTGAAGGGACACCGACCTGGATTCTACTCCCAGCTGGGCTACTTTCTGCCGTGTGACCTTGCTAAGCCACCATCCTCTCTGACTCCGGAGAACAGGGATGATCACACTGGGACGTGTTGGAAAGATGATGGAGGCTGCCTCTGTGAAGTGACTCTCCCTCCCGCATACCCCACTCGGGTGTCTTTGCTCAAATCTGTGAATGGACGAGGGAAAGACTTCACTTTCTGGATTTCTTCCACTGTAAGCAAAGTTGCTCAGTGGCTGGTCTTGGCCTCTGCCTGAAGCTTCTCTGTAGCAAGCGCTTCCTGTGAGAGGCGTCCCCTGGGCCACTGGCTTCCTGAGGAATTCCCCTGTCCTGGGGACACACTGAAGTGACAGAAACATGGTACCCTCAGTTCTTGGGCTCTAAGACTTAGAGCAAAAGTTTACAAATCCCTCCATGGGTGAGTCTCAGGCACCTCAGGAATCTCCTAAGTTGGGGTAAAATGCTGTAGGAATACATTTTCTAGGGAGATGACTCATTTTAATTCACAAAATCTACTGTGCTTAAGGGACCTAGAGGGTTTGCACTCAGTCTCCAGCCCTCAGCGCAGCAGGGATCTGTATGAAGTGAGTTGCTGCTCCCTCCAGCTGTGTGTTATGTCTAAGGTGTGAAAAAAGATCCCAATTTAAGGTGACATGTTCAATTCCATGGAAAACCCACCTCATAAGAGAAAAGTACAACAAATCTCGTTTGAAGATCTTTTTTTTTTTTTTGTAGAGACAGAGTTTCACTTTATTGCCCTCGGTAGAGTGCCATGGCATCACATGGCTCACAGCAACCTCCAACTCCTGGGCTTAGGCGATTCTCCTGCCTCAGCCTCCCGAGTAGCTGAGACTACAGGCACCCACCACAACGCCCGGCTATTTTTTTGTTGCAGTTTGGCCGGGGCGGGCGCCAGCCCCATATACCAGAGGTGGTGGGCTCAAACCCAGACCTGGCCAAAAAAGAAATAAATAATAATAAAAATTAAATAAAATAAATAAATAAATAATAAAAAGCAGTTTATCCTCATCAGCACTGTAGGAACTCTTGATGCCTGGGAAATGTGGAGGAGTATGGAATCTTGTATAAATTTGATAAATAATAGAGGATAAAATTAAAAATTATGGCAGTATTAAATAAAATTTATAAGAGACTGTTGGTTTGGACTGAGCTCCTGCATTACTGAAGTTCATACCACCAAGCCAAAACTAAAAAAAAATTTTTTTTTTTTTTTTGCAGTTTTTGGCCGGGGCTGGGTTTGAACCTGCCACCTCCAGCATATGGGGCCAGCACCCTATTCCTTTGAGCCACAGGTGCCGCCCCAAAACTAAAAATTTTTATTTGAGGGCGGCACCTGTGGCTCAGTGAGTAGGGTGCCGGCCCCATATACCGAGGGTGGTGGGTTCAAGCCCAGCCCCAGCCAAATTGCAACAAAAAAATAGCCGGGCGTTGTGGCGGGCGCCTGTAGTCCCAGCTGCTTGGGAGGCTGAGGCAAGAGAATCACCTAAACCCAGGAGTTGGAGGTTGCTGTGAGCTGTGATGCCATGGCACTCTACCAAGGGCCATAAAGTGAAACTCTGTCTCTAAAAAAAAAAAAAAAATTTTTATTTGAATTTCTGCAAATTCAGGAGAGAAAGAGAGGCTAGCCAAATTCTCAAGCAGGCCAGTTTTGGCTGCAGAGAAGGAAGTTCCCTCTGCTTTACCCTTTACAAGGAAAGTGACTTTGAAAGGACCACTCCAGTTTTCACCCTTAGTTTTTGCTTTCCTCAGCCCTTTTCTGTCTATAAAACCAAATTCCCAGGCTCGGTGCCTGTGGCTCAAGTGGCTAAGGCGCCAGCCACATACACCTGAGCTGGCAGGTTCGAATCCAGCCCGGCCCACCAAACAATAATGACGGCTGCAACCAAAATATAGCAGGGCATTGTGGCGGGTGCCTGTAGTCCCAGCTACTTGGGAGGCAGAGGCAGGAGAATCTCTTGAGCCCAGGAGTTAGAGGTTGCTGTGAGCTGTGATGCCGCAACACTCTACCCAGGGCAATAGCTGTGGCTTCTTTGAGCCACAGACGCCACCCTATTTATTTATTTATTTATTTTGAGACAGTCTCACTATGTCACCCTTGGTAGAGTGCTGTGGCATCACAGCTCACAGCAACCTCAGACTCTTGGGCTTAAGCGAGTCTCTTGCCTCAGCCTCCCAAGTAGCTGGGAGTATAGGCACCCACCACAACGCCTGGCTGTTTTTTTGCTGTTGTCTTTGTTGTTTAGCAGGCCCTGGTTAGGTTCGAACCCACCAGCTCTGGTATATGTGGCTGGTGCCCTAGCCACTGAGCAATAGGCACTGAGCCATCACTCTTGTTTTTCATTCCATTCTTTATTTTGATTTATGTGGTAGTGGTGCCCAGTACTTTTTGGTCAAACAGGTTCAAAGAAAAAACTAACATTTCACATTTATTTATTTTATTTATTTTTTTGTGGTTTTTGGCCGAGGCTGGGTTTGAACCCACCACCTCCAGCATATGGGACTGGCGCCCTATCCCTTTGAGCCACAGGCGCTGCCCCATTTCACATTTCTTTTTTTTTTTTGGCCGGGGCTAGGTTTGAACCCGCCATCTCTGGCATATGGGACCAGCGCCCTACTCCTTGAGCCACAGGCGCCACCCTCACATTTCTTTTTAAAAATCTCTTAACGGTCCCCAACAATAAAAAAAAAAAAAAACTATCATAGCGACCCATGTAGATCACTAGAGTAGAAGAAGCAATTTCAAAGAGCAGCCACCCCACAGGCCTGGGACCAGGTAATTTCACATTCTTTAAACTTAAAAAACTAGACTTTTCTAATATCACTTAACGTAACCTGCAGGGGGCACCTGTGGCTCAGTGGGTAGGGTGCCAGCCCCATATGCCTGAGGGTTGTGGGTTCAAACCCGGCCCTCCGGCCAAACTGCAACAAAAAAAAAATAGCCAGGCGTTGTGGCAGGCGCCTGTAGTTCCAGCTACTAGGGAGACTGCGCAAGAGAATCGCCTAAGCCCAGGAGTCAGAGGTTGCTGTGAGCTGTGTGATGGCACGGCACTCTACCAAGGACAATTAAGTGAGACTCTGTCTCTACAAAAAAAATAAAAATAAAGTAACCTACAGCTACAAAAAAAAAAAAAAATCTCTTAACGGTGTCTTTTTGTCTAAAAAAAAAAAGAAAAAATCTCTTAACGGTTAAAAGTTACACTTTGTAAGTGTAAAAGAAAGACTTAAAATTTGGAAAACATTTTGTTAGCATAGTAGTAATTGGGTGAAAAGATAAATTATGTTAAAACAAGAATGTGCTACAATTAGAAATAAAGAGCTGGGCGGCTCTGTGGCTCAGTCGGTAGGGCGCTGGCCCCATATACCGAGGGTGGCGGGTTTGAACCCGGCCCGGCTGAATTGCAACCAAAAAAAATAGCCGGGCGTTGTGGCAGGCGCCTGTAGTCCCAGCTACTCGGGAGACTGAGGCAACAGAATCACTTAAGCTGAGGAGTTGGAGGTTGCTGTGAGTTGTGTGATGCCACAGCACTCTACCGAGGGCCATAAAGTGAGACTCTGTCTCTACAAAAAAAAAAAAAAAGAAAGAAAGAAAGAGCTAAAGTACGTTTCTGCCAGTTAAGTAGTATAACCGGACGTTTTCTTTTTTTTTTTTTTTTTGTAGAGAAAGAGTCTCACTTTATGGCCCTCGGTAGAGTGCCGTGGCCTCACACAGCCCACAGCAACCTTCAACTCCTGGGCTTAAACGATTCTCTTGCCTCAGCCTCCCGAGTAGCTGGGACTACAGGCGCCGGCCACAACGCCTGGCTGTTTTTTGATTGCAGTTTGGCCGGGGCCGGGTTTGAACCCGCCACCCTCGGTATATGGGGCCGGCGCCTTACGACTGAGCCACAGGCGCCGCCCATAACCGGACGTTTTGTCTATTAAACGTGGCTTTTACAAATGCCTATTCCAGTAATTTTATTTACTGACTCAGTATCTAACACCTTATCAATGTCTTCACAACTCTGAGAATTTTAAATTATAGAAAATTTTAACAGCTCTAATTTAAAAATGAAACTATATATTGAAATAAACTTGATACATTTGTAAAAAAAAAAAAAAAAATCACGGGCGGCACCTGTGGCTCAGTCGGTAAGGTGCCGGCCCCATATACTGAGGGTGGCCCCGGCCCAACTGCAAGAAAAAAATAGCCGGGTGTTGTGGCATGCACCTGTAGTCCCAGCTACTTGGGAGGCTGAGGCAAGAGAATCGCTTAAGCCCAGGAGTTGGAGGTTGCTGTGAGCTATGTGATGCCATGGCACTCTACCTAGGGCCATAAAGTGAAACTCTGTCTCTACAAAAAAAAAAAAAAAACTCACAATGAGTTATCGCCTAACTCCCATAAAAATGGCTTTTATCCAAAAGTCCCCAAACAACAGATGCTGGTCTGGATGTGGAAGAGAAAAAACACTTACACACTGTGGGTGGGACTGCAAACTAGCACAACCACTGTGGAAAGTCATGTGGAGATTTCTGAAAGGACTCAAAGTAGACCTCCCATTTGATCCAGCAATCCCACTACTCAGTATATACCCAAAGGAAAAAAAAAAGTCATACTATTAAAAAGACACCTGCATTTGAATGTTGATAGCAGCACAATTCACAGTCACAAAAAACTATGGAAGCAACACAAGTACCCATCAGTACATGAGTGAATTAATAAAATGTGGTATATGTATACCATGGAGTACATGTATACCATGGAGTACTTGGCCATTAAAAAAAAAAGATGAACTGGGGCGGCGCCTGTGGCTCAGTCGGTAAGGTGCCGGCCCAATATACCAAGGGTGGTGGGTTCAAACCCGGCCCCGGCCAAACTGCAACCAAAAAATAGCCGGGCGTTGTGGCGGGCGCCTGTAGTCCCAGCTACTCGGGAGGCTGAGGCAAGAGAATTGCTTAAGCCCAGGTGTTGGAGGTTGCTGTGAGCTGTGTGAGGCCACGGCACTCTACCGAGGGCCATAAAGTGAGTCTCTGTCTCTACAAAAAAAAGATGAACTGATAAAACTTTTTGTAACAATCTGGATGGAACTGGAGGCCATCTTTTTTTTCTTTTTTTTGAAACAGAGTCTCACTATGTCACACTCAGTAGAATGATATGGCTTCACAGCTCACAGCAACCTCAAACTCTTGGGCTTAAGCGATTCCCTTGCCTCAGCCTCCCAAGTCCCTGGGACTATAGGCCCCAGCCACAATCCCTGGCTATTTATTTGTTGCAGTTGTCATTGTTGTTTAGCAGGCCCGGGCGGGGTTCAAACCCACCAGCCTAGGTGTATGTGGCCAGGGCACCGGGCACCGCCCTGGAGGCCATCTCTTTTTTTTTTTTTTTTTAGAGACAGAGTCTCACATTATGGCCCTCGGTAGAGTGCCGTGGCTTCACACAGCTCACAGCAACCTCCAACTCCTGGGCTTAAGCGATTCTCTTGCCTCAGCCTCCCGAGTAGCTGGGACTACAGGCGCCCACCACAACGCCCGGCTATTTTTTGGTTGCAGTTTGGCCGGGGCCGGGTTTGAACCCGTCACCCTCGGTATATGGGGCCGGCGCCGTACCGACTGAGCCACAGGCGCCGCCCGGAGGCCATCTCTTAAGTGAAGTAGAAGAATAGAATAGAAAACAAACACCACACGTGCTCACTTTAAAAATGGAACTAAATCAACACACATGCCCACATCGGGAAGTCAAGCTGGTAAAGGGGTGGAGGGGATAGGTGAATTCACACCTGACTAGCACAATGTACACTATCTGGAGAGTACACACAATTACGACCTTAACTTGAATATGCAAAATAATGCACATAAACCAAATATTCATGCCCTTGCAACATTCTGAAATAAAATATCAGCCAGACACAGTGGCTTACGCCTATAATCCCAGCACTTTGGGAGGCTGAGGAGAGTGGATTGCCTGAGCTCAGGAATTGGAGACCAGCCTGAGCAAAGTGAGACCCTAGTCTCTACTAAAAATAGAAAAACTAGCCAGGTTTTGTGGCCGGATCCCTATAGTCCCAACTACTCAGGAGGCTGAGGCAAGAAGATCTCTTGAGCCCAGGACTTTGAGTGCCATGGCACTTGATATATCCAGGGCAACAGAATGAGATTTTGTCTCAAAAAAAAGAAAATAATGTAGCCTAAATATTTGTACCTTTATATCAATCTGAAATGTAAAAATAAGAAGGAAAATAAAATAAAATAAAATAAATAAAAATAGTAATCATAGAGGGACTTTAGCTAACAAATGCAATCAGTGTAACCTGGTTTCTTGTACCCTCAATGAATCCCCAACAATTAAAAAAAAAAGTCAAAATAAGCACTTCTCAGACATGTAAAAAAAAAAAAGTAATCATTTAAATGTATGTAAAAATAGTACAAAGGAGCTGGGCGCAGTGGCTTACACCTGTAATCCTAGCAATCTGGGAGGCTATGGCGGGTAGATTGCCTAAATTCACAGGTTCAAGACCAGCCTGAGCAAGAGCAAGACCCCGTCTCTAAAAATAACCAGGTGTTGTGGCAGGCACCTGTAGTCCCAGATACTCAGGAGGCTGAGGTAAGAGAATCACTTGAGACCAGAAGTTTGAGGTTGCTGTGAGCTATGACACCACAGCACTCTGAGAGTAACAAAGTGAGACTCTCTCTCAAAAAAAAATAATACAAAGGCAGAATCAGCAAAAATGTCTATAAATAGATAAATGGATAAATAAAATGTAGTATACACATACAATGGAATATTATTTAATCATAAAAGAGAGTGAAGTTCTGATTCACGGTATAACATGAATGAACCTTGAAGATGTTATGCTAAAAGAAATAAGCCAACACAAAAGGACATTTTACTACATGAAGATGTTGGATGAGACTTCTCAGCAATACTGGTACAGGGCTGAACCTCACCCCCAAGCATGGCCTGCCGGAATTACTGTATCATTAGCTCAGTTCATTTCCTCTCTGATAAACATACAAGCATGTAAGGAGAAGATAAAAAGGGCATGGCTATCTGTACCCTCTCTCATCTTAATTTGGAAGGGGAAATATCACACTCTAATTATGAAATATAATTAAAAGGTCTGAAGAGATGACTACATGGCAAAGTTTCTCTTTAAAACATGTTAATGTTGGGCGGCGCCTATGGCTCAGTCAGTAGGGCGCATGCCCCATATGCCGAGGGTGGCGGGTTCAAACGTGGCCCCGGCTGAACTGCAACCAAAAAATAGCTGGGTGTTGTGGCGGGCGCCTGTAGTCCCAGCTACTCGGGAGGCTGAGGCAAGAGAATCGCTTAAGCCCCAGGAGTTGGAGGTTGCTGTGAGCTGTGTGATGCCATGGCACTCTACCGAGGGCCATAAAGTGAGACTCTGTCTCTACAAAAAAAAAAAAAAAAAACAAACATGTTAATGTTGGGCTCAGCGCCTGTAGCTCAAGCAGCTACAGCAGGTGCCAGCCACATACACCAGAGCTGGGGAGTTCAAATCCAGCCTGGGCCTGCCAAGTACCCTGTTTCCCCGAAAATAAGACTGTGTCTTATATTAAGTTTTGCTCCCAAAGATGTGCTAAGCCTTATTTTCAGGGGATGTCTTATCTTTCCTGTAAGTAGGTCTTATTTTCGGGGAAACAGGGTAACAATGACAACTACAACCAAAAAATAGGTGGGCATTGTGGTGGCACCTGTAATCCCAGCTACTTGTGAGGTTGAGGCAAGAGAAGTGGCTAAGCCAGGAGTTGGAGGTTGCTGTGAGCTGTGATGTCATGGCACTCTACCCAGGGCGATGGCTTGAGGCTCTGTCTCAAAACAACAAAACAAAACAAAACAAAACAACATGTTAATGCTGTTCGGTGCTTATCTCTGGTTAACAATGATAGCTACGCCCATGCACTATGCAGAGTCTTTCACCTCAGGTGTATCCGTATCTAAGGGTGTGGCTATTTTGGTAAGGAGTTCACCAGACAGAAAGAAATTCCCCACTGGACAACAGCAGTCCATAGACTCTGAGATCTATTTCTGTCATGTGTCTAAACAGATACCATTGGCTGGGCATGGTGGCTCACACCTGTAATCCTAGCACCCTGGGAGGCTGCGGTAGGAGGAATACTTGAGCGCAGGAGTTCGAGACCTGCATCTCTATTAGAAATAGAAAAACTAGCCAGGCTTTGTGGCAGGTGCCTCTAGTTCCAGCTGCTCTGGAGGCTGAGGCAGAGGATCATTTGAGCCCAAGAGTTTGAGGTTGCCATGGCACTCTACCCAGGACAACAGAGTGAGACTCTGTGTCAAAAAACATAAAAAATAAGGGCGCTACCAGACCTCAGATTTTACTACAAATCGATAGTGATCAAAACAGCATGGTATTGGCACAAAAACAGAGAAGTAGATATCTGGAACAGAATAGAGAACCAAGAGATGAATCCAGCTACTTACCGTTATTCGATTTTTGACAAGCCAATTAAAAACATTCAGTGGGGAAAAGATTCCCTATTTAACAAATGGTGCTGGGTGAACTGGCTGGCAACCTGCAGAAGACTGAAATTGGACCCACACCTTTCACCATTAACTAAGATAGACTCTCATTGGATTAAAGATTTAAACTTAAGACATGAAACTATAAAAATACTAGAGGAGAATGCAGGGAAAACCCTTGAAGAAATTGGTCTGGGTGAGTATTTCATGAGGAGAACCCCCCGGGCAATTGAAGCAGCTTCAAAAATACACTACTGGGACTTGATCAAACTAAAAAGCTTCTGCACAGCTAAGAACACTGTAAGTAAAGCAAACAAACACCCCTCAGAATGGGAGAAGATATATGCAGGGTATATCTCTGACAAAGGTTTAATAACCAGAATCCACAGAGAACTCAAACGCATCAGCAAGAAAAAAACAAGGGATCCCATCGCAGGCTGGGCAAGGGATTTGAAGAGAAACTTCTCTGAAGAAGACAGGCGCACGGCCTTCAGACATATGAAAAAATGCTCATCATCTTTAATCATCAGAGAAATGCAAATCAAAACTACTTTGAGAGGGCGGCGCCTGTGGCTCAGTGGGTAAGGCGCTGGCCCCATATACCGAGGGTGGCGGGTTCAAACCCGGCCCCGGCCAAACTGCAACCAAAAAATAGCCGGGCGTTGTGGCGGGCACCTGTAGTCCCAGCTACTCGGGAGGCTGAGGCAAGAGAATTGCTTAAGCCCAGGTGTTGGAGGTTGCTGTGAGCTGTGTGAGGCCACGGCACTCTACCGAGGGCCATAAAGTGAGACTCTGTCTCCACAAAAAAAAAAAAAAAAAAACTACTTTGAGATATCATCTAACTCCACTGAGACTAGCCTATATCACAAAATCTCAAGACCAGAGATGTTGGCGTGGATGCGGAGAAAAGGGAACACTTCTGCACTGCTGATGGGAATGCAAATTAATACATTCCTTTTGGAAAGATATATGGAGAACACTCAGATCTAAAAATAGATCTACCATTCAATCCTGTAATCCCTCTGCTGGGCATATACCCAGAAGACCGAAAATCACAACATAACAAAGATATTTGTACCAGAATGTTTATTGCAGCCCAATTCATAATTGCTAAGTCATGGAAAAAGCCCAAGTGCCCATCGATCCACGAATGGATTAATAAATTGTGGTATATGTATACCATGGAATACTATGCAGCCTTAAAGAAAGATGGAGACTTTACCTCTTTCATGTTTACATGGATGGAGCTGGAACATATTCTTCTTAGTAAAGTATCTCAAGAATGGAAGAAAAAGTACCCAATGTACTCAGCCCTACTATGAAACTAATTTGGGGCTCTCACATGAAAGCTATAACCCAGTTACAACCTAACAATAGGGGGAAGTGGGAAAGGGAGGGGGAGTGGTGGGTAGAGGGAGGGGGATCGGTGGGATCACACCTGTGGTGCATCTTACAGGGGTATTTGCGAAACTTGTAGAATGTAGAATGTAAATGTTTTGGCACAGTAACTGAGATAACGCCGGAAAGGCTATGTTAACCATTGTGATAAAAATGTGTCAAATGGTCTATGAAGTGAGTGTATGATGCCCCATGATCATATCAATGTATACAGTTATGATTTAATTAAAAAAAAAAAATAAGGGCGGCGCCTGTGGCTCAAAGGAGTAGGGCGTCGGTCCCATACACCAGAGGTGGCGGGTTCAAACCCAGCCCCGGCCAAAAACCACAAAAAAAAGAAAAAAAAAACAAAACATAAAAAATAAAATAAAAATAAAATGATATCATTACTATTGTAAAATTATTATGTTTGATCTAAAAATTCTAATTCTAGTTGTATACCCAAGAAAAATGAAAATGTATATTCATACAAAAATTTTTACATCTTTTTTCTTTCTTTTTTTTTTGTAGGGACAGAGTCTCACTTTACTGCCCTCAGTAGAATGCCATGACGTCACACGACTCACAGCAACCTCCATCTCGCTTACCCGATTCTCTTGCCTCAGCCTCCTGAGCAGCTGGGACTACAGGCGCCCGCCACAACGCCTGGCTATTTGTTGGTTGCAGTTTGGCCGAGGCTGGGTTTGAACCCACTACCCTTCGTATATGGGGCCTTGTCACCCTCAATAGAGTGCTGTGGCATCACAGCAACCTCCATCTCTTGGGCTTAAGTGATTCTCTGGCCTCAGCCTTCCAAGTAGCTGGGACTACAGGTCTGCCACAATGCTGGGCTATTTTTTTGTTGCAGTTGTCATTGTTGTATAGCCTTGGTGCATGTGGCCGGCTCCATAACTACTGTGCTACAGGCGCTGAGCCAAAAATTTTTACATCTTCATGGCAGCTTTCTACATAATAACCAAAAAATGGAAACAATCAAATGCCCATTGACTAATGGACAGATAAATATGATACAGGATAACCATACAATGAACTATTATTATACTCATCAGTAAAAAGGAATGAGCCATTGATGTATTCTATGACATGTATAAACTTGGAAAACATTAATGGAAGAGCCAGTCACAAAAGACCACGTAATGTACGGACTCCACTATGGGAACTGTCCACAATAGTCAGAGTACATCAGCGCTTGTCTAGGGCCTGGTGATAGCCAGTGGGCACGGGGTTTCATTTAGCAGTGATGAAAATGTTTTAAAAATAGATTGTGATGATCATTGCACAAGTTTGTGAATATATTAAAACCCACTGAATTGGGGCAGTGCTTGTGGCTCAGTGGATAGGGCGCCGGCCCCATATTCCAAGGGTGGCGGGTTCAAAACCAGCCCCGGCCAAACTGCAACAACAACAACAAAAAATAACCGGGCGTTGTGGCAGACGCCAGTAGTCCCAGCTACTTGGCAAGAGAGGCAAGAAAATCGCCTAAGCCCAGGAGTTGGAGGTTGCTGTGAGTTGTGATGCCATGGCACTCTGCTGAGGGCGATAAAGTAAGACTCTGTCTCAATAAATAAATAAATAAATAAATAAATTACAAAAACCTGCATGCATTTTTAAAACCAATGATGTGCGGTTTAAATTGCATTTGATGGATAATTTATTTAGAGATGCAGAGAGGAAATTACACTTCTTGCATTGCATTAATTTTTCACAGCTTCATGGAGGTATAATTCACATGTTACACATTTCACACATTTAAAGGGTACAATTCAATCATCTTTAGTATATTCCACAGTTGTACAATCATCACCACAACCAATTTTAGAACATTTTGTTTAACCCCCAAAAGAAACCCACAGCTTTTAGCAGTCCTCCCTCCTTACCTCGCCCCTCAGCAATCACTAATCTATTTCTGTTTGCAGAGATTTGCCTCTTCCAAACATCTCACATAAATGCGATCATATAATACGTGGTTTTTGTGACTGACTTCTTTCCTTCTTTCCTTAGCATAATGTTCTCTCTCTTTTTCTTTCTTTTTTTTTTTTTTTTTGGCTTTTCACTTCCAGTTGTATGCTAGAAGCATAATGTTTTTGAGGTTCATCCACTTTGTAGCACATATCAGTCTCTAGTCCTTTTTGTTGATGAATAATGTTCCATTGTATGGATAGACCACAATTTATTTACTCATGCATCTGCTGATGGACGTTTGAGTAATTCTCACTTTTTGACTATTATGAATAACACTACCATGAACATCCATTTGTAAGTTTTTGTATGTGGCTGGGAGCGGTGGCTCACACCTGAAATCCTAGCATTCTGGGAGGCCATGGAAGGTGGATTGTCTGAGCTCACGGGTTCCAGACCAGCCTGAGCTAGAGCAAGACCCCTCCTCTAAAAATAGCCAGGTGTTATGGCAGGCGCCTATAATCCCAGCTACTTGGGAGCCTGAGGCAAGAGAATCACTGGAGCCCAGGAGTTTGAGGTTGTTGTGAGCTATGACGCCACATCACTCTACCAGAGGCAACAAAGTGAGACTCTGCCTAAAAAAACACAACAAAACAGGCTCAGCGCCTGTGGCTCAAGCAGCTAAGGCGCCAGCCACATACACCTGAGCTGGCGGGTTCGAATCCAGCCTGGGCCCACCAAACAACAATAACGGCTGCAACCAAAAAATAGCAGGGCGTTGTGGCGGACGCCAGTAGTCCCAGCTACTTGGGAGGCTGAGGCAAGAGAATTGCTTAAGCCCAGGAGTTGGAGGTTGCTGAGAGCTATGATGTGCCACAACACTACCCAGGGTGACAGCTTGAGGCTCTGTCTCAAAAAACAAAACAAAACAAAACAAAACAAACAACCCTCCCACCAAGTTTTTGTGTGGACACATGTTTTTCAATTTCTTTTTTCTTTTCCCTTCCCTTCCTTCCTTCTGACAAAGTCTCACTCTGTTGCCCAGGCTAGAGTACCCTGGTGTCATAATTCACAGCAACCTCAAACTCTTGGGCTCAAGTGATTGCCTCAGCCTCCCAAATAGCTGGGACTACAAGCACCCATCACAATGGCCAGTTAGTTTTTCTATATTTTTAGTAGAGATGGGGGTCTTGCTTTTGCTCAGGCTGGTCTCCAACTCTTGAGCTCAAGCAATCCGCCTGTCTCGGCCTCCCAGAGTGCTGGAATTACAGGCATGAGCCACCACTCCCGGCTCAGTTTTCTTGGTATATCCTTAGGAGTGAAATTGCTGGGTCTTATGGTAACTCCCTGCTGAGGAACTGCCAGAGTGTTTTCCAAAGTGGCTGCACCATTTCACACTCTTACCAGCATGTATATGAGTATCTATTTCTCTACGTTCCTGTCAACACTTGTTATGTGTCATTTTTATTGTAGCTACCCCATGGGTATGAGATGGTATCTCATTGTGGTAATTATGCACATTTTCCTAATGGCATGGAGCATCTTATGTCCTGCTTTACTTTGGAATGATTTCTCTTTTTTTTTTTTTGAGACAGAGTCTCACTTTGTCGCCCCTGGTAGAGTGCAGTGGCATCATAGCTCACAGCAACCTCAGACTCTTGGACTGAGGACTATAGGTGTCCACCACAATGCCTGGCTATTTTTATAGGCGGGGTCTCACTCCTGCTCAGGCTGGTCTTGAACCTGTGAACTCAGGCAATCCACCCACCTTGGCTTCCTTAGGGTACTGGGATTGCAGACGTGAGCCACCACACCTGGCCCTGGAAGATCTCTCTTAACTTCCCCGTCACTGCTTATTTAGGCCTCACCAGCTCTTCTCATTCTGATTTGCGAGCCTCCTAACCAGTCCTTCCCTATTCCACACCACTCCCTAAAATGCCATCTCAGACCATGTAACTTTCTGCATAAAACCTTGAATGGCTCCCCATTGCCCACAGGACAGAGCTGCACTTCTGGACGTGGCCTTCAAGGCCTCTCACGGTCCATCCCCAGGCTCCAGTGCCACCGTCCTCTGCCTTTGCCCAAGCTGTTCCTTCTGCAGATAACACCTTCCCTGAAGTGGCCACTGGTCAGCACTTACTTATCCTTTAAGATCTTCTGAATGAAGTCTGCCTCAGATCACCTTCAGGCAGAGCCCTCATGCTGCTCAGCTAGGGGGGTTATTCTCATGTGCTCTACATCAAGGGCAGCAAAGTACAACCCACACGCACCACTCCGGCCCTCCGGCCACCTGTATCTGCACATTGTGTGAACTAAGAGGGGGATTTTTACATATGTGAATGGCTGGAAATAATTCAAAAATAGATCTCCTACTTGGATAACTATGGTCAGTTTTTTAAGGTAGAATGCAGCCATGCTTATTTGTTTACATGGTATCTATTGCTACTTGTGTTCTATAAAAGCAGAGTTGAGTAATTGCAACAGAGATGGTGTGGCCCTCAGAGCATAAACCATTTACTACCTGGAACTTTACAGAAAACGTTTGCCAAACCTGGCCTCTGTGAACAGCACCCTGGAGTTGTGGAGTGTGTGGCCTGTGGGAATGTCCACTGCCAGGTGCCCAGGGGCCCTGGAGTTGTGGAGTGTGTGGTCTATGGGAATGTCTACTGCCAGGTGCCCTGAGACTCTTGTCACACCTCTTACCTAGCGTCTACTGTCTGGGCTAATGATTTATCTCGACACCCCCAACCCCGACCTTGTGCTTCAAAGCCTGGAAAGGACTGGGTTTTTCTCATCTTTGTATCCCAGGGTGTTGCTCAGGCTCTGGCACAGAGAAGGACTCCACAAATGTCTCCGTCACTGCATTGGATTCAATATTTCCTGGATATTGAAAAAAAGCTAATAAAACATTGTAGATGTTTCAGGATTAATGTAACTCATAAGTAAAAATGAGACCTCCATGTCAGCCAAACAAAACCTAAAGACCACAGCTAAGACTTATGTGGTGCTTACCATGTTCCAGGCACTATTCTAAGTAATCACACCCATATAGTTTCATTTAAAATTCTATGAAGGGCCCAGCACCTTGGCTCACACCTATAATCCTAATGCTTTGGGAGGCTGAGGTGGGAGGATCACTTGCAGCCAGGAGTTGGAGACAAATCTGGGCAACATATTGAGACTGTCTCCACAAGAAATAGAAAAATAGGGCGATGCCTGTGGCTCAATGAATAGGGTGCTGGCCCCATATACTGAGGGTGGCGGGTTCAAACCCAGCCCCGGCCAAACTGCAACAACAACAACAAAAACATAGCCAGGCATTGTGGCAGGTGCCTGTAGTCCCAGCTACTCAGGAGGCTGAGGCAAGAGAATTGGGTAAGCCCAGGAATTGGAGGTTGCTGTGAGCTGTGTGATGCCATGGCACTCTATCGAGGACAATAAAGTGAGACTATGTCTCTACAAAAAAAATTAAAAATAAATAAATGAATAAATAAATAAAACAAAGAAATAGAAAAATAACTGGGAGTGAAAAAAAAAAAAACTGGGAGTGGTGGTGGGTGCCTATAGTCCCAGGTACTAGGAGGCTGAGGCAGGAGGATCACTTGAGCCCAGAAGTTTGAGGTTTCTGTGAGCTATGATGACACCACTGTGCTCTAGTTCAGGTGACAGAGCAAGACATTGGTCTGAAAATATATAAAATAAAATTCTTTGAAAGAGGTAAAATCAAGCCCAGAGAGAATGAGTAATTTGCCTAAAGTCACACGGCTACCCTGTTTCCCCAAAAATAAGACAGTGTCTTATATTAATTTTTGCTCCCAAAGATGCGCTAGGTCTTATTTTCAGGGGATGTCTTATTTTTCCATGAAAAAGAATATGGTACACATTTATTGTTAAATGAAAATAAAGGAAATTTATTACCTGTATACAGTACGTAGTATGGTAGTTGTCAACACAAACCAAACTGTGAATCCTACCTTCAGTCATCACGAGGGCGGCCGCGAGCATCAGGCAGTGTCACCAGAGACAGACCAGCACTCACCACCTTGGCCGCGTCCCATCCGCTCTGATCCTCCTGTTCTTCTACACACATCTGCCAAAGTCTCCTCCTCTCTCCCGCCCCGTGCTCACCGCTCACTCCGACCTCCGCTCGCCTCCACACAGCAGTGACGTCAGGACTCCATGTAAGGTCACTGGTTGCTAGACGCCAGTCGGGGCGGCCCTAGCAACCAGTTTACAGTAAATTAATTTTCATTCCTGGGGGCAGCGCCTGTGGCTCAGTTGGTAAAGGCGCCGGCCCCATATACTGAGGGTGGCGGGTTCAAATGCGGCCCTGGCCAAACTGCAACCAAAAAATAGCCAGGCGTTGTGGCGGGTGCCTGTAGCCCCAGCTACTCGGGAGGCTGAGGCAAGAGAATCGCTTAAGCCCAGGAGTTGGAGGTTGCTGTGAGCTGTGTGATGCCACGGCACTCTACCGAGGGCCATAAAGTGAGACTCTGTCTCTACAAAAAAAAAAAAAATTAATTTTCATTCCGAGACAGAGCCTAGGGGGTCCTTATTTTAGGGGGGATGCCTTATATTTTACCCAGAAGGAAACCTATAAGTAGGTCTTATTTTCGGAGGATGTTTTATTTGCGGGGAAACACGGTGGTAAGAGGTAGGGTTAGAATTTGAACCCAGGCAGTTTGACTCAAGAAAGTATAAGGGTTTAACCAGTGTGTTTCTCACCTCTTTTTTTTTTGGAGAGTCTTACTTTATCACCCTCAGTAGAGTGCTGTGGCATCACAGCTCATAACAACCTCAAACCCTTGGGCTTAAGTGATTCTCTTGCCTCAGCCTCCCAAGTAGCTGGACTACAGGCACCTGCCAAAATGCCCAGCTATTTTGTTATTGTTGTCATTGTTGTTTGGCAGGCCCACACCAGGTTCAAACCCTCCAGCTTCTGTGTATGTAGCTGACGCCCTAGCAGCTAAGCTACAGGCACTGGACCATAGTTTTGTTTTTTAATTTAATTTTTTTTTTTTTTTTGCTTTTTTAAATTGCAAATTCCAACCTCATCAATAAACCAGATTCTTTTTTCTTTATTTTTTGAGACAGAATCTCAAGCTATTGCCCTGGGTAGAGTGCCGTGGTGTCATAGTTTACAGCAACCTAAAACTCTTGGGCTTAAGCGATTCTCTTGCCTCAGCCTCCCAAGTAGCTGGGACTACAGGTGCCCACCACAACGCCCAGCTATTTTGTTGTTGTCGTTGTTGCCATTGCTTTTTAGGAGGCCCGAGCTGGGCTCAAACCCACCAGCCTCGGTGTATGTAGCCAGCGCCCTACCCAGTGAGCTGTGGGTGCTGCCCCAGATTCTCTTTTTTGGGGGGGGAGGGGACAGAGTTTGTCCCCCTAGAGTGCCATGGCATCATAGCTTGCAGCAACCTCAAACTCCTGGGTTCAAGCAATCTTCTTGCCACAACTCCCGGACAGTTTTTCTATTTGCAGTAGAGATAGGGTCTCTCACTCTTGCTCAGGCTGGTCTTGAACTCCTGAGTTTAATTAATCCATCAGCCTCGGCCTCTGAGAGTGCTAGTGAAGGAAAGTACTACCAAATCCAAAAAGGGGGGGGGGGACCAGATATGTAGCAGCACCCCTCGCCCCCTACCATAAGAATGTGACCTTTTGTAACTGTCCTAGGAAATAGCCCGGAGCTGAAGCAGATAACCGGTAACTGGTTCTGAAAGAAGAAAGCTAAGCAAATGTTTAACTGCTGATCTTGTCTTAAGACAGATGAGTAATGAACCAGAGTTCTTCTTATCTGGAAAAGCCCCTATGTCTGCTACCCCTCCCTAAAGCCCCTGCTATGTCTGCTACCCCTCCCTACTTTGTGGTTTTTGCCTTTATAAGCTTGTAAAACCTGCTGTTCAGGGCTTGACTCCTCGGCTCCTAAAAGAGTTGCGAGTCAAGCCCCAGCATGCTGGAATAAAATCCTCTTGCTGTTTGCATCAAGCGCCGTCTCTTGCGGTTGATTGGGGTCGTCATCGCTCAGGGCAGAGTGGGGGGTCCTGCCCCAAGTCTTTCACTAGGACTATAGGAATGAGCCACCCACCCTTCCAAAATAGATTCTTAATATGTAACTATGGAATGGATGGACTTAGCAATGAACTTGTCCAGAAAACTTCTACTGTGGGTCAGCCTGGTTTGCGTGCTGCTTGTAAGAGCTGTGTGCCTAGGGGCAGGGGAAGGAAGAGAGATCAGGAATTCCTGCACTGCTGGCGGCACACCTCGCTCTCGTGAATCACCACAAATTCATTGTCTTAAATCTGTATGTTTTCTGCACTGATCTAAATTACTGGGCCTCAAATACGACAACCTGACTGCTCTAAGTGCATCCATGCAGGCTTGTGCTCCTCAAGCTCACGGCCACTCTCACAATGGTGTTGGTTTGGTTTTGTTTGGTTTTGGGGTTGAATGTCGTGGTATCAGCCTTGCTCACAGCAACCTCAAACTCATGGGTTCAAGCCTCCCAGAGTGCTAGGATTTTAGGTGCAAGCCACCTGGCCCAGCATGAATAATACTGCTCCATTAATCCAAAGGTGAGGGGTGAGATACATCCACATAGCTTGTGTTTCTAGAAAAAAGCAGGATATTTGGTAACAGTGGTTGTTGGGGGCAGGGATGGGCAGGAAAATTCCTTTTTCCTACAAACCCCTTTGTATTGTTGGAATTTTATTCTTTTTACTATGGGAGTGTATTATCTACTTAAAAATACAGTAGAACCTCTGCAAGTTCACCCCACAAGGGACTGTAACAAACTGGTCAACATACAGAAATGGTCAACATAAGGAATTAGGCCTCCTGTACTGTGGTGCATGTCCCATCTATGAAAACTAGCTTGACTGAAGGAGATGGTCAGTGTAGGGAGGTGGTCAACTATAGGGAGGTTCTACTGTAATTGAAAGGTTGATTTTTAAAAATGAAAGTAAGTACTTGAAATACTTTCAAATTTCCTAGCTGGCTGTGGGTTCTGAAGAGGCAGCTCCAGCGGCTAGCTCTGGGCAGGGCTGACTCTGCAGTTTCTACACCTTCCTGGAATTTCAGGCCCTCTGAACTTTCCCCTGAATGACTCACAGAGGGGCGTTTCCAGCACAAGGCAACCCACAGCACTATTAGGGAAGGACAGATCACTTTCAGATCTCAGCCTGGGCGATCACTCCACCTTGTTAGGAACCAATATCAGTGAGAGGGACTGGGAGGGACTCTCACTTCTGTTTTGTTGGGTTTAGGGGAGGGGGGTGTTTTGTTTTGTTTTTGCGTTTTCATTTACATCTTTTCTTTCATAAAGAGAAAAATGTAAAGATATAAATAGTACTGAGGAACTCCCAGGTGCAACCAGTCCTCCCAGGGCCAGTTCTGTGTCCTGTTCAAGAGGCCCAGCCCTTAAGTCCGAGGGCTCACATGTGCTCAGAAGCAGGCAGGTTAAAACTGTGCTTTTAGGCAAGAGGAAACCACCGAGGGTTTTGAGCTGGGGAGCATAGTGCCTGGTCTGTGGGAGTCCCTAAGTTCCCTCTAGGCATACAGTGAGCCCCTTGAAAACTTCTTACAAGCATTCCAAGCCTAACTTGTGATGTTTTCTGCTTCAGCCAGACTGTGCTCCGCACCCTAGCCCCATCTTTACATATGTTCTAGTTCGGGCTGCTATCACTAAGTGGCATGGACTGGGTGGCTTATAAACAACACAAAGGTCTTCCTCTCCATTCTGGAGGCTGAAGTCTGAGGTCAGGATGCAGCACAGTCCGGTTCCAGAGGCGTGCTCTCCAACCACCCGCCTCTCCTTTGTGCTTTCACATGGGGGAACTGGGGAGTCTCTGCGATCTTCTTTTTTTTTTTTTTTGTAGAGACAGAGTCTCACTTTATGGCCCTCGGTAGAGTGCCGTGGCCTCACATAGGTCACAGCAACCTCCAACTCCTGGGCTTAAGCGATTCTCTTGCCTCAGCCTCCCGAGTACTGGGACTACAGGCGCCCGCCACAACGCCCGGCTATTTTTTTTTTTTTTTTGGTTGCAGTTCAGCCCAGGCCGGGTTTGAACCCGCCACCCTCGGTATATGGGGCCGGCACCTTACCAACTGAGCCACAGGCGCCGCCCTCTGCGATCTTTTTATAAGGGCTCCAGTCCCATTCTGGGGGCTCCACCCCTGTGACTTAATTGCCTCCCAAGGCTCACCTCCTAATACCACTGCGTTGGGGATTAGGGGTTCAGCACATGAATTTGGAGAGAGGTGAACACCAGATACCATCTTCCTGGTGCTCAGGAAGTATTTTGAGTGTCCTTCTCTTCCCCACCCACACCCAGTCGATAGCTGGTCCCAGGGAATTCATCTCCAGACAGTATCCCCAGGTTACACTCTTCTCTCCAACCCCAACCTACAGCCAATCCCAGACCTCCTCTCCCCTGGGCCACTGTGACAGCCTCTCTCTGATCTAGTCTGCTCATTCACTTCAACTTTTGGATGGCTCCCAACACCCACAAGCTAGCAAGAGAACTCTGTAGTTTGACCCACAGGACTGTCCCCAAACTTACTTCCCCCAATTTCCCTGTATGCATCCACGCACACTCGTCACAAGATTTCTGCTGGCACTGCACACCTCCAGGCCCTGCACATGCTTTTCCTCTGGAGTCCAGATTTCAGCTTCTTTTATTGTCCCCTTGCCTTCCCCCAAAACTGTATCCACCCAATCCTGTATACTGTTACTTAAAAAAATTAAGGTGTTGGGTCCTCATCAAACATTCTCCTACTCATTAATCAACTGATCAGTTTCACCTAAACCTGATGAATAATCTGGCTGATATAAATATATATATATATATATATATTTTTTTTTTTTTTTTTTGTAGAGACAGAGTCTCACTATACCGCCCTCGGGTAGAGTGCCGTGGCGTCACACGGCTCACAGCAACCTCCAACTCTTGGGCTTACGCAACTCTCTTGTCTCAGCCTCCCGAGCAGCTGGGACTACAGGCGCCCGCCACAACGCCCAGCTATTCTCCTGCTGCAGTTTGGCCGGGGCTGGGTTTGAACCTGCCACCCTCGGCATATGGGGCCGGCACCCTACTCACTGAGCCCAGTCACCACCCTGGCTGATATATTTTTTAATTACATCAAAAAAAAGTTTTTTTGAGACAGAGTCTTACTTTGTCACCCTTGGTAAAGTGCTGTGGTGTCACAACTCACAGCAACCTCAAACTCTTGGGCTTAAGCAATTCTTTTGCCTCAGCCTCCTGAGTGTCCGGGATTACAGGCATCCTCCACAACACCCAGCTACTTTTAGAGACAAGGTCTTGCTCTGGCTCAGGCTGGTCTCCAACCTGTGAGCTCAGGCAATCCCTCCCCCCACCCCACCTCCGGGCCTCGGCCTCCCAAGTGCTGAGATTACAGGCGTGAGCCACTGCACCCAGCCCAATTACATCAACTTTTTTATTTTTAATTTTGAGATAGAGTCTCACTATGTTGCCCTCAGTAGAGTGCCCTGACGTCACAGTTCACAGCAATCTCCAGCTCTTGGGCTTAAGCAAGTCTCTTGCCTCAGTCTCCCAAGTAACTGGGACTACGGGCGCCTGTTACAAAATTTTTTTATTGCAGTTTATTTTTTGATTGCAGTTGTCATTGTTGTTTAGCAGGCCTGGGCCAGGCTCAAACCCGCCAGCCCTGGTGTATGTGGCCAGCGCCCTAACCACTAGTCTACGGGCGTAAAGCCCAGATTTTTAAAAAATTGTATCAAATTAAGTTCAGAACTCAAGAAATTGGAGAATATCTTTTGATGACTCCCAAAGGGTTCTAGGAAACAGTGCCACGCAGCTGAGAAGGCAGTTCCAGCCTGACCTCCACTCTCATAGGCCCCATGTTGGGCAGTGTGACAGGTATTTTTCCTGAGTCATCTTCTCATTCATTCTGATCAAGGGCCCTATGATGAGAAGGGCACAAGTTTAGGAAACTACTCCTGTTACTAACTCTCAGAACCTCACTCCTGCCACCTGCCTTCTCTGACCTGCTCGTCTCGTTAGCCTTAAACATACACTTCAGCTGTATGGTCTCTAATTCAACTCTTGCAGCAGTTCATGAACAAACGTATGCCTTGCTGAGTTCTAAGCACCCCTGCATTTGAAGACTGGTTTCACAGCCTGTTTTGGTATACTCTTGGTGCAGGGCTGGGGTGGTAGGATTGGGGGGTAGGTAGGAAGTTTTCTGAGCTGGGTCAAATTGCTTGGGTTGCTAAGTAACAATTCATTTTCAGTGGAAAATTTTCCAAGGCAAGGATTGTGCAATTGTGTCCTCGCCCTGACCATCTCAGGTACTCTATCAGCAGAGGCTGCGGTAGCTTGCTGGGGCAGTCATGTGTGCAGAGGCGTTCAGGAGGTGAGAGGGGTATCACAGAGCTCTTGCCTGAGTGCCAAGAAAGAGGCAGAGCTAGAGAGAGGAGGCTCTGCGTGAGCCCCAGTACAGAAACCAATTCCTCAGTGTCCCCACCCTTGAGCTCTGAAAGACCCCAAGGAAGCACCTTGCTGTGGATTAAGGGCTGAGACAGGCTTGCTGAGGGAGGAGAATGCCTGCAGCTCTTGGCAGCCTCTTTCTAAGTGTTGCTCAAGTGAGTACATTGTGACCCTTGGCCTACTTCTGAACTGTTTCTGCACATCAGATTAATTAGTATGTGGGACAGCCTCGTTGGCTTACCAGAGTGGCTGATAAGCCCTCCCTCTTTGTAGTAAGTACACATTCTGGGATCTGAGTCCACGTTGGAAAGAATTATACATGAGGTCAGCCTGGAATATTCCAGGCTATCTTGAAGGTCTCTCTTGACAGGGTTCTTGTAAATTACTTTTAACAAACAGGTTTTTCTATTTGTTTGTATTAAAAGAAAGAAAGGCAAAAGAAGAGAAAGAAAGAAAACAAAAGCTCTTACTTTTTCCTCCTAGGATTATCAGAATTGCAGCCCAATCTTAAAGGACTTCAAATGCAAAAATTTTAAGTTAGATATTAAATAAGGGTTAGTAGGCCGAGCATGGTGACTCATGGCTGTAATTCTAGCCGGATGTTGAGCTGGGTGCCTGTAGTCCAAGATACTTGGGAGGCTGAGAGAGGAGGATCGCTTGAACTCAAGAGTTTGAGGTTGGGTTGGTGCCCGTAGCACAGTGGTTCCAGTGCCAGCCACATACACTGAAGTTGGTGGGTTTGAACCTGGCTGGGCCAGCTAACCAACAATGACAACTGCCAACAAAAAAAATAGCTGGGCGTTGTGGCGGGCCCCTGTAATCCCAGTTACTTGGGAGGCTGAGACAAGAGAATCGCTTGAGCCCAAGAATTTGAGGCTGCTGTGAGCTGTGACGCCACAGCATTCTACCAAGGGTGACATAGTGAGACTCTGTCTCAAAAAAATAATAAATAAATAAATAAATAAATAAGGGTTTGTAAGGCGTAGAACCTTATACATAAAAGTTTCTCCAGCTCTGACATTTTAAAATTTTATGAATCTCAGATGTGGGTCTCTCAGATATGTTCCATAAAGTAGAAAGAAGTAGGACTTCACTAAAATGGAAAGATCAGCTGAGTGCAGTGGCTCACACCTGTAATCTCAGCATTCTGGGAGGCTGAGGCAGGATTACCTGAGCTCAGAAGTTCAAGAACAGCCTGAGCAAGAGAGAGACCACATCTTTACTAAAAATAGAAAAACTAGCCGGTGTTGACAGGTGCCTGTAGTCCCAGCTACTCAGAAGGCTGAAGCAAGAGAATCACTTGAGCCCAGGAGTTTGAGGTTGCTGTAATACTACAGCATTCTACCAGGGTGATAGAGTGACACTATGTCTCAGAAAAAAAAAGGATGGAAGCTGTAACTTTGTGAACTGATGCTCTAAAACAGGAAGACAGGTGAATGGCTTCTGTTACCTCCTCCTTCTGTAAACACATGCATCTCATGACTAGGGCAAAGGAGAGCAGGTTTTCCCAGATGAAGTTACTGTGCAGACACCCCGGCCGCCTCTCGGCCCTGTTCCCTTTCTTCTGCAGCCGACTTCCCTCCTTCAGGACTTCTGGCCTTCCAACACTTTGCATTCTTCCAATTGTCTCCCCTGACCACCTTCCGTTGCTCCTGGGCACAAGGGATCCTCCCAGCTGAGCTTCCCGAGTAGCTGGGTTTATAGGCAAGTGCCACCATGCCTGACTGACAGTTTCTAAATAAACTTCCTGAACAGTGTGTGCCCCAGAAACAACATAGACTTTGGGGGGTCACTGTAACTCTGTGCTGCCCGTGGGTGCGGGATGCATGAGCAAAGGCAAAGTGAGCCTATATCCTCTGAAGAGAACTTGGCTGTGGGTGTCAAGAACTATGAAAGGTGGGTGGCCCTGTGGCTCAAAGGAGTAAGGCGCTGGCCCCATATGCCAGAGGTGGTGGGTTCAAACCCAGCTCTGGCCAAAAACTGCAAAAAAAAAAAAAAAAAAAAAAAGAATTATGAAAGGGTTGGGATTTTACATCACTCGCGAACTAGGTAGTCATCTGCCACCAGTTCATAAATGCTACCAAAGCTGTGGGACTCCTGGGTCAGAGGCAAAGAGTTTTATTTCTCACAGAGATAGCAATAGCAGAGTATCAGCATTTGTTGGTTCCCTGAGCCCCAGTTCCCACAGGGTTATGTGAGGAGGGTCAAGTGACATATGCACTCACGGTGGACTGCGTTACAGAAGAGGAACCCTGAGCCTACAAACCCAAATCTTTTCTTTTTTTTTTTTTTTACTTTTTATTTTTTTTTTTTTTTGGTTTTTTTTTTTTGGCCGGGGCTGGGTTTGAACCCGCCACCTCCGGCATATGGGACCGGCGCCCTACCCCTTGAGCCACAGGTGCCACCCCATGGGCAGTAAGCACGCCTTCCCTTCCTGTGGAGTGAGATCCTATCTCTGCCTTCCAAAGCTATAGCAGACTTACTCTTTGTTCTGATGGGAGGCATTATCTAAATTTTCAAAGGCCATTCCTTATACAAATATTATTATTATTGAGACAGAGTCTCACTCTGTTGCCCTGGGTAGAATGCCATGACATCATATCTCACAGCAACCTCAAACTCTTGAGCTCTAGTGATCCTTTTGCCTCAGCCTCCCAAGTAGCTGTGACTACAGGCGCCTGCCATAACACCGGGCTAGTTATTGTTTTTCTTTTCCTTGAGACAGAGTCTCAAGCTATCGCCCTGGGTAGAATGCTGTGGCGTCACAGCTCACAGCTCATAGCAACCTCAAACTCTTGGGTTTAAGCGATTCTCTTGCCTCAGCTTCCTAAGTAGCTCGGACTACAGGCACCGGCCACAACACCCAGCTATTTTTGTTGTTGCAGTTGTCATTGTTGCTTTAGCTGGCAAGGGCAGGGTTCGAACCCTCCAGCCTTGGTGTATGTGGCTGGCACCCTATCTGCTGAGCTATAGGCACCGCCAACATTGGGCTAGTTTTTCTGTTTTTAGTCAAGACGGGGTCTCACTCTTGCTCAGGCTGCCAACCACCTTTTCAGTAAGGGATGGAGTAGCTTAGAGAACTAGGTCCCTGGAGAGCAGAGATGGTAACATCTCAGCACAGGAGGGAGATTCTGAAGGCCTCAGGGCTTCAGCTGTTGTTTCCAACAGGTGTGTCAGCATCATAGTTGATGAGTTGTAACTGAAAGCAGTAAAGAGACACAGGGCACAGGGAGGTGGGGTGGTGGAAAGAGATGGATTTGGAACAGACCTCAGGGTGAAGGCCGGCTGTATGCCTGCCCACCATGACCTCAGCTGAGTCCCATTCCTAAACTTCATTTCTTTATTTATGAAATGGGGAAATTAACACACCTGCTAGGTATATATTAATACAAAGTCACTGGCACATGGTAGATGTCCAATGAGTATTAAGAGGCGTCCAGGAGCTTTCTTTCTGTTGTTGGTAAAGTCTGCCTGCGCACACAGAATTAGAGCTGGAGAAAAGTGGTTAGGCCAATCCCTTCGCTTCACAGGGGCAGAGATTCAGAAAAGCAGCTGACTGGCCTGAGCTGTCTTTGCAGCCCCCAGGCCACTGGCCTGAGCTGTCTTTGCAGCCTCCCAGGCTGGGAGCCTGGGACCCAGCAGCCCTGATAGGAAAGGGAAAGGGAGCCTATTTGAGTTCTTTTTTTTTTTCTTTTTTTTTTTTTTTTTTTATTTATTTTATTTATTTATTTTTTTTATTGTTGGGGATTCATTGAGGGTACAATAAGCCAGGTTACACTGATTGCAATTGTTAGGTAAAGTCCCTCTTGCAATCATGTCTTGCCCCCATAAAGTGTGACACACACCAAGGCCCCACCCACCTCCCTCCTTCCCTCTTTCTGTTTCCCCCCCATAACCATAATTGTCATTAATTGTCCTCATATCAAAATTGAGTACATAGGATTCATGCTTCTCCATTCTTGTGATGCTTTACTAAGAATAATATCTTCCACGTCCATCCAGGTTAATACGAAGGATGTAAAGTCTCCATTTTTTTTAATGGCTGAATAGTATTCCATGGTATACATATACCACAGCTTGTTAATCCATTCCTGGGTTGGTGGGCATTTAGGCTGTTTCCACATTTTGGCGACTGTAAATTGAGCTGCAATAAACAGTCTAGTACAAGTGTCCTTATGATAAAAGGATTTCTTTCCTTCTGGGTAGATGCCCAGTAATGGGATTGCAGGATCAAATGGGAGGTCTAGCTTGAGTGCTTTGAGGATTCTCCATACTTCCTTCCAGAAAGGTTGTACTAGTTTGCAGTCCCACCAGCAGTGTAAAAGTGTTCCCTTCTCTCCACATCCACGCCAGCATCTGCAGTTTTGAGATTTTGTGATGTGGGCCATTCTCACTGGGGTTAGATGATATCTCAGGGTTGTTTTGATTTGCATTTCTCTAATATATAGAGATGATGAACATTTTTTCATGTGTTTGTTAGCCATTCGTCTGTCGTCTTTAGAGAAAGTTCTATTCATGTCTCTTGCCCATTGATATAAGGGATTGTTGGCTTTTTTCATGTGGATTAATTTGAGTTCTCTATAGATCCTAGTTATCAAGCTTTTGTCTGATTGAAAATATGCAAATATCCTTTCCCATTGTGTAGGTTGTCTCTTTGCTTTGGTTATTGTCTCCTTAGCTGTACAGAAGCTTTTCAGTTTAATGAAGTCCCATTTGTTTATTTTTGTTGTTGTTGCAATTGCCATGGCAGTCTTCTTCATGAAGTCTTTCCCCAGGCCAATATCTTCCAGTGTTTTTCCTATGCTTTCTTGGAGGATTTTTATTGTTTCATGCCTTAAGTTTAAGTCCTTTATCCATCTTGAATCAATTTTTGTGAGTGGGGAAAGGTGTGGGTCCAGTTTCAGTCTTTTACATGTAGACATCCAGTTCTCCCAACACCATTTATTGAATAGGGAGTCTTTCCCCCAAGGTATGTTCTTGTTAGGTTTATCAAAGATTAGGTGGTTGTAAGATGTTAGTTTCATTTCTTGGTTTTCCATTCGATTCCAAGTGTCTATGTCTCTGTTTTTGTGCCAGTACCATGCTGTCTTGACCACTATGGCTTTGTAGTATAGACTAAAATCTGGTATGCTGATGCCCCCAGCTTTATTTTTATTACAGAGAACTGCCTTAGCTATACGGGGTTTTTTCCAGTTCCATACAAAACGCAGAATCATTTTTTCCAAATCTTGAAAGTATGATGTTGGTATTTTGATAGGAATGGCATTGAATAGGTAGATTGCTTTGGGAAGTATGGACATTTTAACAATGTTGATTCTTCCCATCCATGAGCATGGTATGTTCTTCCATTTGTTAATATCCTCTGCTATTTCCTTTCTGAGGATTTCATAGTTTTCTTTATACAGGTCCTTCACCTCCTTCGTTAGGTATATTCCTAGGTATTTCATTTTCTTTGAGACTATGGTGAAGGGAGTTGTGTCCTTAATTAGCTTCTCATCTTGACTGTTATTGGTGTACACAAAGGCTACTGACTTGTGGACATTGATTTTATATCCTGAAACATTACTGTATTTTTTGATGACTTCTACGAGTCTTGTGGTTGAGTCTTTGGGGTTCTCTAAGTATAAGATCATGTCGTCAGCAAAGAGGGAGAGTTTGACCTCCTCTGCTCCCATTTGGATTCCCTTTATTTCCTTGTCTTGCCTAATTGTATTGGCTAGAACTTCCAGCACTATGTTGAATAGTAAAGGTGACAGAGGACAACCTTGTCTGGTTCCAGTTCTAAGAGGAAAAGCTTTCAGTTTTACTCCATTCAGTAAAATATTGGCTGTGGGTTTGTCATAGATAGCTTCAATCAGTTTTAGAAATGTGCCACCTATGCCTATACTCTTCAGTGTTCTAATTAGAAAAGGATGCTGGATTTTATCAAATGCTTTTTCTGCATCTATTGAGAGGATCATGTGATCTTTATTTTTGCCTCTGTTAATATGGTGGATAACGTTTATAGACTTGCGTATGTTAAACCAGCCTTGCATCCCTGGGATGAAGCCTACTTGATCATGATGAATGACTTTTTTGATGATAAGCTGTAATCTATTGGCTAGGATTTTGTTGAGAATTTTTGCGTCTATGTTCATGAGTGAGATTGGTCTGAAATTCTCCTTTTTGTTTGGGTCTTTTCCTGGTTTTGGTATCAGGGTGATGTTTGCTTCATAGAATGTGTTGGGGAAGATTCCTTCTTCCTCAATTTTTTGGAATAATTTCTGCAGTACAGGAATAAGCTCTTCCTTGAAGGTTTGATAGAATTCTGGAGTGAAGCCATCTGGACCAGGGCATTTTTTGGTTGGAAGCTTTTTTATTGTTTCTTTGATCTCAGTGCTTGAAATTGGTCTGTTCAGGAGCTCTATTTCTTCCTGGCTGAGTCTAGCGAGAGGGTGTGATTCCAAATATTGATCCATTTCCTTCACATTGTCAAATTTCTGGGCATAGAGTTTCTGGTAGTATTCAGAGATGATCTCTTGTATCTCTGTGGGATCAGTTGTTATTTCCCCTTTATCATTTCTGATTGAGGTTACTAGAGATTTTACTTTTCTATTCCTGGTTAGTCTGGCCAATGGTTTATCTATTTTATTTATTTTTTCAAAAAACCAACTCCTTGTTTCATTAATTTTCTGAATGATTCTTTTGTTTTCAATTTCATTGATCTCTGATTTGATTTTGGATATTTCTTTTCTTCTACTGAGTTTAGGCTTAGATTGTTCTTCTTTTTCCAATTCCATAAGATCTCTTGTGAGATTGTTGATGTGCTCTCTTTCTGTTTTTCGAATGTAGGCATCTAAAGCGATGAATTTTCCTCTCAAAACTGCTTTTGCCGTATCCCACAGGTTTTGGTAGCTTGTGTCTTCATTGTTGTTATGCTCAAGGAAGTTAATGATTTCCTGTTTTATTTCTTCCTCCACCCATCTGTTATTCAACAGAAGATTGTTTAGTTTCCATGCCTTTGGGTGGGGTCGAGCATTTTTGTTAGAGTTGAGTTCCACCTTTAGTGCCTTATGGTCTGAGAAGATACAAGGTAAAATTTCAATTCTTTTGATTCTGTTGATATTTGTTTTGTGTCCCAGGATATGATCAATTTTGGAGAATGTTCCATGGGGTGATGAGAAGAATGTATATTCTTTATCTTTGGGATGGAGTGTTCTATATGCGTCTATCAAGCACAGTTGTTCTAGAGTCTCATTTAAGTCTCTTATATCCTTGTTTAATTTCTGTTTAGAGGATCTGTCCAGCTCTGTAAGAGGAGTGTTAAAGTCCCCTGTTATGATGGTATTATCAGATATCATATTGCTCAGACTGAGTAAGGTCTGCTTCAAGAATCTGGGAGCATTTAAATTGGGTGCATAAATATTTAGAATTGAAATGTCTTCTTGTTGTATTTTTCCCTTGACCAATATAAAGTGACCATCTTTGTCTTTTTTGACTTTAGTTGCTTTAAATCCACATGTGTCTGAAAATAAGATTGCAACTCCTCTTTTCTTCTGAATTCCATTTGCCTGAAAAATTGTCTTCCAACCCTTGACTCGGAGCTTTAATTTGTCTTTTGAAGCCAGGTGTGTTTCTTGCAGACAGCAAATGGATGGCTTGTGTTTTTTAATCCAGTCAACCAATCTATGTCTCTTCAGTGGGGAATTCAAGCCATTAACATTTATTGAGATAATTGACAAGTGTGGTAGTATTCTATTCATCTTATTTTGTGAGAGTCCATTGCTTAGTTTTATCTTTTGCATCAGTGTGGAGGTTAGGTTCTGTCCTTTAATTTCTGAGTTCTTACTTTGCTGCTGATCCATTGTGGTGGTCAGTGTGCAGAACAGGTTGAAGTATTTCCTGTAGAGCTGGTCTTGTTGTGGCGAATTTCCTCAATGTTTGTATATCCGTAAATGATTTGATTTGTCCGTCAATTTTGAAGCTTAGCTTAGCAGGGTACAGAATTCTGGGCTGAAAATTGTTCTGTTTAAGTAGATTAAAGGTAGATGACCATTGTCTTCTTGCTTGGAAAGTTTCATTAGAGAAGTCTGCGGCCAATCTGATGGATTTGCCCCTGTAGGTTAACTGGCGCTTACTCCTGGCAGCTTGCAGAATCTTTTCTTTGGTCTTGACTTTGGACAGGTTCATCACAATGTGTCTTGGAGAAGCTCGGTTAGAGTTGAGGCGACCTGGGGTCCGATATCCCTCTGAAAGCAGTGTGTCAGAATCTTTGGTGATATTTGGGAAATTTTCTTTTATAATATTCTCTAGTATGGCTTCCATTCCTCTGGGGCATTCTTCTTCCCCTTCTGGAATTCCTATAACTCGTATGTTGGAACGCTTCATAAAGTCCCATAATTCTGACAGTGAACGTTCTGCTTTCTCTCTCTTCTTTTCTGCCTCTTTTACTATCTGAGTTATCTCAAAAACTTTGTCTTCTACCTCTGAAATTCTTTCTTCTGCATGGTCTAACCTGTTGCTGATACTTTCCATTGCGTCTTTAAGTTCCCTGATTGACTGTTTCATTTCCTTCAGCTCTGCTATATCCTTTTTATATTCTTCATATCGTTCATCTCTTATTTGATTCTGTTTTTGAATTTCCTTTTGGTTATTTTCCACTTTATTAACAGTTTCCTTCATTGTTTCCATCATTTCCTTCATTGTTTTCAACATGTGTATTCTAAATTCCCTTTCTGTCATTCCTAACATTTCTGTATAGGTGGAATCCTCTGCAGTAGCTACCTCATGGTCCCTTGGCGGGGTAGTTCTGGACTGGTTCTTCATGTTGCCTGGAGTTTTCTGCTGATTCTTCCTCATGGGTGATTTCTTTTATCTGTTTACTTGCCCTAATTTTCCTTTCACTTCCTCTTGCTCTTTAAGTTCTTGTGCCTGTGGACTAAGGGTTACAGGACCAGAAGGGTGAGAAGGTTTAAGAGCAAAAAAGTGATGAAAGAAATGAGGACCAAGTGATAAGAAAAAAAAAAAAAATGAAAAAAAAGAAAAATAGAGAAAGGAGAGTGGTTGGGTGAAAGGAATATTGACAAAAAGAAGAGAGGCACAGAAAGAGGGAGACAGAGCAATATAGGTGTACAGTAGGGTACTTTGATACAACCTTAAAAAAAAAAAACACCTTCTGGGGGTGCCCAGTGGGGTGGTTCCCTTGAGGTCAGCAGCTCTTTGCTAACCTGATCAGACACAGTACCCCACCTCCACCAAGTAGAGAGGAAAGACAAAAATGCTATAAATCAAACCAAAACAAGCAAACAGAAAACTTTACGGGATAAAATTGGCTGGAAAAACCAAATAATAGTGGTAGAAACACTAACAAAAATGAAGTTCTGATTATTGAAATAGGCAGCAATGGGAAATTATAATTAAACTAGAAAAATTGAGAAAGAAAAAGGATGTGTATGGAAAAGGTTGAACTTAAAAAACAAAACAACAATCTAGAACGTCAAAATAAACAAAAAAAACAACCAAACCAAAAAAAAAAACCAAACAAACAAAAAAAAACATACACGCAACCAGAAACAAAGCAGTATGTATATGGAATTGAATATTGTCTGGGCAACACGTGGTCTTCTGGGGTATGAGATGTTAATCACAGTTCTGATACGACTGGAGGCTGCTAGTTTCTCGAACCCCAGCAGGTAGACACCCTAAATCTCTCTTCAGCCCACTTAAAAGGCACTTTGAACTTGTTCACTTACTGAGCAGAAGCTTTCTCAGGGAAGTGCTTGTTGCTGGAATCACTGCTGAAGTGGCCATCCACTTACCCTGTGTGTCAAAACTGGTCTCCCTCTGCCCCCGAGGGTTAGGGCTGCAAGGCAGCTCAGACCCCGCCCTTAGGCTACTTGGTCGCTGGGTTACCAGCTCCCACCCAATTCCAGCTCTGCGACCCTGAGGGCGGAGCTTGCCAGGGCAGATCGCTCACAATGTCTGCCTGTGACCCAGAGCTAAACTCTATTAGCTCCGTCTGGCTCAGCGGCTCAGACTGGGGCCCTAGACAAAGGCCAAAGTTCTCCGCTCTCCCGCTCAGGCTCTCCCCAAGGCAGTTCAGCTGAGTGCCAAGTCCAAAGACACCAAAACAGTTCACAGGTAAGGCCTTTCTGGTTTGCAGTCTCGCTGCTACTGAACTTACAGTTGCGGGCGGGTTTAGGCGGATTGAACACACGCGACCACTTGCCGGTTTTCCACTGTTTTAGTCCTCCTCTTGGGGTCCAGAAGTCTCTCGCTGACTCCCTGTATCCTCTCAGGGGTGATGATAGGCAGATCCCACCAGCCAGAGATGCCTGGAGTCCTATATCCCCAGACTCACGGTGCCCAGATGCAAGGAAGCTGTTACTCGGCTGCCATCTTGCTCCACCCTCCCTATTTGAGTTCTTCATCTAGGGGTCAAGCTGGAGAAACCTGATCCTGCCAGGAGCTTTGCAGGTTTCCCAGCAGAGCTTGTGTCAGTTTAATGGACTCTATTGTGGGGTGAGGGTGGGGGTCCCCAGCCAGGGAGCAAGAGGGGACAGTATTTGCTTTCTCCTTTCACTATGTGAATTTTGCAAATGTGCAACCTTGTACTGACTTTAAGGCCCTGTGTGTCAGGAAATCTAGGCCTGTCCATCCTTGTTGCCATAATGGCAAGGTCCTGAAGGGTGCTGGCCGGGGCATAACATCCTGCCTTGTTCCTTAATACCCAGAGGGTGGGGAGGATGTAAATACTCAGATCTTATATATGTACTCTGTATAAGAGAAAAGAAAGAAACACTGTAATTAACATAGTTTTAGAAATCACACAAAAAATATTTGAAAGCTGTTGCATTAAAGACATGTTTAGGCTCAGCACCTGTGGCTCAAGCAGTTAAGATGCTAGCCACATACACCTGAGCGGATGGGTTTGCATCCAGCCCAGGCCCGCCAAACGACAATGACGGCTGCAACCAAAAAATAGCAGGGCGTTGCGGCGGGCGCCTATAGTCCCAGCTACTTGGGAGGCGGAGGCAGGAGAATCGCTTGAGCCCAGGAGTTGGAGGTTGCTGTGAGCTGTGATGCCACAGCACTCTACCCAGGGTGTCAGCTTAAGGCTCTGTCTCAAAAAAAAAAGACATGTTTAACAAGATGTAGGGTTGCACCTGTGGCTCAGTGAGTAGGGCGGCAGCCCCATATACCGAGGGTGGTGGGTTCAAACCTGGCACTGGCCGGGTGTTGTGGTAGATGCCTGTAGTCCCAGCTACTCGGGAGGCTGAGGCAAGAGAATTGCCTAAGCCCAAAAGTTGGAGGTTGCTGTGAGCCATGACGCCATGGTACTCTACCAAGGGCAACAGGGTGAGACTCTGTCTCAAAAAAAATTAGATAATCTAGCTAAGTGTTGTGGTGGGCCCATGTAGTCAGTCCCAGCTACTTGGGAGGCTGAGGCAAGAGGATCACTTGAGCCCAGGAATTTGAGATTGCTGTGAGCTGCGATGATGCCACTGTACTTTGTTCAGGTTACAGTGAGACTCTGTCTCAAAAAAGAAAACAGAAAGGAAGAAAGAGAAAGGGAGAAAGAAAAGAAAGAGAAAGGAAAGAAAGGAGGGAGGGAGGAAGGAAGGAAGGAAGGAAGGAGAAAGAAATGTGGCTAGTGTGGGCGGCACCTGTGGCTCAAAGGAGTAGGGTGCCATATGCTGGAAGTGGCAGGTTCAAACCTGACCCTGGCCAAAAACTGCAAAAAAAAAAAAAGATTAAAGAAATGTGGCTAGTGTGACTAAAGAATGAAATTTTAATTGTGTTTAAATAGTCACAGGTGGCTAGTGGTTCCTATGTTGCATGGTGTGGCTCCTGGCCTGCTCCTTTGCAATATTCAGGTCTCAGCTCACAATCCCCTCCTCAAAGGGAACAACCAGTGGTGGGAAGAACAATGACTCCCAGAGATCTTCTGTTTGTTAATCCCCAGAACCTGTAAATATGCTGTGTTACATGACAAAAGGACATTAAGTTGCAGATGGAATTAAATTGCCAATCAGCTCACCTTGAAATGGGGTGGTTATCCTGGATTTTATGAATGGGCTCAATCTAATCCTATGAGTTCCTAAAGTAGAAACAGGTCAGGTGAAGTGGCTCATGCCTGTAATCCTAACACCCTGGGAGGCTGAGGCAGGTGGATTGCTTGAGTTCAGCTCAGGAGTTTGAGACCAGCCTGAACCAAAGTGATACCCCGTCTCTAAAAAAAATAGCTAGGTGTTGTGGCTGGGGCCTGTAGTACTAGCTACTGGGGAGGCTGAAGCAAGAGGATGGCTTGGTTGCTGTGAGTGAGAGTTGACAAAGTAAGACTGTCTCAAAAAAAAAAAAAGGAAGAAAATGGTGGGACTCACCCACCATTGTTGACTATGAAGTTGGAGGGCATAGCCACAAGCCACGTAGTGCAAGTGACCTCTGTAAGTTGGGAATGGCCATCAGCTGACGGCAGCAAGGAAGTTGGAACCTCAGTCCTACAACGGCAAGGATCTGAATTCTGCCAACAACCAGAATGACTGAGGAAAGGGATTCTCCCCTCAAGCTTCCAGAAGAGAACACAGACTGTCGACACATGATTTTAGTGTCATGATTTTAGTTCCGTGAGACTGACACTAGACTTTGGACCCACACACCTTTATACATTTGTGTACATGACAAATTTTTTAAGCCATCAGGTTGGGGTAATTTGTTTCTGCAACAATAGAAAACTAATATACCACCCTAGACAGCTCTGGCCCTCCCCTACAGTGCCTTTAAGGAGTGAGGATTCTCAGAGTCCATGGAGAGGTATCCGGGTGGGTGCCCCTTCTAGACTACACTTCAGCAGTCTGGGACCCAGGGATCCCTGCTTTGGGGGCCCATATGCACCTCCTCCCTCATCTGCCTTCCAGAGTGTGGGCAAGCCTTGGATGAATGCCCCCTTAGGTCTGATGGGAAATGTACCAAGGGACATCTGCGTGAGAGGAGGGTGAGGCCAGAGCTGGGACACTGGGCTTCAGTGTCCACATGGGCACGTTTGCCCCTTGAGTATGGAACAGAACAGTGTGGGGTAGGGGAAGGAAGAAAAGCTGCTCGGAAGGAAGGCCAAGGGGCAGGCTGGGCCCAATACACTGGTGCTGCCATTTCAGGTGAAACTCTGGGAAGTCTGTGCATTTTAGATTCAAAGTTAGTCTTCCAGGTTTTGATGAAGGTGTTGTTTGTCAAAGTAGGAGAATAGAACATTTTTCTTTAACAGTCTATTGATTTGTACTTTTAAAAATGTTTAGGCCTAGGCCTGCGCCGCCACCTATCCTCCCAGCAGGGTCTCACAGTGTTGGGGACAGCCTTGTGGCTTACTTCCTACCCAAGGTCTTACTCTTGCAGTGAGTCTCCTTATTTTATTTTTTCCAAAACACTTATTGTTGCCTGAAATTGTCTTACATATGTGCTTGCCCGCACCATCACTGCCTTTCCCTGTTAACAGCAAACTGCAGAGAACAGCTGTGTCTTGCTTGATGCTGTTTTGCCAATGCCAGGACAAAATAGGCGCTGGACTGTATGTGCTGGATAAATGGGTGATAAAGTGCAAAGGAGTCCCTGAGGTTTCTTTATTTTTTTTATATATATTTCAATTTTACTTTATTTTATTTTATTTTTGAGATAGAGTCTCACTTTGTAGCTGTTGATAGAATGCTGTGGCATTATAGCTCACAGCAACCTCAAACTCTTGGGGTCAAACGATTCTCTTGCCTCAGCCTCCCAAGTAGATGGGACTACTGGCACCCACCACAACACCCAGCTATTTTTAGAGACAGGGTCTTACTCTTGCTCAGGCTGGTCTCGAACTCCTGAACACAGGCAATCCACTCTCCTCAGCCTCCCAGAGTGCTAGGATTTACAGGCATGAGCCACCATGCCCAGCTAAATTTTATTTTTGTTTTATTGTTTGGGATTCATTGAGGGTACAAAGAATTAGGTTACACTGATTGCATTTGTTAGGTAAAGTCCCTCTTATAATTGTGTCCCGCCCCCAAGACATAAGCCATACACCATGACCCCCCAACCCCCTCAGCTCTCTCCCTTAATCCTCTCTCCCCGTTGTATTAGTTCATCTACTGCCTTCATATTAGAATTGAATACATTAGATTCTTGTTACTTCATGTGATGTTTTACTAAGAAGAATGTGTTCCACTTCAATGCAGATTAATACAAAAGATGTAAAGTAGGCGTAGTGGCTCATGCCTGTAATCCTTGCACTCTAGAAAGGCCGAGGCAGGTGGTTTGCCTGAGCTCACAAGTTGGAGACCAGTCTGAGCCAGAGCAAGACCTCATCTCCTAAAAACAGCCAGGTGTTTTTAAAAACTCTTGTATAAAACTGATCTAATTCTTCAAAAAAAAAAAAACAGCCAGGTGTTGTGGTGGGCACCTGTAATCCCAGCTACTTGGGAGGCTGAGGCAAGAGAATCAATCGCCGGAGCTCAAGAATTTGAGATTGCTGTGAGCTATAACACCATAGCACTCTACCAAGGGTGACAAAGGGAGACTGTCTAAAAAAAAAAAAAAGTAAAGTCTCCATCTTTTATGGTATACATATACCACAGCTTGTTAATGGGTTGGTAGGCAGTTAGGTTGTTTCCACATATTGGTGATTATAAATTGAGCTGTGGTAGTGCAAATGGCAAATGGCCTTTTTTTTTTTTTTAAGAGACAGAGTCTCATTTTGTCACCCTTAGTAGAGTGCTGTGGCATCACAGCTCACAGCAACCTCCAACTCCTGGGCTTAGGCGATTCTCTTGCCTCAGCCTCCCAAGTAGCTGGGACTACAAGCACCTGCCACAACGCCTGGCTATTTTTTGTTGTTGTTGCAGTTCGGCTGGGGCAGGGTTTGAACCCACCACCCCCGGTATATGGGGCCGCACCCTACTCACTCAGCCACAGGCGCCGCCCTTCTTCAAGGATTTTTATTATTTCATGCCTTAGATTTAGATCTTTTATCCATCTTGAATCAGTTTTTGTAAGTAATGAGAAGTGTGTCCAGTTTCAGTTTTTTACATGTGGTTATCCAGTCCTCCCAGCACCATTTATTGAATAGGGATTCTTTCTCCCAGAAAAAGAGTTTGTTCTTGTTTAGTTTACTAAAGTTATTAAAAAGTATGTTCTTGGGCGGTGCCTGTGGCTCAAGGAGTAGGGCACCGGTCCCATATGCTGGAGGTGGCGGGTTCAAACCTAGCCCCGGCCAAAAACCACAAAAAAAAAAAAAAAAAAAAAAGTATGTTCTTGTTTAGTTTATTAAAGATCAGGTGGTTGTAAGAAGTTAGCTTCATCTCATGGTTTTCTATTCAGTTCCAAATATCGATGTCTATTTTTTTTTGGTGGGCGGGGGACGGAGTCTTACTCTGTTGCCCAGGCTAGAATGCTGCGGCGTCAGCCTAGCTCACAGCAACCTCAAACTCAAATTGGTGGGCTGAAGCAATCCTCTTGCCTCAGCCTCCCAAGTAGCTGGGACTACTTGGACCCACAACAGTGACCAGCTACAGATGGGGTGTTGCTTTGTTCAGGTTGGTCTGGAACTCCTGAGCTCGAGCTTATCAGGAGTGCCTCTCAGAGTCTCCGGCGTCTCAGAGTGCTGGATTACAGGCCTGACCTATGCACCTGCTATTGGCCAGATGCCAGCATTCTCACAAGTTCTTCCACCTCCTACTTGTCCATCTAGTTCTGTGATCTGGCTCCCTGGGGAACTCCCTCCTCTGCTGACTCTTCATCTACTTTAGGCTTTCGAACATAGATGTTCCTTAAGGCCCTTTCCTTGCTCTGTACACTCTTGCCCTTGAAAATTTCAGTGGCTTCTATGATTTTTTAAAAGGTGACCATTTTTTATAATCTTGGATGTTGGTCCAGACGTGACGCCTCACGCCTGTAATTCCAGCACTCTGGGAGGCTGAGGCAGGTGGATTTCCTGAGCCCATGGGTTAGAGACCTGCCTGGACTGGAGGGAGACTTCGTTTCTAAAAATAGCCAGGTGGGTGTTGTGGCGGGCGCCTTTGGTTCCAGCTACTCTGAGAGAGAAAAAGAGTCTCACTTTGATGCCCTCAGTAGAGTACTATCCCGTCACAGCTCACAGCAACCTCCAGCTCTTGGGCTTAGGCAATTCTCTTTCCTCAGCCTCCCAAGTAGCTGGGACTATAGGCGCCTGCACAACGCCCAGCTACTTTTCTTTTTTATTGCAGTTTGGCCGGGGCCGGATTCAAACCCACCACCCTCAGTATATGGGGCCAGCGCCCTACCCACAGAGCCACAGTCGCCACTCCAACAGCCAGATCTTGATGCCCAACGTTGGTTACGGGAGCAGCAAGGAAACAAAGCGTGTGCTGCCCAGTGGTTTCTGAAGTTCCTCCTCCATGACACAAGGAGCTGGAAGTGCTGCTGTGCAACAAATCCTACTGTGCAGAGACCGCTCGCCTGTCCTCTAAGGACCGCAAAGGCCTGTGGGAAGAGCACCCCGGCTGGCCATCAGAGTCGCCAATCCCAATGCCAGGCTGCACAGCGAAGAAAACAAATGAACAGCTCAGGTGCACATTTTATTTGTGTTTAAATAAAACCATAAAAACTGCAAAAAAAAAAAAAAGTTTTGGATGTTACAAACTCATGCATGGATTTCAAGTTTAGGTTTGAGATTCTGACTTTTCTTTTTGGTATGCTCTTTCAGGTTAATCTCCAGCCATATTTCTTCCAAAACAAGCCTTTTCTAATTATATGAAATACGAATTTTATTTTTTGAGACAGAGTCTCACTATGTGGCTCTTGGTAGAGTGCTATCGTGTCACAGCTCACAGCAACCTCAAACTCTTGGGCTTATGCGATTCTCTGGCCTCAGACTCCCGAGTAGCTGGGACTACAGGCACTTGCCAAAACGCTCGGCAATTTTTTTGTTCCCGTTGTCACTGTTCTTTAGCTGGCCCAGGCAGGGCTCGAACCTGCCAGCCTCAGTGTATGCGGCTGATGCTGTAACCATTGTGCTAAGGGTGCCGAGCCTGAAATATTAATTTTTTGGAATTATCTTTTTTATTTTTTGTAGAGACAGAGTCTCACCTTATCGCCCTCAGTAGAGTTCCATGGCATCACACAGCTCACAGCAACCTCCAACTCTTGGGCTTAGGCGATTCTCCTGCCTCAGCCTCCTGAGCAGCTGGGACCACAGGCGCCCGCCACAACGCCCGGCTATTTTTTTGTTGCAGTTTGGCACGGGCTGGGTTTGAACCCACCACCCTCGGCATATGGGGCCGGCGCCCCACCCGCTGAGCCACAGGCGCCGCCCGGAATTATCTTTTTTAAAAAATTAAAACATTCAGGGGCAGTACCTATGATTTTAACATCCCCTTCAGGAAGATGCCACTTCTAAGATTACTATTTTCTCAAGTGCCATTCTCGAATTTCCTCCTCCATCTGGAGACCCCAGAGACTGCTCAGCATGTCACATCTAAATTTAACCCCTTCCCCAATCTGCTCACCATCCCCTGGTCACCGAGCTCTTTCTTGGGTGTTCTGACCCTTCCCCACCTTGGCGTTACCTCACACATCCATTTTGCCAATCAGCTCTTTGGATTTTACCGCCGCCACAGCTTCACTGATGGAGCCCAGGAGTCTCCTACTCCTTTCTTTGACCAGGGCACTGGTCCACTCTTCCTGCCTAGCAAGTCCAGATTAATCCTCGTTCAGCTGGGTTCTCAGTCTGTTAACCTCCCTGCTCAAAAACTTTCAACGGCTCTTCCTGGAGACAGATTTAGGAATGGACTTTTCAGCCTGGCACCCCAGGTCTCACAGTACGTGAGATGATAGTGGTTTAATGTTTAACCTGCGACAGCCTTGAAATCCCAAGACCTAAGATGAAATCCTGGGTGCGTCACTTACTACTGGTGTGACCCCCGGCAAAGAGCAACTTGCCTCATTTCTATGAACCTCTGTTTTCTTATTTACAAAAGAGAGTTATTATCTCCCATCTGCGATAACATATGTAAAGTACTTATCCTTGTTCACAGGAAGCTGTGAACTTCCCCGAGGCACCGTGCTTTCATTGTCATCCCATATAAAGGCACTTAGCAAGAGGTGCCAGCTACTGAATCACTCAGCGACTCAGCCCTTCCCCAGGGACACTCGAGTGTGCTCATCTGTGATTACTGGTACTTTAAAGTTATTTTCTCCAGGTACTTTTCATTTATGATAAATGAAAGGATTCCAGATGCATATGTTAATGTATTTACTCTATGTCACAGGTTGGCAAACTTCTTCTGTAAAGGGCCAGATAGTAAATGTTTAACTGAGGTAGGGCATATGGTTTATGTCACAATATTCACCTCTGCTGTTAGCAGCCAGGCAACATGTAAATGAATGGGTATGGCTGTGCCCCAGTAAAACTTTATTAATGGACACCAACATTTGCATTTCTTATACTTTTCATGTGTCATGAAATATTATTCTTTTTACTTTTTCTAACCATTTAAAAATTTAAAATTTGCTGGGCATGGTGGCTCACACCTGTAATCCCAGCACTTGGGAGGCCGAGGAGGGTGGATTGCCTGAACTCACAGGTTGAGATCAGCCTGAGCAAGAGTAAGACCTGTCTCTTAAAAATAGCCAGGCATGGGCGGCGCCTCTGGCTCAAGGAGTAGGGTGCCGGTCCCATATGCCGGAGGTGGCGAGTTCAAACCTAGCCCCGGCCAAAAAAAAAAAAAAAACTAGAAAAAAAAAAAAATAGCCAGGCAAGGTTCAGAGCCTGTGGCTTAAGTGGCTAAGGCGCCAGCCCCATAAACCTGAGCTGGCAGGTTTGAATCCAGCCTGGGCCACCAAACAACAATGATGGCTGCAACCAAAAAAATAAAAAATAGCCGGGTGTTGTGGCGGGTGCCTGTAGTCCCAGCTACTTGGGAGGCAGAGGCAGGAGAATTGCTTGAGCCCAGGAATTGGAGGTTGCTGTGAGCTGTGATGCTACAGCACTCTACCCAGGGGGACAGCTTGAGGCTCTGTCTCAAAAAAAAAAAAGGAGTTCAAGACTAGCCTGAGCAAAAGCGAGAACCTGTCTCCACAAAAAAATTGAAAAATTAGCCTGGTATGGTAGCAGGCTACAAGCTATTTAGGAGATTAAGGAAGGAGGCATTTGAGGCTGCTGTGAGCTATGAGGATGCCCCTGCACTTTGGTCCAAAAAAAAAAAAAAGCACATCCCTTTAAGGGCCATATTAAAATGCCTCCTGTGTTAGAAACTCTCCAATGATTCTTCTGTACCACCCACAGATGTTATTTCCCTGCTCTGTCCCTTCTCCCATTCTCTCAGCAATAGGTTGTTGGCACCTCCATTAATGTCCTTGTATTATAGCTATTTGGCTAAAAATCTTACTTAAAACCAAGCTTCTTGAGGTCTGAGGCCTTATGTCACTCAGGATCCCATGGTGCCAGGCACAGAGTAAGCCTCAGAAAGCATCTCTCAATTTTTTTTTTTTTTTTTTGTAGAGACAGAGTCTCTCACTTTATTGCTCTCTGTAGAGTATGGTGGCGTCACAACTCACAGCAACCTCCAGCTCTTGGGCTTAGGCGATTCTCTTGCCTCAGCCTCCTGAGTAGCTGGGACGACAGGCGCCTGCCACAGTGCCCTGCTATTTTTTGTTTCAGTTCGTCCGGGGCCTGGTTTGAACCTGTCACCCTCCGTATATGGGGCCAGCGCCCTACTCACTGAGCCACAGGCGCCGCCCAGCATCTCTCAAATTTTACTTCTCGGAATTGAAAATGAAGTTTTTGTTATTGTGGCCCCTATGTTACCCATATGATGGAGTGGGGAGAGAAGAAATTGCGGTGAAAAGAGCAGGTCTGGATAGAGGTGTTGGGGGCACAGCAGGAGAAGAATCGGCCTGGTTCTCCAGGTGGCATGGCTGGTCTATCTAACTTGTACTTTCTGCAGGAAGCAGGTCTGATTAGAACGGTGGTTCTCAACCTTGCTAATGCCACAATGTATTTTCATTGTTAAAAAGGGGTTGCGACCCATAGGTTGATAACGGCTGGATTAGAAAGAAAAGTAGGACTTCCTAGAGCTTCCCACGCTTGGTGAAATTCAACTGCTGATTCTCTTTGGGCCTCAGGAGAGCAGGGTTCTGAGAAAGGCCTCGTGATACACATCGCGCCCCAGTTCCGCAGAGTGAATCAGGCTCTGATGCAATTGGAGACAGGCCTTAAATACTAGCCTCATCTCACAGCTTTGTCATTTCTCTGAGGGAATCGTTGCCATTTCTCTTCCAGGCTCAAAGCAGCTCTCTGCCTCATCTAAGCTCTGATGAGACGGCAGTTTAAACTGCTCCGATTACCAGGTTTCATTAGGTAAGAAGGACAGATTAAGCAACAGTGGCCCAAATACCTTTACTGGTACAGATGCTGTTTTTCAAAGCCAGAAGAAGTCTTGCCAAATCAAAGGATGTCTTGATGAGATATTCTGAATATCAGTTTCCTTCTCTGAATATCAGCAGTAGAGAGGATTAATTAAATGCTTGTGAAGTGCTTTGAAAATGTAAGCTGTTAAGAATTATTGTTTTGGGGTGGCGCCTGTGGCTCAGTGAGTAGGGCGCCGGCCCCATATACCGAGGGTGGCGGGTTCAAACCCAGCCCCGGCCAAACTGCAACAAAAAAATAGCTGGGTGTTGTGGCAGGCGCCTGTGGTCCCAGCTACTCGGGAGGCTGAGGGAAGAGAATCTCCTAAGGGAGATTGCTGTGAGCTGTGATGCCATGGCACTCTTCCAAGGGTGACAAAGTGAGACTCTGTCTCAAAAAAACAAAATTATTGGTGGCGCCTGTGGCTCAAAGGGGTAGGGTGCCAGCCCCATATGCTGGAGGTGGTGGATTACAAACCCATCCCCAGCCAAAAACTGCAAAAAAAATTGTTGTTCTGTGTAATAAGGAAAAAATAGAATTCTTGGCTCATTAGAGCTCTAATATTGTAAGCCTGAGCACTAATTTCAGAATATTTTTGGGAGCTGTGGTATTTTTTTTTTCTTTTTTTTTTTGAGACAGAGCCTCAAGCTGTCGCCCTGGGTAGAGTGCCATGGTGTTACAGCTCACAGCAACCTCCAACTCCTGGTCTCAAGCCATTCTCTTGCCTCCACTTCCCAAGTAGCTGGGACTACAGTTGCTTGCCACATTGCCCAGCTATTTTTTGGTTGCAGCCGTCATTGTTGTTTGGCGACCTAGGCTGGATTCGAACCTGCCAGCTCAGGTGTGTTTGGCTGGTGCCCTAGCCGCATGAGCCACAGGCGCCAAGCTGGGAGCTGTGTTTTTTATTAAGAGAAAGATAACAAAATGCACCTGTGAATACACATACACAGTACACATGCTGGAAAGTCGGCTGGGTTAATCAGTGTTTCTCTCAAGTGAGAAATGAACTGGAGGCTCGTTGCCTGTAGCTCAAACAGCTAAGGCACCAGCCACATACACCAGAGCTAGTGGGTTCGAATCTAGCACAGGCCTGCCAAACAGCAATGACAACTGCAACCAAAAAATGACCAGGCTTTGTGGCGGGCGCTTATATTCCAAGCTATTTGGGAGGCTGAGGCAAGGGAATCGCTTGGGCCCAGGAAGGAGGTTGCTGTGAGCTATGATGTCACAGTACTCTACTACCCAGGGCAACAACTTGAGGCTCTGTCTCAAAAAAAAAAAAAAAAAGAAATAAAAAAACCCCAATGAACTGGAGAAGTTAATTCAATTCTCTTTGCCTACTAAAGAGACAAAGAATCAATTGGTTAACTGCGTAGGGGTGGCTTCATTGAAACACTAACAGACAGGCATTTGCTTTCTTTCAATAGGATCAAGGGACTACAAGTGAGATTGTGTACATGTAAACATGAAGTTCAACCAGCTCTGATGGCCTCTTCTGCCTGAATAAAGCTAAATGATGCAGACAGACACTTGGCCTCCTCCCTGTTGACAGATTTGCTGAGGATCATCGCTGCTTTATTTCCGAATGTTCTGTGCTATTTCAAAGCATGTTGTGGATAGCATGCTATCCACAGTGGACCCTCACTAGGACCCTCCCAGCCTACATTGAGGACTTAACGCTATTACCATTGCAACAAATTCCTGCAGATTTAACAGCTTAAGAAACCATAAATGTTTTATATAATAGTTCTGGAGGCCAGAAGTCTAAAATCAGTCTTACAGGGCTAAAGCTCCAGGTGTGCGCAGAGCTGGCTCCCGGGTGCTCCAGGAAGACCCTGCTTCCTTGCCTTGTTGGCTTTACAGAGGCTGCCTGTGCCCCTCAGCCTGTGCCCCCTTCCTGGGTCTCACTGGCCTCTGTTGTAGGTGTCACAGCTCCTAGCTCTCTGACCCTCCCACCCATCCCTTTCTTACAAAGACCCCTGTGTTTACATTGGTCCCCCACAGACAGTCCAGTCTTAATCTCAAAATCCTCAACTCAATCACATCTACAAAATCCATTTGCTGTTTAGGGTAACTTACTTTCAGGCCCTGGGGGTTAGGTTGTGACATTTTGGGAGGGGAGCATTATTATATATACCACAGTTTTCATTTCTAACCCCTTTGCCTTTTTTTCTATTTACATAAGCCAGGCCCTATTTTAAATGCTTCATGTATTAACTCACTTAATCTTCACTCACACTTATCTGAGTCTGTTACTACAGATAAGGAAACTGAGGCAGGAAGTGTTAAATGACTTGCCTAGGGTCATTAATTGTGTAGTCAAACCTAGAACTAGAAAAGTGTGGCTTCTGAGCCATTCTTTTTTTTTTTTTTTTTTTTGTGGTTTTTGGCCAGGGCCAGGTTTGAACCCGCCACCTCTGGCATATGGGACCAGCGCCCTACTCCTTGAGCCACAGGTGCCGCCCTTCTGAGCCATTCTTATTCAAAGATCACAAGGACTTTGTTTATGCCCTGGAGGACTTTATTGTCTTTATTTTAAATGGTAAAAATAACACAGTGTGGATGGCTAAAAATAATCCAGATAAGGCCGGGGACCTGTAGTATAGTGGTTATGGCGCCAGACACATACACCAAAGGTGGCAGTTTCGAACCCAGCCCTGGCCAGCTAAACAACCACAATTAAAAATAGTCGGGCATAGGGCAGTGCCTGTGGCTCAGTGAATAGGGCGCTGGCCCCATATATGCCGAGGGTGGCGGGTTCAAGCCCAGCCCCAGCCAAACTGCAACAAAAAAATAGCCGGGTATTGTGGCAGGCACCTGTGGTCCCAGCTGCTTGGGAAGCTGAGGCAAGAGAATCGCGTAAGCCCAAGAGCTGGCGGTTGCTATGAGCCGTGTGAAGTCATGGCACTCTACCCAAGGGTGGTACAGTGAGACAAGAAAAAAAAAAAAATAGCCGGGCAATTGTGGCTTGCTCCTGTAGTCCCAGCTACTTGGGAGGCTGAGGCAAGAGAATCACTTGGGCCCAGGAGTTTGAGGTTGCTGTGAGCTGTGATGCCACGGCACTCTACCCAGGGTGACAAAACATTTAACTCTGTCATAATAATAATAATAATAATAATAATTCCGATAAGATCATTCTGCCTTTCCTTCACTAGATCCCCCCTCCCTAGGATCTTTTGTCAGAAACAAGCCTTTTAACAATTGAACCTGGCGGCTCCTGTGGCTCAGTGAGTAGGGTGCTGGCCCCATATGCCGAGGGTGGCGGGTTCAAACCCAGCCCCGGCCAAACTGCAACAAAAAAAATAGCCGGGCGTTGTGGCGGGCGCCTGTAGTCCCAGCTGCTCGCGAGGCTGAGGCAAGAGAATTACGTAAGCCCAAGAGTTGGAGGTTGCTGTGAGCCATGTGACGTCATGGCACTCTACCCGAGGGCGGTACAGTGAGACTCTGTCTCTACAAAAAAAACCAAAACAAAACAATTGAACCTGTAGTGATTTCAGTGGTCACCACAGCATTCTGTGTGGCAATTATACTCTAATATTTACTTTTTTAGAGACAGAGTCTCACTCTATTGCCCTGAGTAGAGTGCTGTGATGTCATAGCTCACAGCAACAAAATCCTGAGCTCCACTGATCCTCTTACTTCAGCCTTCCGAATAGCTGGCACTACAGGCACCTGTCATAACACCAGGCTAGTTTTTCTATTTTGAGAAGAGACAGGTCTAACTCTTGCTCAGCTGGTCTGGAATTTGTGAACTCAAGTGATCCTCATGCCTCCGCCTCCCAGAATGCTAGGATTAACAGTTTGAGCCACCACGCCCGGCCACACCTTAATTTTTAAATGAATATACAGTCTGCAACTGTATATTCTGTGTACAACTATAGTCATTTAGATAATGTAAAATATACTCTCATTCATTCTTTTAAAATTATTATTATTATTATTATTATTTTTAGAGGCAGAGTCTCATTTTGTTGCCCTTGGTAGAGTGCCGTGGCGTAACAGTTCACAGCAACCTCCAACTCCTGGGTTTAGACAATTCTCTTGCCTCAGCCTCCCAAGTAGCTGGGACTACAGATGCCCACCACAATGCCAGCTATTTTGTTTTTTTTTAATAAGAAAAAGGGGGCAGCGCCTGTGGCTCAGTCGGTAGGGCGCCAGCCCCATATACGGAGGGTGGCGGGTTCAAACCCGGCCTCGGCCAAACTGCAACCAAAAAAAAAATAGCTGGGCGTTGTGGTGGGCACCTGTAGTCCCAGCTACTCAGGAGGCTGAGGCAAGAGAATCACTTAAGCCTAGGAGTTGGAGGTTGCTGTGAGCTGTGTGAGGCCACGGCACTCTACTGAGGGCCATAAAGTGAGACTCTGTCTCTACAAAAAAAAAAAAAAGTTAAAAAAGAAAAAGGGCTTTATTTGCCAGCCGGGAGCTTATGGAATAGAAGAATTCCAAATGGCTGCGCTTCCTGACTGGCTTGGTCTTTCCCTTTTTATCAACAGTCAGAAAGTTCCAACCCACAGGTACCCTTCTCATTGGCCAATTTGAATCAAGCGGGAAATGCTATTCCAATCTCTATAGAACTACAGGATTTCACGTTTACAAATTCCCAAGAGCTGAGGTACCATGGAAAGGACCCCAGCTATTTTTTTGTTGTTGTTTCATTTTGGCTGGGGCCCCGTTTGAACCTGCCACCTCGATATATGGGGCTGGTGCCCTACTCACTGAGCCACAGGTGCCACCCAGTTCTTCTAAAATTATTAAAATGAGGTGGTGCCTGTGGCTCAAAGAAGTAGGGTGCTGGCCCCATATGCCGGAGGTGGTGGTTCAAACCCAGCCCCAGCCAAAAACTGCAAAAAATAAAAAGAAAACTAAAATTATTAAAATGAAAATCCTAAATTTAAAAATTCTTACCAGAAAATCCCAAGACCAGAGATGTTGGCATGGATGTGGAGAAAAGGGAACACTTCTTCTTTTTTTTTGTAGAGACAGGGTCTCACTTTATGGCCCTCGGTAGAGTGCTATGGCATCACAGCTCACAGCAACCTCCAACTCCTGGGCTTAAGGGATTCCCTTGCTTCAGCCTCCCGAGTAGCTGGGACTACAGGCACCCGCCACAACGCCCAGCTATTTTTTGGTTGCAGTTTAGCCGGGGCCGGGGTGAACCCGCCACCCTTGGTATATGGGGCCCGCGCTTTACCAACTGAGCCACAGGCGCCGCCCGAAAAGGGAACACTTCTACACTGCTGGTGGGAATGCAAATTAATACATCCCTTTTGGAAAGATGTCTGGAGAACACTTAGAGATCTAAAATCTGCCATTCAATCCTATAATTCCTTTACTAGGTATATACCCAGAAGACCAAAAATCACATTATAACAAAGATATTTGTACCAGAATGTTTATTGCAGCCCAATTCATAATTGATAAGTCATGGAAAAAGCCCAAGTGCCCATCGATCCACGAATGGATTAATAAATTGTGGTATATGTACACCATGGAATATTATACAGGCTTAAAGAAAGATGGAAACTTTACCTCTTTCATATTTACATGGATGGAGCTGGAACATATTCTTCTTAGTAAAGTATCTCAAGAATGGAAGAAAAAGTATCCAATGTACTCAGCCCTACTATGAAACTAATTTATGGCTTTCATATGAAAGCTATAATCCACTTATAACTTAAGAATAGGGGGAGGAGAGAGGAGGGGTCGGGAGGCAGGAGGATGGGTGGAGGGAGGGTGATTGGTGGGATTACAGCTGTGGTGCATCTTACAAGGGTACATGTGAAACTTAGTAAATGTAGAATATAAATGTCTTAATAACTAAGAAAATGCCAGGAAGGCTATGTTAACCAGTGTGATGAAAATATGTCAAACGGTCTATAAAACCAGTGTGTGGTGCCCCATGATCATATTAATGTACACAGCTATGATTTAATAATAAATAAATAAATAAATATTCTTACAAAGGACCTGAGACCCCTAGAAAATTCACATGTAAATTCTTAGGTCAATGTTCTTTTTTTTTTTTTTTTGGCCGGGGCTAGGTTTGAACCTGCCACCTCCGGCTTATGGGACTGGCGCCCTACTCCTTGAGCCACAGGCGCCGCCCAGGTCAATGTTCTTAACTGAAAGACAGACACAGGCATTGAGCAAAGAGCAAACACTTTGGAGCTAGGCCTCTTCTTATTAGTATGTGCCCTTGGAAAAGTTACTTATCTTCTCCGAGTTATCAGTTTCCACATCTGTAAAATGAGTACACCAGTGCTCACTTCATCTATTTGTTAGTGTTAAGTAACCTGTAAACTTGAGCATGTGTTAGGAATTCAATAAATGCCAGTTTCTCTGAGATACTTTGGGAAGAATGGAAACATGGTAAAGAGTTCAGCTCCATGCGTTCAAATATATATTTTTTAACATAGAAGTTATAAATGGATTCCTTAGATAGTCATAGTTTTTAAGGAGCTGGTGCTGATGTAATTGTTCTTCATTTGGCCAGGCGCAGTGGCTCATGCCTGTAATCCCTGCACTGTGGGAGGCTGAGGTGGGATGATTGCTTGAGTTCAGGACTTCGAGGCTTGTCTGAACGAGAATGAAACCCTGACTCATGAAAAAAATGGAAAATCCCAGCTGGGTGCCACAGCGAGTGCTTGTAATCCCAGTGGTTTAGGAGGCGAGGCAGCAGGATGCCCACAGCCCGAGTCTGAGGTTGCAGTGAGCTACGATGCCATTGCACTCTGCTCAGGCAGAGAACTCTGTCTCAACAACAACAAAATAATAATAATAATAAACATAGTTCTTCGTTCAACAACAATGTTGAGGGCTCTGTGTGTGTCGGGTACTCTACTAGGCCTAGAGAGAAATGTCCTGGTGACTATGACAACCCTGCCTTCAAGGAGCTTTATCTACTCAGCACGTAACAGGAGCTCAACAAATACTTAATTTTAAAAAAGGCTTAATTCTGAGGCCAAGCCTGGGGGCTCATGCCTGTAATCTTTTTTTTTTTTTTTTGTAGAGACAGAGTCTCACTTTACTGCCCTCGGTAGAGTGCCGTGGCATCACACGGCTCACAGCAACCTCCAGCTCTTGGGCTTATGTGATTCTCTTGCCTCAGCCTCCCGAGCAGCTGGGACTACAGGCGCCCACCACAATGCCCAGCTATTTTTTTGTTGCAGTTTGGCTGGAGCTGGGTTTGAACCCACCACCCTCGGTACATGGGGCCGGTGCCCTACTCACTGAGCCACAGGTGCCGCCCATCTTTTTTTTTTTTTTTGAGACAAAGTTTCACTATGTCTCCCTTGGTAGAGTAGAGTGCTGTACCATCACAGCTCACAGCAACCTCAAACTTTTGGCTTATGCAATTCTCTTGCCTCAGCCTCCCAGGTAGGTAGGACTACAGGTGCCCCCCACAACACCCAGCTATTTTTTTGTTGTAGTTGTCATTGCTGTTTGGCAGGCCAGGGCAGGGTTCGAACTCACCGGCCCAGGTGTATATGGCCAGTGCACTAATCACTGATTAATAGGCGCCATGCCTGTACCTAATTTTTTAATTTTTTTTTGAGACAGAGCCTTAAGCTGTCACCCTGGGTAGAGTGCTGTGGCATCACAGCTCATAGCAACTTCCAACTAACTCCTGGGCTCAAGCGATTCTCTTGCTTCCACCTCCCAAGTAGCTGGGAGTACAGGCACCCACCACAATGCCCGGCTATTATTTGGTTGCAGCCATCATTGTTGTTTGGCGGGCCAGAGCTGGATTCGAACCTGCCAGCTCAGGTGTATGTGGCTGGCACCTTAGCTACTTGAGCCACAGGTGTCGAGCCCCTATACCTAATTTTTATTTATTTATTTTTTTAAAATAACGTATTTATTTATTTATTTTTGGCTGGGCCAGGTTTGAACCCACCACCTCTGGTATATTGGGCCAGCGGCCTACTCCTTTGAGCCACAGGCACCGCCCTATACCTAATTTTTAAAATGTGGTTTGATTGTTAAAAATCACAGACCATTGCAAAACACTTACTTTTTAATTATAATTTTAATTTTTAAAAACTGTGGTAGGCTGGGCGTGGTGCCTCATGCCTATAATCCTAGCCCTCTGGGAGGCCAAGGCAGGTAGATTGCTTGAGCTCACGAGTTCGAGACTAGCCTGAGCAAAAGTGAGACCCTGTCTTTCCTAAACAGTGGAAAAACTGAGGCAAGAGGAGTGCTTGAGCCCAAGTTGGAGGTTGCTGTAAGCTGTCTGACACTACAGCACTCTACCCAGGGCGACAGCTTGAGACTGTCTCAAAAAAACAAAACAAAACAAAACAAAACTGCGGTATAAAAGGAGCAAAGAAGGAGCAAAACGCTTTCTATTTATTCCACTTGTTCCTACTTCATCCCTTAATAAACTTTCACCAGGTGTGATGGAACAAATAGCTTGTTTGGGTTTTTATTTCATTAATCAATTAATTCATTTTTTGAGACAGAGTCTCACTATCGCTCACAGCAACTTCACACTCATGGGCTCAAGTGATTCTCTTGCCTCAGCCTCCCCTCAGTCTCCCAAGTAGCTGGGATTACAGGCACCTGCCATAATGTTTGGCTTATTTTTCTATTTTTTTTATTTAAAAATTTAAAATCCAGATATATTTTTAAAAGATCATACTTGTAATAAGTAAATTACATTGTAGAGAAACATCAAAATAAAGTTGATGAATAAAAAGGCACACTTGGGAAGTTCAAGAGTAGAAAGGATAGGATAGTTCTGTTTCTAACGCAGGAGGAAAAGTTAACAGACGTAGTGAATTATTGTCTCAGGGGACGTTTTCTGTCAGTTGAAGTAGTTAACATTGGCTTTTCTTCTTGTCCAGAGCAGTCATTTCTTGCGCTAACTTCTGAGACAGTGTTTAGTCTTCTGCCATGTAGAGGCGATACATCAGGGCTATCACCAGCGCTGAGATGGCAGGGATCACCCAGTTGGTCCACCAGCTGGAATTAGAGTCGACAGTAGTAATAAGAGTTTGTGGCTCAGTGAGTAGGGCGCTGGCCTCATATGCCGAGGGTGGCGGGTTCAAACCCAGCTCCGGCCAAACTGCAACAAAAAAATAGCCGGGCGTTGTGGCAGGCGCCTGTAGTCCCAGCTGCTCAGGAGGCTGAGGCAAAAGAATCGCATAAACCCAAGAGTTAGAGGTTGCTGTGAGCCGTGTGATGTCATGGCACTCTACCGAGGGCGGTACAGTGAGACTGTCTCAAAAAAAAAAAAAAAGAGTTTCCGAAGGCTTGCTTAACTTTGATCTGTCATCTAGATGAAGCTCCCCAATGATGTATGTTTTGGACAACTCCCAAGCGTCCGTAGAGTGTCCGACATCCTCAAAGTTCTCGGTAGCATCCCCTCGAGTTTACTCCCTCAGCACTTCTTCCCCACCAGGATGCTCTTCCAGAAACTTAGTCAAATCGTACACCTTGTGGTGCAGGATCAGCCAGGTGTATAGTACTTCACCTCCTTGTCAAACTGCTCAGCCATTTCTACGCATGGCGAGCCAAACCCGGCACACTCAGCCACCAGAGAAGGAGAGCTTATTTTTCTATTTTTAGTACAGATGAGGTCTTGTTCTTCACAGTCAGCTGATTGGCAATTTAATTCCATCTGCAACATTAATTTCCTTTTGTCATGTAAGATAACATATTTACAGGTTCTAGGGATTAACATATAGATATTTTTGGGAGTCATTCTTCTGCCCAACCACAGGTTGCCCCTTCTGAAAAGGTGATTGAGAGCTGAGACCTGAATATTGCAAAGGAGTAGGCCATGAAACACACCATCTGATGTAGGAACTACTAGCCACCTACGACTATTTAAACTTAAATAATTTAAAGTTAAATGAAATTAAAATTTTATTCTTTAGCCTCCCTCCCTTCCTTCCTGAGTCTCTCTCTGTGCCCTGAGCAGAGTGCAGTGGCATCATCATAGCTCACAGCAATCTCAAATTCCTGGGCTCAAGTGATCCTCTTGCCTCAGCCTCCCAAGTAGCTGGGACTACATTAGCCCACCACAACACCCAGCTAGTTTTTCTATTTTTTTCTATTTTTAGCAGAGATGGGGTCCTGCTCTGGCTCAGGCTAGTCTGCAACTCCTGAGCTGAAGCAATCCACCTGCCTCAGCCTCCCTGGGTGCTAGGATTATAGGCATGAGCCACTGTGCCTGGCCAACAACTAGCTCTTTTTGAGAAGAGGCCAATGAGCTGGTATCTGACCTGTGTTAAACGTCAAGTTAATATGAAGTCATGTAAAACTCCAACGTGAAGACACTATCATCAGTGCTCAACCATCAGAGGAAAGTACAGTCATTCCTCTCACTGCCACATCAAGAGGAGTCAGCTATAGGACTAGCAGTTGGAGTCCATTGGGGTAGAGGTAATTGCCACTTGATGTAATTTGAGAGGATCAGGAAGACTCCCTAGCCCTATGCAGCCTAAGGATCCTTGTCACTCATCCTGAAATCCCATCAATTTTGCAGGGATCCTCAAACTTTTTAAACAGGGGGCCAGTTCATTGTCCCTCAGACCATTGGAGGGCCAGACCATAGTTTAAAAAAAAAAAAAAACAACTGAACAAATTCCTATGCATACTGCATAATATCTGCAAAATATCTTATTTTGAAGTAAAAAAACAAAACAAGAAAAATACAATCACATCGCCTCATGTGGCCCGCGGGCCGTAGTTTGAGGACCCCTGAATTAGAGCATTATTTCGGTTGGCTTTACAGTCTACAAAATGCTTTTCTGTAGATTAATTGTCATGGAAGCAAACAGAGCTCCCTCTCTATTCAGAAAAGGATATTTCGTTATCCCTCACAGTGGGGTCATTTTCCTCCAAATGGAAGGTAAATTAAATTTAGGATAGTGATGATCAGGTCCCACCTATGTGTATCAGCAGAATTAACCCAATCAGATCAAGCCCTTCCAAAAACTAGTTAACATTGTATAAGATGAACTTAATCTGATTGAATTGGTTTTATATTAAAAAGGAAGCGAGAGGACAGCGCCTGTGGCTCAAAGGAGTAGGGTGCTGGGCCCCATATACTGGAGGTGGTGGGTTCAAACCCAGCCCCAGCCAAAAACTGCAAAAAAAAAAAAAAAGAAGTGAGAAAAGGGAGGTGAAGTTAATTTCGACTGTTCTAGAAGACAGCAGGCACAAAGCACCAATGAATTAATTGATTAATAAAATAAAAACCAAGGCTGGACCAAGCATTGCAGAGGCTGTTTCTAGGTGGCTGCCCACAAGGCTCCAGCACTCAAGAGACCAAGGCCCGCCACAGGCATCTTCTGGGAACACTCTGTCCTAGGCACCCCTGCAATTTGGAAGAATCTACTATTTATAACGTTAACTTCTAGACTGCCTGCAGTGAGCCAGAGAGACACTGTCATTTTCAGACGGACAATATGCTGATTGGCTAGAAAAAGGGAATACGGGTGTGAGGGGACAAAATCTGACTTTGGCAAGGCAGGGTGGTGAGAACTTTGCTTGCCCCTGTTGGCAAGTTCTCTTTGGCCTACGTTCATTATGCTGTTTGCAGAGAGGCCCAAGGGACTCCGTGGAGCAGGCAATACCACATCTCACCCCAGAGCAGCTCTTCCCCCACAGCCTTACAGGGCCAGGATGGGACACCCACATCCTTCACTGCCCAGGTCACAGCTGCAGTCACAGCTGCATGGCTCTGCCCTGTGCATGCCTGTGAAAACAGAAAATTCAGTCAGCTGAAGTTTACCCACCTTTCCACATGCAGAGAAGTTATTCCTTCTCAAAACTGTGAAAGGAAAATTGCAGTTTAAGTAGTATAATTAGGAATACCGTAAACTTGTGTTTTGTATATATAAACTTTCATCGTATGCTGGGAATTAGTACATACATGCCCACTGTGGGACTGTATCAACAAAATTATGCATACTGTAATTAAGGGGCAATTGAAAAGATTTTCAAGGATAATTTTGATTACAAAATTATCTTTTTTTTTTTGAGATGGAGTTTCATTTTGTCACCCTCAGTAGAGTGCTGTGGCACCATAGCTCACAGCAAACTCAAACTCCTGGGCTTAAGTGATTCTCTTGCCTCAGCCTCACAAGTAGCTGGGTCTACAGGCGCCTGCCACAACACCTGGCTATTTTTTGGTTGTAGTTGTCATTGTTGTTTGGCAGGCCCGGGCTGAATTTGAACTGGCCAGATCTGGTGTATGTGGCCAGCGCTCCTAGCCACTTAGCTACGGGCGCCGAGCCTTGATTATGCTTTTTTTGGGGGGGCCCTGGGATCAGGTTTAAACCTGCCACCTCCAGTGGGGAGGGGCTGGTGCCCTATTCCTTTGAGCCACAGGCACCACCCATTGATTACGCTTTTTTTAATCTGCTTTATGAGTAGGCTTTAGAACCCAACTCTGGTAAAATGCCATGCTACTAAATGTTAAATTTATCTACACTTTTGGTTTTTTTTTTTTTCCCTTTAACATTAGACAGGTAATGCCCACATTATAACAAGGTTTGAGGGAGGTACATCTCTCACACAAGTGTGAAAAGTCACCATCACTCTCAGAAGTTACAAGAGAATCAAGTCTACACATTTCTAAGTGTTATGTGTTAGCTTCATGTGAACCCTACATATTTTCTTGTTTGATTTTTGGAGACAGGGTCTTACGCTGTCACCCAGGCTGGAAATCAGTGGCACCCAGATGTCACCCAGTGGCATCACCATAGCTCACTGCAGCCTCCAACTCCTGGATGCAAGCGATCCTCCTGCTTCAGTCTCCCACTAAGCTTTAAGGATCTCACTGTTGCTGGGGGTGGTCTTAAACCCCTGTCCTCAAGCAATCCTCCCACTTTAGCCTCCCAAAGTGTTGGGAGTACAGGTGTGCGCCATTTGGCCCAGCCATATCAACTTTTTTTTTTTTTTTAACTTTTTTTTTTTTGAGACAGAGTCTGTGGCCCTGGGTAGAGTGCTGTGGTGTCATCATACCTGACAGCAACCTCAAACTCTTGGGCTCAAGAGATCCTCAAGAGGGTCTGGGTGCTGTGGCTCACGCCTGTAATCCCAGCACTCTGGAAAGCTGAGGCAGGTGGAATACTTGAGCTCAGGAGTTTACCAGCCTAAGCACGAGTGAGACACTGTCTCTACTAAAATAGGAAAATTAGCTAGGCATTGTTTCAGGCCCCTGTAATCACAACTACTTGGGAGGCTGAGGCAGGGGAACTGCTTGAGTTCACGAGTTTGAGGTTGCTGTGAGCTGGGCTGAGGCCATGTGACTCTTGTCTCAAAAGAAAGAAAATCCACAATGGTGAATTTTTTTTTTTTTTTTTTTTTGTAGAGACAGCGTCTCACTTTATCGCTCTTGGTAGAGTGCCGTGGCCTCACACAGCTCACAGCAACCTCCAACTCCTGGGCATAGGCGATTCTCTTGCCTGAGCCTCAGAGTAGCTGGGACTACTGGCGCTGCTACAATGCAGCTATTTTTTTTTGTTGCAGTTTGGCTCTGGGCAGGTTTGAACCCGCTACCCTCAGTACATGGTGCTGGTGCTGGTGCCCTACCCACTGAGCCACAGGCGCTGCCCCACAATGGTTATTTTTTTTTCAGTTCCTGGACTTGGATAGGCTTCTTACCATGCCAAGTTTTCCTCTGAAATGCTTTGCTCCTTATTTAGCTTATCCACTATCTTTGCTGACCCAGTTAATTCCTTATAATCCTCAGTTCTTCATTCAGTCACCTGTCCTATTATACCTCCTTAATACTAGGCAATTTTTTCACAGCTGTAGTGATACATTTATTTATGAAACTGTTTCCCCCACTAGGCTGTACTGCATATACTTTTGAGTGAAGGGATAGCTGCTTTGTATTGCCAGAACCTAGCGTGATGCCTTGGCATTTTTTGAGTAAATGAATACATAAATGTCTTCCTCACTTGGTAAGCTCCATGACCAAGCACAGTGTATAGGACAGAACATCTTAGAATCCCTTTGTAAATATCTGTTGAAGAAAGGAATGATAGCATCATCAATAACTGCATGGATCTATATATAACTCATCCTAATTCTTTGACTTTTGGATTTTGGGGACTAGCATGTTGGTAGTACACGATGTTTGTGGCTAAAGAACACGTGTTTTTTTTTTAAACTTTCCCAACCACAAGAAATACGATTTGGATCTGCTAATGGTCCCAGAGGAAGAGAGCAGGCATAATAAGCAAAGCATCAGGTTGAGAACAGAATTTGCGGAGACTACTATAACCTTGTAGCTTGCGCGCAGAAACCGGCGTTCTCAGTAGGGGGAGGTCGGAGAGAGTGGGGGGAAACCATTCCTTGGCTTTAGAAGGAGAATATTTAAGTCCCTCAGGAGAAGTACGTTTTTTTGTTCACTAAAAAGCGTTTATAGATGGTACGTGGAAATGTCTGTAAATATCTCAGACACTGGAGTTTGCTCATTGCACCCATCAAAGAATTATAAATGACGCTTTCCTTTCTTTTAAAAACTGCAATGCACAGTCCCTAAACGGGGACTTAGTAGATGAGTGAAGAGGGCAAGGAATGCTTTCCATCACCTCTTTTCAGCAGAAAACTCTTCCCGCTTTTGCTGAACAGCGGCTCGACCCCACACAGAGGCTGGGCCCCCAGCCGACGGCCCGCAGCAGCCGGAAGGGCCTGCGTAGGCGCCGCGCGAGCAGCGAACAGTGGGGGCCGCTCCTAACAAGCACAGCCCGGCCAGGGGCTGGAGGGGGCGGAGGCCAGCCCGCGGCTCGCAGTCCCGGAGGTGCCGGGTGGCCGCGCAGCCGGGAACAAAGCCCCATCAGGGGCGCCCTTGACCCAGCAGGCAAGCGCTTGTTTCCCGCGGGCAGGACAGGTCTCAGGAAGGAGCGTGACGCGCCCGCGTTTACTGGGCGTGAGGCGCGCGGACGCAGCAACGGCCACCGCGGAACAGGAGCAACCACAGCGCCAACAGCCAACTCCCGACACCCGCACGACGATGCCCACGCGGACCACCGCCGGCCGCACCGGGGCTTGTGCGCCTGCGCGCCCGTGCGAAGCCCCGCCCCCTCCGAACGCCGGGCGCGCGGGGCCGCGCCTCCTCATGGCCGCCGCCGCAGTGTGTGGTATTTAGCGGGAGCGCGCGGCGGGCTCGAGAACGCGCGAAACGGCGGCAGCGGCGGCCAGGGGGGAGCCGGGCGGCCGTTGCGGGGCGCGCTCTCGAGCAGCGGCGGCGGCGGCCCAGAGTGTCCGGTCGGTCTCGACACCGGGAAGAGGCGGTGGCGCTGCCCGCGGCGGCGGGGGTTGGAGACGGAGCGCGTTTGAACCAGGACCGGGGTCTGAGGCGCGCTCTCCGCCCACAGGTAAGTGGGGCCCGGCCTGGAGGGAGGAGCCGGCGGCGAAGGGCTCCGCGAGAGGAGGGTGGCGGACTGGGTAATGGCGGCGGGAGGGGAGTGCGGCCGGCTGGCCGGGTGGAGCCGGGGCCCGGGCGCCGGCAGCCCCGCCGTGGTGGCGCCTTTGTCTGGGCCAGAGCCCCGCCGCCCGGCCGAGCGCCGCCCCCCGCCCCTCCCCTCTCCTCCCCTGCCCGCCGCCGCCGCCGCCGCCGCGAGTGACTCGCCCCCGCCCCTGGCGCCCCGGGCCCGGCGGCCTGCGGCGGCGGGGGGCGTCGGCCCCGGGCGGCGCGGCCTAGGGCGGAGGAAGGGCCTCGGCGGCGGCCCGGCCCCCGCACGCCCCGGAGGCGGGCCGGGCCGGGAGAGGCGCGGGGCGCGCCGGCGTCCTGGTGCCGGGCTTTGTTGGAGGGTCCCGGGGTGTGCGGCCAACATGGCGGAGGTCAGCTGAGTGCGGGCAGCGGCCGGCCCTCCCCGCGGCGTCCCGGAGCGCCGGCCGCACGGGGCCGTCCGTCCTGGGCCGCCGCTCGCTGCCCCGGACCCCGGCCGCAGCGGTCGGCGACGGTGCCGCGCTCTGGTCCGGCCTGCGGCTTCATTGTGCAGGGGGAAGAAGGCAGCCTCCTCCCTTGTTTATGTCGTTGGAGAGCAGAGCGCGTGAGCGGCTTGCCAGGGAAGCTTTAGCTTTTTATTATAAGCCTGGCATTTCCTGGGCTTCATTTGCTGGGTAGTTTGGGGACCTTTCTTGACTCTCCCAGCTCGATAACTTAGGAGTGTGGATAACGTGGGTCACAGCGATTCGCTAGGGTTTTCTTTGCCGTCTTGTTGTTGGAAAGAAGAGAATTTAAAATTTTTTGACGTAGAAAAAAATCAAATAGATTAAAATGACTTGCTCTGACATTTAGAAAAGTCCAGTTTGTTCGGAAAAAAAGACTGTGTAGCTGCTTTGTCAAAGTCACAGAAACTGCGTACATGGGTATAGGACAGTGGTAATGACCGCCCGCTCCTCACAGTTGCACGTTTACCTTTTCTTGATAAGCGGCTGTCCAGGGTCTATTGCTAACTCTGTTTAGCAGTTAAGTGTGTGAGACTCAAGAGTATGGGCTCTGGAGCCGGACGGTGCCCCTCTGGTTTGTGACTTTGGGCGAGACACTTACCCTGTCTGTGCTTCGTTTTCCTTGTTTACAGAATGGGTGTAAATGACAGTGCCTACCTCAAACCCTGTTGTGAGATTTTTGTTTTGTTTTTTTTTTTTTGAGACAGAGTCTCCCTTTATTAAGGTAGAGTGTTGTGGCGTTACAGTTCACAGCAACCTCCAACTCCTTAGGCGATTCTCTTGCCTCAACCTCCGGAGTAGCTGGGACTACAGGTGCTCGCCACAACGCCCGGCTATTAATAGTTACAGTTTGGCCGGGGCCGGGTTTGAACCTGCCACCCTGGGTATATGGTGCCTCCGCTCTACCCACTGAGCCATGGGGGCCGCTTTGTTGTGAGAATTGAAGTGATTACAATTAAAGGGCTTAGAGCAGTGGTGGTGGTGGTATTAAGTGCTTCAAGCGTAGTATGTGTTTACTGCTAAAGCACGTGTTTAATAACTAAGCTTATGGGGTAATTTTGGAAGTACAAAGGCCAGAATTTGTGAAATCACATTATAAATCTTTAGTGTGGCGTTTTCTTTTAGTGCATTTTGTTAAAAAGGAGAAGAGTTTATAGATAAATTGGCAGGCTTTCTGAAGTGATGGCATTTTGGAAATTTAAGTGATAGGGCATTTGAATGGGTAGCTCTTGTGTGGTATAGAATTAAAAAAAATCAAATAGATTAAAGTGATATCTTTTAATGCGTTTAGATTTATGGTTCAGGTTACTTTTTTCTTAGTTATTTTTTCACTCTGTCCTCTGTCCCTCACTCCCTGTACTGTGGAACTTCTGGGCTCAAGAGATCATCCTGCTTCAGCCTTCTGTGTAGCTGAGACTACAGGCCCACGCCACTATACCTAGCTAGTTTTCCAGTTTTTTTGTAGAAAGTGTCCCCAGACTGGTCCCAAACTCTTGGCCTCAAGCCATCCTCCAGCCTCAGGCTCCCAAACTGTTGAGATTAAAGGTGTGAGCAACTGTGCTGGGGCCATCAGTTCACTTTCAGGGACTTGTATTAACTGGGAAAGGGGGATAGTGAATACCTTTGAATGGTAGATATCTATGGTGTCACCAGCTCTGTAGAAGTTACTGAATGAGGAGCAGCAGTGTAATGTAATGTCATTTTTTATCTGGGGGATAGTGGCTCTGTTTAGAACTTCGTGATTGGTAGATTTTGAGACCCAACATGGGTTACAAAAATTGGTTGTGTAATTTTTCAGTCTAGAGATTTAAATAAATATATAGGGCCAGACATGGTGGCTCACACCTATAATCCCAGCACTTGGGAGGCTGAGGTGGGTGGATTGCCTTGAGCTCACAGCCTGAGCCAGCATGAGACCTCATCTCTGAAAATAGCCGGGCATTGTGGTGGGGCACCTGTAGTTCCAGCTACTTGGGAGGCTGAGGCAAGAGAATCACTTGAATCCAAGAGTTTGAGGTTGTTGGGAGCTGTGACACTGTCGCACTGTACCAAAGGTGACAAAATGAGACTCTCTCTCAAAAATATATATCTATAGACATTTGTAGTCTGAAATGGTTAGTTGCAGATTCTATCTAGTATTATTGCCAGGCTGGGCACGGTGGCTCATGCCTGTTATCCTAGCTCTTGGGAGTCCAGGGTGGGTGGATTGCCTAAGCTCACCAGCTGGAGACCATCCTAAGCCAGAGCGAGACCTTGTCTCTAAAAAATAGTTGGGCTTTGTGGTGGGCGCCTATGGTCCCAGGTACTTGGGAGGCTGAGGCAAGTGAATCACTTGAGCCCAAGAGTTTGAGGTTGCTGGGAGCTGTGACCCTACTAGAGGACTACAAAGTGAGACTCTGTCTCAAAACAAAACAATTTTTGCCCTTATGTTTTTTTTTTTTTTTTTAAGATATCTTATAGAATTAGTTTAAATGACTTCTATTGGCATCTTTCCAAGTGAAGTTTAGCATTTTAAACTGAAATAGTGTAATTAATAGCTATGGAACTGTAAACTTTTCAGGATAAGCATTCTACAAAGTACAAATTCCAAAACCAGTGTAATCCAGTTTACATCTTAATATGTTTTCTCTAAACTGGGAAATTCTTACAAAATTGCAATATTAATATCTGTAATTAGAAAGTATATTATATATAGGTTAAAATTAGAGTTACAAAGGAATTATCTAGCTGTGTCAATAATGACATAATATGAAGACTAGGATTTTATTTTCAATGAGTATGGTGCTTTTTTTTTTTTTTTTTTTTGAGACCGTTTCACTTTGTCGCCCTCGGTAGAGTGCATTGGCATTACAGCTCACAGCAACCTCCAGCTCTTGGGCTTAGGTGATTCACTTGCCTCAGCCTCCTGAGTAGCTGGGACTACAGGCGCCTGCCACAACGCCCAGCTATTTTTTGTTGCAGTTTGGCCAGGGCTGGGTTTGATCCCGCCACCCTTGGTATATGGGGCCGGCCCCTATTCACTGAGCCATAGGCGCCGCCCTCTCTTTTCTTTCTTGAGACAGAGTCTCACTTTGTTACCCTGAGTAAAGTACTGTGTCATCACAGCTCACAGTAACCTCTATCAGGGGTCCTCAAACTACGGCCCGCGGGCCACATGTGGTGGTGTGATTGTATTTGTTCCTGTTTTGTTTTTTTACTTCAAAATAAGATATGTGCAGTGTACATAGGACTTTGTTCATAGGTTTTTTATAAACTATAGTCCGGCCCTCCAGTGGTCTGAGGGACAGTGAACTGGCCCACTGTTTAAAAAGTTTGAGGACCCCTGCTTCCTGGGCTCAAGCGATTCTCCTGCTTCCACCTCCCAAGTAACTGGGACTACAGGTGCCTGCCACAATGCCTGGCTATTTTTTGGTTGCAGCTGTCATTGTTGTTTGGTGGGCCCGAACTGGATTTGAGCCTGCCAGCTCAAGTGTATGTGGCTAGTGCCTTAGCTGTTGGAGCTACAGGCGCTGAGCCCAGTATGGTGTTTTGAAAACAATTTGGCTAGGTGGTAGCTCCTGTAGCTCACACCTGTAATCCTAGCACCATGGGAGGCCCAGGTGGGTGGATTGCTTTCACTCAGGAGTTTGAAATCAGCCCCACCAAGACTGAGGTCCCATATCTACTAAGAATAGAAAAAATTAGCCAGTCCTTGCAGTGGGTGCCCGTAGTGCCAGCTACTTGAGAGACTGAGGGGAGGCTGAGGTAAGATCGCTTGAGTCCAGGAGTTTGAGGCTGCTGTGAGCTATGATGATAGGGCACTCTACCCAGGGCTACAGAGTGAGACTTTTTTTTTTTTTTTTTTTCCCGGCCGGGGCCGGGTTTGAACCTGCCACCTCCGGTATATGGGGCCAGCCCCCTACTCACTGAGCCACAGGCGCTGCCCCACAGAGTCAGACTCTGTCCCCCCTCCCCAAAAAAAAAACAAACGAACAAACACACATTTCAAAAACACCCAGGTTTTTTTTTTTTTTTTTGGTAGAGACAGAGTCTCACTTTATGGCCCTTGGTAGAGTGCCATGGCATCACACAGCTCACAGCAACCTCCAACTCCTGGGCTTAAGCGATTCTCTTGCCTCAGCCTCCCGAGTAGCTGGGACTACAGGCGCCCGCCACAACGCCCAGCTATTTTTTGGTTGCAGTTCAGCCGGGGCCGGGTTTGAACCCACCACCCTGGGTATATGGGGCCGGCGCCTTACCGACTGAGCCACAGGCGCTGCCCACACCCAGGTCTTAACATGAGGGTTAGCAGTAGATTCAGGAACTTCACAAAGTTTTAGGTCACTGGTTAAGTTGTATTTCAGAGCAATTCATTTATAGAATTTTAAAGATTGTAGTTTCTTTGCTTAAAGAGACCGATTACAGAATCTTATGGAATTTCTTTATTCATCTTGTATAAATGTTGTAAATTCTGAATATTTTGGATACATCTCTCTTTCAACAAAATCAGTATGAAACTCCAGGACTCCTTCCCCCACCTCAAAAAGAAGGGATGAAACTTTCCTCTTTACCGAATATATCTTTAATGATAATGCACTTTAAATGATTTGACTTTCTTGGCTACAGTTACTAGAACATCTACTGCACAAAGGCGGGAATTGTGGGGTTTTCTTTTTTTCCCTGTGTGTTTTGAGAGTCTGTTGCCAGGGCTCAAGTGCAGTGGCATCATATCATCACTGCAACCTCAAGTGCCTGGGGTCGAGCTATCCTCCTGCCTCAGCTTCCTGAGTAGCTGGAGGACTACAGACACATTCCAATGTCCCCAGCTAATTTTTCTATTTTTTATAGTGATGGATCTTTCTCTTTCTCTAGAGATGGGGTGTAAAACTCCTGGCCTTCCAAAGTGCTAGGGCTACAGGTGTGAGCTACTGTGCGCAGCCTGTGGAAGGTTTTTATATCTGAATAGGTATAAAAGGTACATACCTCAGTACCTGGTGCTCAATACATACTTGTTAACTCACCTACTGCTATCTATATGCTAATGAAACTCATATGTTTTTGCTCGCTAAAATGTAGACCCATATATTTCTTGGCAGTTTTTTTTTTGAGACAGAGCCTCAAGCTGTTGCCTTGGGTAGGGCGACACAGCAACCTCCAACTCCTGGGCTCAAGCGATTCTGCTGCCTCCGTGTCCCAAATAGCTGGGACTACAGGCACCCACCACAATGCCTGGCTATTTTTTTTTTGGTTGCTGCCATCATTGTTGTTTGGGCCGGGGCTGGATTCGAACCCCCCAGCTCAGGTATATGTGGCTGGCGCCTTAGCAGCTTGAGCCACAGGTGCTGAGCCATGATTTTTACATTTTTGTAGAGATGGGGTCTCTCTTGTTGCTCAGGCTGGTCTGTAACTCCTGGCCTCAAGTGATTCTGCTGCTTTGGCTTCCAAGGTGTTAGGATCACAGGGGTGAGCCACTGTGCCTTGGTTAAATGACCTTTCTAACAGATGAATCTGATTTAAAAGGCCTTCAGTATAAAGCAGAAAACCTTTTTTATCTCACCATAAATTGAATCTATAGTTAAACTTCCATGGCACACTTGTTTTGTTGGTCAATTAATGTGGATCATAAAAAAGACTGCTTTGAACTTTATTTGGAAATAATTTAATATTTAAAATTTTCACAGCACACCTAAGATTCTCTCATCAGTTGAAAATGTGTGGGGTAAACACCCAAGTTCCTTGACATAGTTAAATCAAGACAAAGCCCCTCCTGAGCTGGCTCCTCTTGTTATTCACCTGTCTTTTTGGACTGTGCACTCGGAAGTCTCTCTGTTCTTACTAAGCTCTATTAGCTCAGTCTGGATAGACGTCACTAGCTGAGAAGCTCTTTTCTGAACTGTCCACATTGAATCAGGTATCATCTCTGTTCTCCCAGAGTAGTACTCTGCTTGGTTCTGCTATAACACATATCCTCTTGAATTACAATTTTTCTTTAGTTCTTGGCCTCCTCGAACAGATTTATAATCTCTGAGAACTTGATCTTGGTCACCACTATTTGTCTAGAGTTTAGCCCTCTTTTTGGCACATAGCTGATGTTTAGTTGATATTTAGTGTCTTCATACTGTTCTTTTCTAGCCTTCCCACCATCATCTCTTCTTTGCTCTACCTAAACTGGATGTTTTCGTTTCTTGAACACCGTGCCTTAACATCTCTGCGCGTTTGTTCATGATTCTATTTAACTACTGAAATGTCTGTTTGTTCTACTTTGGACAGATTGCTTAACCTTTAAGCCTTAGTTTTCATTACATCTACTGCTAGAGTTGCCGTGTAACTGAATGGTGAGGAGGACAAGCCCTTGAGAGTCAGGCCTGGATGTGTCTTTGGACACTACCACTTATTATGGATGGTTGTGTTTATACCTTAAGCTCCATGAGGGCAGGAGTACTGCCTACTTTTGCATATCGTCCAACACATAGGAAGTGCTTAAATTAAAAAAAAAGTAGTTGTTAAATAAATTACTTCTCTAAATACTACCACTTACATTCTAGTGAGGAAGGAAACAGAAATGTACAACTGTGATATTTACTACAAAGGAGTGAAAAGTGCTGATGTAGAGAATAGGAGTGTGTGTGTGTGGGGGGGAGACCTGCTTCCCAAGGTGGAGGTAATGGATGAGGAGCTAGCTAGTCCTTTGAAGAGGAGAGGGAGTGTGCATCTTTGGAAGGAGCAGCCAGGTGTATAGGCATGAATTTGTTCTGCAGTTGAGAGTGTGTTGCTGGAGCAAATGGATGAGGGGTTGAGATGGGCAGGGATCAGATCCTGCTACTTGGGAAGCTGAGGTAAGAGAATCACTTGCGCCCAAGAGTTTGAGGTTGCTGTGAACTGTGAATTCACAGCACTCTACCCAGGATGACAGAGTGAGACTCTTGTCTCCAAAAAAAAAAAAAAGACTGGAAGGGATGATAAGAGAGGACATGGATAAAATTCAAGACTCTGCTGTGTTGGGCTTGAGGGAAGTGTCTGAGATAACCCGAAATGATTGAGTGCGATAGAAGGAAAATCCGAGATGTGATGTTGTAGAAGCCAGGTGGGAGATTCTAGAGCATGCTTGAATGCCCAGAGAGACCAGTAAAGAAAGGGGAGAAATTGATTTAGGAGAGAAGGGTTCATGGAAGGTTTTGTTTGTTTTGAATCAGAGTCTCCCCTGTTGCCCTGGGTAGAGTGCAGTGGCATTATCCATAGCTGACAGCAATCTCAAACTCTTGGGCTTGAGCAGTCTTTCTGCCTCAGCCTCCTGCAAGTAGCTGGCATGCACCACTATGCCCAGCTAGTTTTTCTATTTTTAGTAGAGACAGGGTCTTACTCTTGCTCAGGCTGGTCTCAAACTCCTGAGCTCAAGCAATCTACCTACCTCCCAGAGTCCTAGGATTATAGGTGTGAGCCACCATGTCTGACCCCCCCCACCCCTTTTTTTAATGCAAGCACAAAACAAAGTTTGTTGAGGAAGGGAAAGATAGGCTTGCAGAGTAATAAGCTTACAAACTTAGGATACATTTGCCAGCAAACCATTCGCAGAGCAAGTAGGCAAAGAGGCCCATGGAAGGAGTTTTGAAGTCTGAGAAAGCGAAAGAATAGTGTACAGAGTCACTTCTTCCATCCTAAAGTGAGGGAATAGAGTGCCAAGTTAGCTGATGGGCTTGCTGGTGGGAAATTATAAAGTAGCTGTATTGCTCGGTTTCTGTTGCTTTTTCTTTCTTTCTTTTTTTTTTTTTTTTTGGTAGAGACAGTTTCACTTTATTGCCCTCAGTAGAGTGCCGTGGCGTCACACAGCTCACAGCAACCTCCAACTCCTGGGCTTAGGCGATTCTCCTGCCTCAGCCTCCCGAGTAGCTGGGACTACAGGCGCCTGCCACAACGCCCGGCTATTTTTTTGTTGCAATTTGGCCAGGGCTGGGTTTGAACCCGCCACCCTCGGTATATGGGGCCGGTGCCCTGCTCACTGAGCCACAGGCGCCGCCTTCTGTTGCTTTTTCTAAAGGATTCATAGGTGAAGCCGTGAGGTGAGAGTTATGAGTCAGTGAATACTGAACTATGACAGGTTAGGGGTGTAGCAGAGAGATGTGGTGGAGCTGAGCCAGAGGGAAAGATGAGGGGGCTGTGTTAGCCCATAACACTGGATGCTGCTGTTAAGGGAGATTCTAGGAGAATTCCTAGAACAATGTGATAATATTTTTTCCCTAAATGTACACTATATTTAGGTGGATTGCTTGAGCTCAGCATAAATCATAGATACATGCAGAAAAGTGTTGTATTTTTACAAAGGGAGCACACTGTTGTAACCAGCTATTGGGTCAAGAACCATAAGCAGTACCAGAACAAGAGGCCCCCATTTCCACCTCTAATTACCATCCCACAGGAAACCACCTCGTGACTTGTACACTGTAGATTGATTTGCCTGATTTGGAGCTTTATGTGAACAGCACAGTACGGCATGTCCCTTGCTCATTTCTGTTCGACTCCTCTCACCATTGTGAGACTGAGGGATGTCACTTGGATTGTTCCTGACATACTTACCAGCTGAGTTATTTCCTAGTACTTCAACATAGATTTATTTATTTATTTTTTTAACTCTTCAGGAACTTGGCTTGGAGCCTGTAGCACAGTGGTTATGGCATCAGCCACATACACTGAAGCTGGTGGGTTTGAACCCAGTCAGGGCTAGCTAAACAACAGTGACAACTGTAACAAAAAATAGCCGGGGGTTGTGGTGGGTTCCTGTAAGTCGTAGCTACTTGCAAGGCTGAGGCAAAAGAATCGCTTAAGCCTAAGAGTTTGAGGATGCTGGGCAGTGCCTGTGGCTCAGTGGGTAGGGCGCTGGCCCCATATACCGAGGGTGGTGGGTTCGAACCTGGCCCCAGCCAAACTGTAACAAAAAAAATAGCCTGCAACAAAAAATATAGCCGGGCATTGTGGTGGGCACCTGTAGTGGAGCTGGAAGTTGCTGTGAGCTGTGTGACACCACAGCAGTCTAACGAGGGCGTTAGAGTAAGACTCTCTACAAAAAAAAAAAAAAAGTTTGAGGATCCTGTGAGAGTACTGAGGGTGACATAGTGAGACTGTTTAAAAAAAAAAATCATAAAAAAATAACTCTTCAGGAACTCTACACTTAATGATATGGATAGGTTATGGCTGGGTGCTGTGGCTCACGCATGCAGTCCTAGCAATCTGGAAGGATAAGGTGGGTGGATTGCCTGAGCTCACAGGTTCGAGACAAGCCTGAGCAAGAGCAGGACCCCGTCTCTATAAAAATAGCTGGGCGTTGTGGCAGCGCTTGTAGTCCCAGCTCTTCAGGAGGCTGAGGCAAGAGAATTGCTTGAGTCCAAGAGTTTGAGGTTGCTGTGAGCTTTGACTGTACAGCACTCTATTGAGGGCAACAAAATGAGACTGTTTAAAAAAAAAAGATATAGACAGGTTATGACAGGAACAATACTGGCAAAGACCTTTCATTAGGTCTGTGGTGGCCCAGTCATGTTAAACTTATTTGTGGTCTGGTTTGTTCCTTTTGTTTGCTTTGTTTTGAACAGCACAGAGGTATTCTCAAATACCTTAAAGAACTAAGTGTTTTGTAAAAGCAGATTTTTATTTTTTTATTTTTTGAGATAGAGTCTCACTATGTCGCCCTTGGTAGAGCACCATGGCGTCACAGCTCACAGCTATCTCAGACTCTTGGGCTCAAGGGATTCTCTTGCTTCAGCCTCCCGAGTAGCTGGGACTACAGGCATCCGCCCTACACCCTGCTATTTTTTTTTTTTTTTGTAGAGACAGAGTTTCACTTTATGGCCCTTGGTAGAGTGCCATGGCATCACACAGCTCACAGTAACCTCCAACTCCTGGGCTTAAGTGATTCTCTTGCCTCAGCCTCCCGAGTAGCTGGGACTACAGGCGCCTACCACAACGCCCGGCTATTATTTGGTTGCAGTTCAGCCGGGGCCGGGTTTAAACCCGCCAACCTCGGTATATGGGACCGGCGCCTTACCAACTGAGCCACAGGCTCTGCCCTGCTATTTTTTTTTTTTTTTTTTTTACAGTTGTCATCGTTTAGCTGGTCTGGGCTGGGTTCAAACCCGCCAGCTTTGGTGTAAGTGGCCGGCGCTGTAAACAATGTGCTATAGGTGCTGAGCATAAAAGCAGATCTTGCCAATGAGAAGTCTTTTCTTTCTTTTTTTTTTTTTAAAGAGACAGAGTCTCACTTTATCACCATTAGGTATAGTGCCGTGGCATCACACAGCTCACAGCAACCTTAAACTCCTGGGCTTAGGCAATTTTCTTGCCTCAGCCTCCCAAGGCACCCGCCACAACGCCTGGCTGTTTTTTTTTGTTGCAGTTTGGCCGGGGCTGGGTTTGAACCTGCCACCCTCGGTATATGGGGCTGGTGCCCTACCCATTGAGCCACAGGCGCCTCCTGGGAAATATTTTCTAATAGAATTTAATTAGAAGAATTTAATGCTAGTCTTGAGTTTCTTTCTTTTTTTTTTTTTTGTAGAGACAGGGTCTCACTTTATGGCCCTCGGTAGAGTGCCATGGCCTCACTTAGCTCACAGCAACCTCCAGCTCTTGGGCTTAAGCGATTCTCTTGCCTCAGCCTCCCAAGTAGCTGGGACTACAGGCGCCCGCCACAACGCCCAGCTATTTTTTGGTTGCAGTTTGGCCAGGGCCGGGTTTGAACCCGCCACCCTCGGTATATGGGGCCGGTGCCCTACTGACTGAGCCACAGGCACCGCCCACTAGTCTTGAGTTTTATAGAAAGTATTATATGTACTTAACTATAGTTACATTGATAAGGTTAGCTGAAGATGGTTGATATAATAAATGTAAGTATATGCTAGTTTCTCTCTATAGAGGCGCTTCCTTGGAAAGATTACTTCACTAAATGGTTTTTCACTAAACTAAACAAAGTAATCTTCTGATAACTTTTTGCTAGTTTTCCTCTTTTACAAAGTCTCACTCTCTTGCCCAGGCTGGATTGCAGGGGTGTGATTTGATTATGTAGCTCACTGCAGCCTCCAAACTCCTGGGCTCAAGGAATCATCCTAATTCAGCCTCCCAAGTACCTGGAACTATAGGCGTGTGCCGCCACGTCTGGCTAATTAAAAAAAAAACATTTTTTTAAGAAATGGGTCTTGCTGTGTTGGCCATGCTGGTGGTTCCAGTCTTTTGGCCTTTTGAATTTGGCCAGAGCTCTGGCTTGGTAGGTAAGGTAGCTTTACTGTAAGATTTGTCAAGGCCCTTGATTTAGCTTTGGATGTCTTGTCAGTAAAGATGTGAGTTAATTTTCTATTTTTTTTTTTGAGACAGAATCTCATTCTTTTTTTTTTTTTTGTAGAGACAGAGTCTCACTGTACCGCCCTCGGATAGAGTGCCGTGGCGTCACACGGCTCACAGCCACCTCTAACTCCTGGGCTTAGGCGATTCTCTTGCCTCAGCCTCTCGAGTAGCTGGGACTACAGGCACCCGCCACAACGCCCGGCTATTTTTTTGTTGCAGTTTGGCCGGGGCTGGGTTTGAACCCGCCACCCTCGGCATATGGGGCCGGCGCCCTACTCACTGAGCCACAGGCACCGCCCGTGAGTTAATTTTCTACAGAATATTCTTCTGAGTTTTTTTTTTTGGGGGGGGGGGGTTGATTAGATAATTTTTCTTTTGTCTAATTAACTTTAAAATTTTAAATTTGAGGCCACATGTGGCCTTATGCCTGTGCCTGTGGCTCATGCTTGCAATCCCAGGGTTCTGGGAGGCCGAGGCAGGAGGGTTCCTGGAGAATAGGAATTGGAAACCAGCCTGGGTAACGTAGCAAGACCCCATCTCTAGAAGAAGTAAAGCATGCCTATAATCGCATCTATTTGCAATGCTGAGAGGAGAGGATGCCTTGAGCCCAGGAATTGGAGGCTGTGGTGAGCTGTGACTGTGCCACTGCATTCCATCCTGGGTGACAGAGTGAGATCCTAGCTCTCTCCTTTTTTTTTGGAGACAGAAAAAAAAAGTCACCCTTGGTAGAGTGCTGTGGCATCACAGCTCACAGTAACCTCAAACTCTTGGGCTTCAGTGATTCTCTTGCCTCAGCCTCCTGAGTAGCTGGACCTATAGGTGCCCGCCACAACACTGGCTATTTTTTTTTGTAGAGACAGTCTCACTTTATGGCCCTTGGTAGAGGGCCGTGGCATCACACAGCTCACAGCAACTGCAAGCTCCTGGGCTTAAGCCATTCTCTTGCCTCAGCCTCCCGAGTAGCTGGGACTACAGGTGCCCGCCACAACACCCAGCTATTTTTTTGTTGCAGTTTGGCCAGGGCTGGGTTTGAACCCGCCACCCTCGGCATATGGGGCCGGCGCCCTACTCACCGAGCCACAGGCGCCGCCCCTTTTTTTTTTTTTTTTTTTGGTTGTAGTTGTTTGGCAGGCCTGGGCTGGATTCGAACCTGCCAGCTCTGGTGTATGTGGATGGAGCCCTAGCCACTGAACTACAGGCACTGAGCTGAGGTCCTGTCTTTTAAGTTTAAAATAAAATCTATGTGTGGAATATGTAGCTTTGTGTCAATAGGCTGGTGCAAAATTTCCTCTAAGTATTCAGCTATTTGGTGCATTTTGAGGAAAAAAGTGAAAGTAACGGACAAATTTAACTTTCTGTGTTTTACTTTTGTATAGTAAGTCACTAGCAATTTCTTACCAGGAGAGTGAGGATGTAATAAAATATACAAGTGTTGTTTGTTTTTTTGTTTTTGTTTTTTTGACACAGAATCTCACTGTGTTGCCCTGGTAGAGTGCCGTTACGTCACAGCTCACTGCAACTTCAAACTCTTGGGCTCAAGCGATTCTCTTGCCTCAGCTTCCAAATAGTTGGGACTACAGGTGCTTGCTACAACGCCTGGCTATATTTTGTTGCAGTTGTTATTTTAGCAGGCCTGGGGCCAGGCTCAAACCTGCCAGCCTCGGTATATGTGGCCGGTGCCCTACTCACTGAGCTATGGGCTCCAAGCCCAGACCTTAAAGTTTTAAGCTACATTCCACAATTTGAATTCCTTTCTAGTTTCTTTTCTATACCACTACATGATAAATGCATGCATATACATGAGTTTGGACAGTTATGTTCTCAAACTCATCCTAGAAAAAGTGCTATGTACCTCACTGATACCATGATGGTCACAAGATGGCCAACGGGAGTACTTCCAAGGTGACCACAGTGATATATTCAACAAGGAGGTAAGTAGTACTTTTTCTAGGATGAATTTGGGGACTCAGTTGTCTGACCTAGTACATACAAATAGATAGGTTTATCAATATGCGTGTTCTGCTTACTTACCTTTTCCTTTAAACATGGAATTGTGGGCCAGGTGCAGTGGCTCACACCTTTAATCCCAGCACTCTGGGAGGCCGAGGAGGGTGGATTGCTTGAACTCAGTAGTTTACCACCAGCCCGAGTAATAGCAAGACTCCGTTTCTAAAAACATAGCTGAGTGTTGTGGCGGACCCCTCTAGTCCCAGGTACTTCCGGAGGATGAGGCAAGAAGATAGCTTGAGCCCAAGAGATTGAGGTTGCTGTGAGCTATGATGCGATGGTACACTTTGGTGACAGAGTGAGACTTAGTCTCAAAACAAAAAAAAACCTGAGTAGAGGGCGGCGCCTGTGGCTCAGTGAGTAGGGCGCCGGCCCCATATGCCGAGGGTGGCGGGTTCAAACCCAGCCCGGGCCAAACTGCAACAACAACAACAACAACAACAAAAAAATAGCCGGGCGTTGTGGCAGGCGCCTGTAGTCCCAGCTGCTCGGGAGGCTGAGGCAAGAGAATCGCATAAGCCCAAGAGTTAGAGGTTGCTGTGAGCCGTGTAATGCCACGGCACTCTACCCGAGGGTGGTACAGTGAGACTCTGTCTCTACAAAAAAAAAAAAAACCTGAGTAGAATTGTAATTTGTATATTTTGTGCTTTTTTTCCACTTCACCTATTTAAACAGTTGATTCTTTTATGTTAGTAGGTGGGCCCACCTTTTTTATGAATATATATGTATTTACTTACTTATTTCTTGAGACAGAGTCTCATCATGTCGCCCTCCGTAGAGTGCTGTGAGGTCATAGCTCACAGCAACCTTCAACTCCTGGGCTTAAGCGATTCTTTTGCCTCAGCCTCCTGAGGACCTGGGACTACAGGTGCCCGTCACAATGCCTGGCTATTTTTTTTTTTTTTTTGGTTGTAGTTGTCATTGTTTGGCAGGCCTGGGCTGGATTTGAACCCGCCAGCTTTGGTGTATGTGGCTGGTGCCTTAGCTGCTTAAGCTACATGCGCCAAGCCTAAACTGTTGGGCTTAAGCAGTTCTCTTGCCTCAGCTTCTCTAGTAGCTGGGACTATAGGTGCCTGCCACGATGCCTGGCTATTTTTTGTTGCAGTTGTCATTGTTGGTTAGCTGATCCAGGCTAGGTTCAAATCCCCCAGCTTCAGTGTATGTGGCTGAGCCTGTTTGTTTATTTTTTGAGATAGTCTCACTTTGTCCCTCGGTAAAGAGCTGTGATGTCACAGCTCACAGCAACCTCAAACTTTTGGGCTTAAGTGATTCTCTTGCCTCAGCCATCCAAGTAGCTGGGACTACAGGCACCCGCCACAATGCCTGGCTATTTTTTTTTGAGATGGGGTCTTGCTCTTGCCCAGGCTGGTCTTGAATTTGTGAGCTCAGGCAATCCACCCGTCTCGGCCTCCCAAGTGCTGGGATTACAGGCGTGAGCCACCCCGCCTGGTCGCACCTTAATTAGTAATTAATTAATTTATTGTTGCAGTTTTTTGGGATGGGTTTGACTTCTGGTATATGGGGCCAGCGCCCCACTCCTTGAGCCACACACAGGTGCCACCCTATTTATTTTTTAAAGATGAGGTCTTGCTTTGAGGCTCAGGCTGGAGTGCAGTGGCACAGTCATAGCTCACTGCAGCCTCACATTCTGGGCTAAACTGATTCTCCTGCCTCAGCCTCCCAAGTAGCTGAGACAAGAGGTGCAAAACACCATGCACTTTATTATTTTTTAAGGTCATGAATTATAATTTAACCATTCTCTTGAGATAGGCCTCTTTTCAGTTTGCTGTTACAAATAAGCTATAAGCATCTATATGTATAAACACACAGTTCTGCCAAGATGTGTGAATTAGAGGTTAGATTCTTGGAAGAAAAACTGCTGGTTTAGCGTATACATACTTTAAATTTTGGTAGAAACCAACACATAGTGTGAGAGGCCTTCACAGAGGATGTTCCCAAAGGTTTAGAAGTCTGTTTCTTTGCCAGTATTTGGAATCAGATTTTTGAAAACCAACTTACATACATCATTTCCTTACTAAAGCATGCAGTTTGACATTTCTCATGCCGTATTTTTGAACTTTTTTCCTTTTTTCAGAAGTTTTTACACTCATTATAGTTCAAAATCAAATAGTTCTACAAGGTTGTTTTTGACACTTTCTGCCCATACTCCTCTCCAGATGTCCTTTTCCAGAGACAGATACTCCTTTAGCTGATTATTTCTGCATTATCCTTGTCTCTAAATAACATGCCCTCTGTTATTACTTAATTTCTATTGAGAATTTGACTTTTCTTCCCGCCTCATCACCTATGCATCCCCTTCTCTCTCTCTCTTTTTTTTTTTTTTGTAGAGAGAGTCTCACTTCATGGCCCTCGGTAGAGTGCCGTGGCCTCACACAGCTCACAGCAACCTCCAACTCCTGGGCTTAAGCGATTCTCTTGCCTCAGCCTCCCAAGTAGCTGGGACTACAGGCGCCTGCCACAACTCCCGGCTATTTTTTGGTTGCAGTTCAGCCAGGGCCAGGTTTGAACCCGCCACCCTCGGTATATGGGGCCCGCGCCTTACCCACTGAACCACAGGCGCAGCCCTGCATCCCCTTCTCATTCCTTCACTGCACTAAATTTAGTAACATAGAGATTTTTTTGTAACAGTGTAATTTTGTGTTTGTATTAGAAGTTATTCACAATTTCAGCCATGTGCTGTGATTACTTTCTTTTCTGCATTATTTAATTTGTATTCCTTGTAGCTAATACCTTTTGGGGGCTTTGTTTCCTATGTGCTTACAGCTAATACTACCCCCACATTCTTGACCACTTGCTGAAAGTTCAGTCATGTTGCTGGATTCCTTAAATTCCGTCTTTCACTAGTGTAAAGTTGTCATTATCCTCTGTGTTGCCTTTACAACGTGTTCCTCCGTGTTGTCCTGGATTTAGTTTTTTTGGTTATTGTAATTCCTGTTCTTTTCTTTCTTGTTCATTTCCTTGTATTTGTTTTTTGAGACAGGCTAACCCTGTTGCCTCAGGCTAGAATGCTGGGCATCAGCCTAGTTCACAGCAACCTCAAACTCGTGGGCTCAAGCAATCCTGCCTGGGCCTCCCAGAGTGCTAGGATTACAGGCATGAGCCCATTCTTTGTATTTGAGGAGCTTGTCTACCAAGGAGCTCCCTGAGAACACATTTTGGGGAGATAATGTTTTGAAACCTTGCATTCTTATTCTGCCTTCAACACTTTTAGGATAATTTGGATGGGTGGATATAGAATTCTTGGATATAGCCATTTTGCGAATTTTAAAAGGATTGCTTTGTTGCTTTAACTTTGCATGTTGCTGCTCAGAGTCCACAGCTCTTGCTTTCTCATTTATTTTTTCTTTTTCTTTTCTTTTCTTTCTTTCTTTTTTTTTTTTTTTATTGAGACAGAGTCTATGTCGCCCCAGGTAGAGTGCCATGGCGTCACAGCTCATAGCAACTTCAAACTCTTGGTCTTAACCAATTATTTTGCCTCAGCCTCCCAAGTAGCTGGGATGACAGGCACCCGCCATAATGCCTGGTTATTTTTTGGTTGTGGTCGTCATCGTTGTTTGGCAGGCCCAGGCTGGATTCAAACTCACCAGCTCTGGTGTATATGGCTGGCGCCCTAGCCACTGAGCTACAGGTGCTGAGCCTCATTTAGTTTTCCATCTGACATATTTATTGAATCTGTACTGTGTGTCAGGCATTATTTTAAGTGTTTGAGGTACATCATTGAGCCAGACAAAAATCCTATCTTCCAGGTGAGGCTAGGGGAACTATAACAAACAAGTAGTAAGTGAATTGTATAGCCTGTTAGAAGATAATACATTCTATGGGGAGAAAGTAGAGATTAGGAAGTGAGGAGGGAAGGGAAGAGGAATTGCTGGGCAAAGATTTCAAGTGCATAGCAGAAGGGTCATTGGGTAAGGGTGCTGATTGTTAAATAGAAGGGCAGGATGGGCCTCGTTGAGTAACATTTAAGCAAAGATTTGAAGGTTAAAGAGTTAGTTATGTGGATAGTTGGAAGAAAAGTATTTTTAAGACAGACGCCCAGAGGATCCTAGCATCGTCATGGAATATGGAAGTCAGTGCAGTTGAGCGAGGGGGAAAGAAGTGGGGGGTGACGTCAGAGTAAATGGGGGCACACCAGCCTATTGTGAAGGGCTATATTGGAGGCTGTTTTTAGGATTTTAGCTTTTAGCCAGTGGAAGGTATAGAACATATTAGGGATAAGGGTGGGAGACTGAGAAGAAAATGAGTCTAGTTCGGAGGCTATGGTAGTAATCCAGGTGAGAGGTAATGGCGGCTTGGACTAGGAAGTCCAAGTGATAGAAAGGATGAGGAATGGTTAGATTCTGACTATATTTTGAAGGGAGGGACAATGAGATTTCCTGGTTGTTTTAGATACATGGTGTGAAAGAGAAGAATCAAGGATGATTTAAGGCTTTTGACCTGAGTAACTGGACAGATGGAGTTGCCATCAGTTGAAAAGGGGAGAGCTGGGTGTGGTGGCTCACACCTGTAATCCTAGCACTCTAGGAGGCCAAGGAGGGTGGATTGCCTGAGTTCAGGAGTTCAAGATCAGCTTGAGCAAGAGCGAGACCCCGTCTCTATTAAAAATAGAAAAAATTAGTTGGATGTGGTGGTGTGTACCTGTAGTCCCAGCTACTCGGGAGGCTAAGGCAAGAGGATCACTTGAGTCCAGGAATTTGAGGTTGAGGTTAGGTTGCAGTGAGGTTTGACATCACCAAACTACTGTAGCCTCAGCAACAGAGAGATCTTGTCTCAAAAAAAAAAAAAAGAAAGACTATTGAAAAGGAGAACTCTCCAGGCAGAATGTCTTTGGGAAATGATGCAGAGTTCAGCAGCTTTGGTCGTCATCCCCTTGTTGAGATGTCTGTGTGGCAGATGGATGTACAGCTCTGGAGTTTAGGGCAAGTCTGGAATGCCTCCCCCACCCCAACCCCCTCAAATAGAGATAGGGTTGGGCTCGGCTGCCTCTGCTAGAGAGCAGTGGCATGACGGATCATAGCTCACTGTGACCTTGAACTGCAGGCTCAAGGGCTTTCTCCCACCTCAGCTGCCTGAGTAGCTACTATTACAGGACTATGCCACCATGCTCAGCTAATTTTTTTGCTTTTTTATAGACTGGGTCTTCCTATGTTGCCCAGGCTGGTCTTGAATTCCTGGCCTCAAGTGATCCTTCCCCTTTGGCCTCCCAAAGTGTAGGATTATGGAGAGTTTTTTTTTTGTTTTTTTTTTTAAACTGAGCTGGAGACTAGAATTTTTGTGTGTGTGTGTGTGTTTTTTGGCCAGGGCTGGGTTTGAACTCGCCACCTCTGGCATATGGGACTGGCGCCCTACTCCTTGAGCCACAGGCACCGCCCGAGACTAGAATTTTTTAAGTCCTCAGTATTTGGATGGAATTTAAAACTGTGAAACTGAATGGGATCACCAAAGTCACCAGTTGTCAATAAGAAGGTGATATAGTGCTCGCTTCGGCAGCACATATACTAAAATTGGAACGATACAGAGAAGATTAGCATGGCCCCTGCGCAAGGATGACACGCAAATTCGTGAAGCGTTCCATATTTTAAAAAAAAAAAGAAGGTGATATAGTAGGGGGCAGGGAGGAAGGAGGGAAGGATGGAAACAGGGAAACTGGTTAGAAGGATATTTCAGTGATCCGTAGGTGAGTTCAATTTTAAGAGTCTAGGGAAAAGATCAGGAATCAAAGGAAACTAAGAAGGGGTGACTGGTGAGATGGGAAAGCCAAAGGTATGCAGAGTTACCAGGCAGAGCCAGTTATGTGTGAACTCTGTCAGACGTTGCTGACAGTTTAGAACAGTTAAATACAAACAAAACTACACTGAAATTCAAACTGATTAAAGAGTATACTACCTTGTTTTCCCGAAAATAAGACATCTCCGAAAATAAGACCTACTTACAGGAAAGATAAGACTCCCCTGAAAATAAGACCTAGCGCATCTTTGGGGAACACACTTAAGTATACTTAGTATACTGCTAAATTCAAGTCTAGAAATACTGCTTACGGAATTGGCAATTACCATGCAGGTTCTTTTTGAGTGCAGCATACTTAAATTGCCTTTTCATGTGGTCACCCTGTGATGTGTTTTCACTGACATGTACGTGCTTACATAGACACACCATTTGTATGTTAGCTCTACCCCAGTGTGACCATGATTGTGAACAGGGACATTTAATTGTATGACTAACAGGTAGATTTAGATGATTTAGAGCATGCTAATACTGTGGTGTTTTAGATTATTAAAAGCATGAAGATGAGACATTACATTCTTGTAGAGAAATGTGAATTCCTTAGGAATAGAATCTCAATTTGAGGAAAATAGAAAATGAATGTAAGTTGTTAATTCATGGGGGGTTTTTTTGTTTGTTTTTTTGAGACAGGGTCTTGCTCTGTTGCTCAAGAGTGCAGTGGTACCATCTTAGCTCATTAAAGCCTCAAGTTCCTGGGCTCAAGTGATCCTACCTCAGTCTCTTAAGTAACTGAGACTATTAGTATTTACCTACCACCATGTCCAGCTACTTTTTTTTTTTAAGAGGTGGTGTCTTGCTCTGTGGTTGGTATCAAACTTCTGGCCTCAAGGTATGCTCTGTCGTCCTCACACCTCAGCCTCCCAAAATTCTGGGGTTTAAGAGTCGAATATCAATGCGGGGGTTCAAAGACTGACCCCATCGATGGTTGATCCTTGCACATTCTGTCGTCCTGCTTAAATGGATATACAAAGAACCCTTCTGTGGGGTCAGTTCCTGAAAACCTAATACCCCCCATTGGTATGTGATTGTTTAAAGGCATGTACCACCATACCTGGTTCCCTTTGTTGAAATAACTAAAATGGTTTAGTTGGAGTTTTAACTACAGACCGTGTTAGATGCTTATATAAACAGATTATAGCTACCTCAGCTGAATAGAATTTTATTTTACTTTTTTTTTTCTTTTTGAGACAGTCTCACTTTATTGCTCTCAGTAGAGTGCTGTGGCATCACAGCTCACAGCAATCTCCAAATCCTGGGCTTAGGCGATTCTCTTGCTTCAGCCTCCTGAGTAGCTGGGACTACAGGCGCCTGCCACAACATCCGGCTATTTTTTTGTTGCACTTTGGCTGAGGCTGGGTTTGAACCCGCCACCCTCAGTATATGGGGCCGGCACCCTACTCATTGAGCCACAGGCACTGCCCCTATTTTACTTTTTTAATTCATCACTGTATAAGCATGGAATAAATTAATTCTACTAAGGCTCCATTTATTTATTTATTTATTTTAGAGACAGAATCTCACTTTGTTGCCCTTGGTAGAGGGCTGTGGTGTCATAGCTTACAGCAACCCCAGCTCTTGGACTTAGGCGATTCTCTTGCCTCAGCCTCCCGAGTAGCTGGGACTACATTCAGGTATCTGCCACAATGCCAGGCTATTTTTGTTGTTGTTGTTGTTGTTGTTGCAGTTTGTCTGGGTTCGAACCTGCCACCCTTCCTATATGGGGCTGTTGCTCTACTCACTGAGCCACAGGTGCCGCCCTTTAATTTTTTTGGGGGGGATAGTCTCACTTATGTCACCCTCAGTAGAATGCTGTGGTGTGATAGTTTACAGCAACTTCAAGCTCTTGGGCTTAAGTGATTCTCTTGCCTCAGCCTCCCAATAGCTGGGACTACAGGCGCCAGTCACACACCCAGCGATTTTTTGTTGCATTTGTCATTGTTGTTTTAGCTGGCCCGGGCTGGATTCAAACCTGCCAGCCTCGGTTTATGTGGCTGGCGCCATAACCACTGTGCTACGGGTGTCAAACCTGATGACATAGTTTAAATAACTTAATTTCACGTGTGTTGCCAAGAAATTTTAAGATTATTTTAAAGCTTAGATTGATATCAGAGTCTACCACTTTGATAGAACATAAAGATTTAATATAAAGAATTTAATAGAATTTTGGATTTTCTGGGCCAGTTTTTATGAAGATTGAAAAGATGTTAGGTGCTAAATTAAATATTCTATACCAGGTTGAACAGAGTGTGCATACTGTTTTTCAGGGTTATTTAAGAGAAGATAAGATTGTATCTTATAAGATTGTATTGTATGTTTTGAAACATACAATCTGACTCTGTTCTTATTCTTGAGTTTTCTGATCTTCAGCGTCCTTACCTATAAACTGGGATAAAGCCCACTGTGTGAAGTTAAGAGCATGTGTGATGCTGCTGGCACAGGGCCTTGCAGGGTGGGAGGTGCCCCGTGAGTTTAGCATCTTCCATAGCAAACTTTGTGACCCTTATCAGTTCTTAGAGGCAATTTCAAAAATAAACAAAGTGCATAGAAGCAACAGTTTCCAGTTTGGTCCTCATGTGTGATCCAGGTCTTTTTATTTAGTGATTGGTGCAGGATTTCTAGTGTGGCTCTAAGTATACCACTAAGTCACTTTCTCAGCAGTATACTGAATTTGCTCCCATTGCAGGCAGTCCTAGAGTTACTTAGACATCCAACTTGCTTTTACGAACGTAGGCTAGTATTGGTAATAGGTAAATGTAACCTGTTCCGACTTACATATAAATTCAACTTAAGAACAAACCTATAGAACCTATTTCATTCATAGCCCAGGGACTGTCTGTACTTGATTTCAGTTAATGTCTGAAATGTTGGTGGTAGTTCTTTTGTTTCATAAATGAGAAGTTTGAGATCTAGGAGATTGTAATTTTGCCTAGGACAAAAATAACTAAAAGTAGAACTTCAGGTTTGAGCTTCCAACCAATTTTAGTATAGCAACATTTTTTTTTTTTTTTACTGTTATTTGCATTTATTTTATGTTGCATCTATTCCCGTGCCATAAGTTTTTGTTTCTTCAGTTTCTTCTGGGATATCTTTTTCTTCTGTGCTACCTCTTCTTCTGGTTTGGAAACAATCTGTTCCTTTTCAGTAAGGATCATCTCAATGTGGCAGGGGGAGCTCATGTATGGGTTAATGCGACCATGAACTCTGTAAGTTCGGCCACGCATCTTGGGTGCTTTGTTCACTTGGATATGCTCAATGACCAGAGAATCTACATCTAAACCCTTAAGTTCAGCATTACTCTCTGCATTTTTAAGCATATGCAGCAAAAATTCAGCACTCTTTTTGGGCCACCGACCCTGTGTCCAGCCCCACTGTTTGGCCTGGGCACACCTACCAACTCCACCATTATAACGTCGGAATGGTACACATTGTTTCTTTAAGGTGACATCCTTCAGATACTTGGTGGCTTTTCGTATATGCATACCCTTGATGGCCTGGGCAGTTTCACGTGTGTTCTTAAAGTGAACACGAAGATTTGAGCCTCTTGACTTGCATGACTTTGTGGGGTTTTCTGGGTCAAGTGAATAGCGAACCATTTTCACAGATCACCTCAGGCCGCTTAGGGGAAGAGAAACAGTATAGCAACATTTTTTTGAGGTATTTTACTAACACAAGCGATTACTATCTAGGAGTTGGTGGGTTATGAAAGTCTTACAAAATAAGAAGCTTTATGAAAACTGAGAGATTGGTGTGGAAATATATCCATTTTTTAAAAAATTATGTTCATGGTGATAAAATGATATACAGTGTTATTTTAAAGTGAATTTTAAATTTCAGTTGTGAATGTTTTAAGGTCATACCAAGCAACAAATACATTCTGCTTCCAGGGATTATCTGGGATGAGTGAGTTCTAGTTGTGTAGACGCTGTTCTGTCTGCTTGGTTAGAATCCTTTATGCTGTTGTACTTGATTTAATTGTTGCTTCCAGAAATTTTTTAGTACATGGTCTGTGCTAAGTACTGTCCTAGGTGCTGGGGATATAAGGGTGGGTGAAAAAACAGGATCTATTCTCAGGAAGTTTATGTTCTAGGGCACAAATTCTCAAAAGTGTGGTTCATAAATCCTGGGAGTGCTCAACATTTTGGAGGTCAAAACTTTTTCGGAATGGGACATGAGAATACAGTGGAGTTTCCCAGAGACTTCATGAAGTGCAGAAGCAGATAACGAGAATCCAATGGTATTTTCTTTTTTTTTTTATTATTTTTTATTTTTTTGTAGAGACAGAGTCTCACTGTACCGCCCTTGGTAGAGTGCCGTGGCGTCACACAGCTCACAGCAACCTCTAAGTCTTGGGCTTACGCGATTCTCTTGCCTCAGCTTCCCGAGCAGCTGGGACTACAGGCGCCCGCCACAACACCCGGCTATTTTTTGGTTGCAGTTTGGCCGGGGCTGGGTTTGAACCCGCCACCCTCGGCATATGGGGCCGGCGCCCTACTCACTGAGCCACAGGCGCCGCCCAGCCAACGGTATTTTCTTAAACCAGACTTCACAGAGATTCGCAAAAAAAGTTTTTAAATTCCTTGGCTTAGCCGGGTGTTGTGGCAGGCGCCTGTAGTCCCAACTGCTCAGGAGGCTGAGGCAAGAGAATCACTGGAGGTTGCTGTGAGCTGTGATGCCATGGCACTCTACCGAGGGTAACAGAGTGAGACTCTGTCTCAAAAAAGAAAAATAAATAAATTCCTTGGCTTGAATTTCTAATATGGTAAATATCATTATATATAAATCATATAAACAAAAGCTCTTTGAGGTTTTGAGTAATTTTTTACAAGTGTCAACCAATAAAGGCAAGGTTTCTTAAAGGACTTGTTAGGCTTAAAGGGTTTAGAAGTCACAGGGTCAGCTTCTACTCTTCTTTTTTGTTGTCGTTGCAATTTGGCCGGGGCTTGAACCCGCCACCCTCGGTATTTGGGACCAGTGCCCTACCAACTGAGCCACGGGCGCTGCCCCAGCTTCTACTCTTATGCTTGAAATTTCCCAGGGGTAATATGTAAATATGAATGTGCTTATTTGCATTTCAGTAAAACTATTGACATAGTTTGCCAATCACTGGTGTAGGGTTTCTGATAACAAAAAGTTTGAGAACTGTTGTTTTAGTAAAAAGTTGACTATGGTGATGCCAAGAAGAGGAGAAAACAGATAATAAGTAGATAGTCAACAAGGGAATTTCTTTTTCTTTTTCTTCTTTTTAGGTTTCATTAGTTTTATTTCTATGACATTTAAATGATACCTCACAAATTAGTATCAACAAGGGAATTTCAAATGGTAAGACATAATACTTAGACACTAAGAAGGGTGGTCTAGTCTTTAGGTGAAGTTTATGATGTGGGAAGAACTCTGTTTAGGGCTTAGGGATCTTTCTGATGTTGGGAAGGAGAAGCAAAAGATAGTTTAGTTAACACTGTGAGAGGTTGAGGTGGGTGGATTGCCTGAGCTCACAGGTTTGAGACCAGCCTGGGCAAGTGCGAGACCCCGTCTCTAAAAACAGCTGGGTGTTCTGGCGGGTGCCTGTAGTCCCAGCTTTTGGGGAGGTTGAGGCAGAGGATGTCTTCAGCCTAAGGGTTTGAGATTGTTGTGAGCTGTGATGCCATGGCACTCTACCAAGGGCGACAGAGTGAGACTCTGTCTCCCCCTCCAAAAATAAATAAATAAATAAAAGAACACAGTTTAGTTAAAAATGTTCATTTTTGTTTATTTGGAATCATGACTAGATTTAAATCCAGAAAAAGTTAGTTTTTAAGTTAAATTAGAAAATATATGAAGCATATTTGCTTTAAAAGGATTTAGGAAATAACATACAGCCTAGATTACTGCTGATAAAAAAATAATACTGATCTTATTTGACATCTAGCAAGTTAATTTTCTGTATTGTTTTTTTCTTCTGAAAATGAGACACTTGGTTAAGATCTTTTCCAAGTATAAAATTTCTGGATACATTCGTTTGCTTCTTCTAAGATAAGGGTGCATTTTGCCACTTCTTCCTTCTAAGTAAATCTTCCCTGATTAGATAACTCCAATTTCTATTTCATATCTGTAAGGTGGGGATAAATGCCTAACTTGCATTCAGAACAGGTTAAATAAGCATATGTAAACCATTGAGGACAGTACCTGGCATATACACGTATTAGGTGTTTAATAAATTTTGGAGCAGCTCTTCATTAGTGAGAATGGAGGAAAGTCAGTATGTAGCTTGCTGACCCTGGAACTATTGGAACTATAGCAGAAAGATTAAAATCGATGGCTGGGGCTTGGCGCCCGTAGCACAGTGGTTATAGCATCAGCCACATGCATTGAGGCTGGTGGGTTCAGACTGGCCCACGCCTTCTGTAGTCCCAGCTGCTTGGGAGGCTGAGGCAAGAGACTCACTTGAGCCCAAGAGTTTGAGGTTGCTGTGAGTTGTGATACCATGGCACTCTACCGAGGGCGACATGGTGAGACGTTGTCTCAAAAAAAAAAAAAATAATAAAACAGCTGGGTGCGGTGGTTCACACCTTAATCCTAGCACTCTAGGAGGCCCAGGTGGGCAGATTGCCTGAGCTCAGGATTTCGGAGACCAGCCTGAGCAAGACCCATTTCTACTAAAAATAGAAAAATTAGCCAGGCGTGGTGGTGCATGCCTGTACTCCCAGCTACTCCAGATGCTGAGGCAAGAGGATTGTTGAAGCCCAAGAGTTTGAGGTGAGCTGTGATGCCACAGCACTCTACCCAGGGCGACAGAGTAATAAGACTCTATCTCTAAACAAACAAACACAAAGTCAAAGTTGTAGTCAAGGTCCAATGAGAGACTTGAAAATTAAACATGAAAACTTACAGAGAATTAGAAAAGTAATCCAGTTGCCCCACTCCAGAGGCTGCTCCAAACCTTGAGGCTGCTCAGGGGATTAAGGGGGAAAAAAAGCAATGCAATCAGAATTTAGGTGGGCATTTCAATTTATAGGAAAGAAAAGCGAAGCAGCCATTTTTTCTTTTCTTTTTTGAGACAGAGTCTCACTTTGTCACCCTAGGTAGAGTGCTGTGGCATCACAGCTCACAGCAACCTCAAACTCTTCAGCTCAAGCGATTCTCTTGCCTCAGCCTCCCAAGTATCTGGGACTACAGCGACCCGCCACAACATCTGGCTATTTTTTAGAGACGGATCTCGCTGTGACTCAGACTCATCTCAAACCTGTGAGCTCAGGCAATCCACCCGCCTCAGCTCCCACAGGTGTGAGCCACCGTGCCTGGCCGTGAAAGCAGCCATTCTTATCATCACAGTTTCCCTTAGTTGGGTATTGAGGATATCTATGTATTTTGGAAAATGCTTTAGTACATTGAAAGATTACCTGAAAAGGATAAAAGAATAAAAATAGTTAGACTTTTCACCTGTATCACTAAATAGCAGAAGATAGCGAACAAAGTTTACATAATTCTTAGGGGAAAGTGTTGGGACTAGTGGAAATCTATGCAAGAGCTTCAGACTGTAAAAATAGAGAACTATTCACTTAGGCCCTTTCTGAAAGCTTTCTGTGGTTGTGCCAAAAAATCAAGCATTTAAGGAGGAAGGAATGTATGTATCTTGTGGTAATATAATTGGGAGAAATGAAAGAAGAAAAGTTGTAATTAGGTTTAAATGATCGTTTTGACAAAGTTATGAAGTTTAGTACAGTTTTTACCCTGACAAGTGGGAAAGGAAAAGTTTTACTGTTGGCTTGGTGCCTGTAGCACAGTGGTTACGATGCCAGCCACGTACACAGAGGGTAATGGATTCGAACCCGACCTGAGCCAGCTAAATAACTGCAACCAAAAAATAGCCAGGCGTTGAGGCAGATGCCTGTAGTCCCAGCTACATGGGAGGCTGAGGCAAGAGAATCACTTAAGCCCAAGAATTAGAGGTTGCTGTGAGCTGTGACGCTACGGCACTCTACCAAGGGCGACATAGTGAGACTCTGTCTCAAAAAAAAAAAAAAAAAGTTAGTATGTTAAAGGACTTGCACTGTTTGGGGGGGGATGTTAATATTTTCATTCTTTTTTTTTTTTGCAGTTTTTGGCTGGGGCCAGGTTTGAACCCACCACCTCCGGTATATGGGGCCAACACCCTACTCCTTTGAGCCATAGGCGCTGCCCAGTATTTTCATTCTTGATGATAATGAACAGTTACAGATTTAACATGTAATAAAAATATAAGGAAATAGCTAGTGAAATAGAATCCAGATATAGAAGTGTTGTCTGACAGAACTTTCTACAGTGATGAACATGTAGTTGTGCGTTTTCCTTTCTTCTCACTAAAGCATGACAGTCCTGGGCGCCTTGTGCCCTCCAGTGTTTGGCATTTATCCATTCTAGTCAGCTGTGGTATGCCAGTGCTACTGTTGGGAGAGTATTTTAGGCTAATGGCAAATATTTCTTGTTCCAGAAAGAAAGGCAGTGTAAAGTTTTGGGGGATCTAAATTGATGTTTTTACCTATACATACTTTCCTCACCACCCTATTTCAAAAATAAAAATAAAAAATACTGCATATGTACATATCTGATCGTTTTGATACAACCCAACAAATTGATGAAAAATACTCTGCCATGGCTTAAAAGGTATCCATTCCTTCAGCCTGTGATATCTTCCCCTCCTAATCCCCCCCTCCAAAAGGAGGAAGATGACTGTGCCTCTTTTACAAAGAAAAGGAAAAAGTCTTTAGGGCCTAGCGCTGTGGCTCATGCCTATTTAATCCTAGCACTCTGGCTAGGCAGGTGGATTGCCTGAGCTCATAGGTTCGAGACCAGCCTGAGCAAGAATGAGACTCCATCTCTAAAACTAGCCGTGCGTTGTGGTGGGTCCCTGTAGCTACCCCAGAGGCTGAGGCAAGAGGATCGCTTGAGCCTAAGAGTTTGAGGTTGCTTGCTGGGCACTCTACCAGGGGTGACAAAGTGAGACTCTGTCTGAAAAAAACAACTTTCTTTTTTTTCTTTCTTTCTTTTTCTTTTTTTTTTTTTTTTTTGGAGACAGAGTCTCACTTTGCCACCTTCGGTAGAGTGCCATGGTGTCATAGCTCACAACAACCTCAAATTCTTGGGCTCAAGAGATTCTGTTGCCTCAGCCTCCCAAGTAGCTGGAATTACAGGCACCCGCCACAACACCTGGCTAATTTTTCTATTTTTTTAGTAAAGACGAGGGTGTCACTCTTGCTCAAGCTGGTCTTGACCTTGTAAGCTCAAGCAATCCACCTGCCTCAGCCTCCCCAAAATGCTAGGATTACAGGCGTGAGCCACTGCACTTCTAGCCATGCTAGAGATCTTCTGTCTTCTCTGTTCTTACCATGGAAGGATTATTTATGCCTTCTAACAAAGTCTATTCCCTCTGAGTTTTAAAGTCCCCCTTCACCTTACCATGAGCTTTATTTTATTTACCACATTGCTCAGTTTCTTGGGTAATTTCAATCTCTCCCTGTTCTCTGGATTCCATTAGCATTCAGTATATTCTGTGCTCCCATTTAAAGAAGCAAAACGTTCCTCTGAGCCTTCTAATCCCCACCTAAGTCACTTCTCTTCATAGTTATACTTCTCAAACTTTAGCTTTACACGGCATTCCCTTTTAAACCTTCCTTTTTTTTTTTTTTTTTTTTGAGACAGAGCCTCATTCTGTTGCTCTTGGTAGAGTGCTGTAGCATCATAGCTCACAGCATCCTCAAACTCCTGGGCTCAAGCGATTCCCTTGACTCTGCCTCCCAAGTAGCTGGGACTACAGGTGCCTGCCACAATGCCTGGCTATTTTTTTTTTTTTTTTTTTTTTTTTTTGTAGTTGTCGTTGTTTAGCAGGCCCCAGCCAGGTTCGAACCTGTCAGCCCCGGTATATGTGGCTGGCACCATAACTATGGAGCTATGGGCGCTGAGCCACTTTTAAACCTTCTTAAATGCTTAAGCCCCAGCTATACATCTCCAAAGTGAGATGTCTGGTCACTGCTATGTTAGCAGTCCTAGGGACTGTGCGATTACTTATAAAATTTTTTATTGTTTGTGTAGTTACTTGTACCTTGCTGTGTATGGTAGGAAGCAGCAAACTGTTTTCTCCTACCCTGTCCTAAGCACAGCACACCAAGCAGTTCTCTAGGTGTCACTAACTGGATATCCTGTAATTTAATTCTGACACTATCTCCCTGGAGTTAGGTTAAGGGCTCAGTGCTACGAGATTGTTCCCTAATTTAGATGCCAATACAAGACCCAAGTAATCTGTACTGCTGACCAACCTTATGTAAATTGGGATTCCCCACACCCCCTCCTCAGGTTCGGTAATTTACTAAGACAGGTCACAGAACTCAGGAAAATATTTTACTTACATTGCCCATGCATCATGAAGGGTATTACAAAAGGTAATTCTGGTAATCCCCAGATAAACAGCCCCATGGAAGAATGGGGCAAGGTATATGGGAAGGGATGCAAGCTTTCCTCATCTCTCTGGGCTTTACACTGTCCATGTACTTACACGTGACCTGGAATCTAGAAGCTCTGTGAACCCTGTCCTTTTGGGGGTTTATGGAAGGTATGTAGGTATGGTTTATTAAATCATTGGCCTTTGGTGATCGTCTCAACCTTTGGCCCCCTGTCTTCCTGGAGGTAGAGGTGAATTTGAAAGTTCAAATCCTTTGATGATTAGTTTGGTATCCCTGGCAGCCAGCTCCCATTCTATGGGTATCCAGGATCCTCCACCCAGCAGTGGTTCATTAGCATTAAAAAAGACAGTGGTTTTAGGAGTTTTGTGCCAGAAGATAAATATTATTAAAATGACAATATCACATTTGCCAAAGTTTATAGTATTAACATTATAATTTGTAGTTATGCCCACAGTATAGTATTAATTCCATATTTAAATAATGTCACAACTTGAGTGTAATCTTTTTACATTTCTTAAAGATTCATTTTGATCCATTATTTGGTTTGATTTCTTCATCAGACATTTAAGGGTTTGTGAATACCATTGCATGGTATTAACCATGTCTGCTTGTTGCCTTTTTCTTTTCTTTTTTTTTTTTTTTGTAGAGACAGAGTCTCACTTTATGGCCCTCGGTAGAGTGCCGTGGACTCACACAGCTCACAGCAACCTCCAACTCCTGGGCTTAAGCAATTCTCTTGCCTCAGCCTCCCGAGTAGCTGGGACTACAGGCACCCACCACAACGCCCAGCTATTTTTTGGTTGCAGTTTGGCGGGGGCCGGGTTTGAACCCGCCACCCTCAGCATATGGGGCCGGCGCCTTACCGACTGAGCCACAGGCGCCGCCCTCTTTACTTTTTTCTAATTATAGGAATAATGCAAGTTCTCTGAGGAATATAATAAAAATAACTTATTCTAATATTGATGCAGATATGTGTTTTTATAGGCAGTTGGCCCACCGTATATGTAGGTCCAGTTGCACGGCCCCATTTTATGTAGAGGACTTAAGCAGACAAGCACGTGCAGATTCTGGTATCTGTAGGAGGTCTTGGGATCTGTCCCCTGCAGATACCAAGGGATCATCCCTTAAGATGGTACCTGCCCCTGGTTTCTCTCACCTTGTTCTTCCTCAGTTCTTTGGGTCTGTGGACTGCAGTGAGAACTGGCAGCTTTGGCCAGCACCTGGGAGATAGTGAAAGACAGAATATCAGGCTTGACTTTAAAGCTACCAAATCAGAATCTGCATTTTAACAATCTCCCTAGATGATTAGTAAGCACGGTAAAGTTTTTGAGAACTATTGCAGTAGGGGCTACTACTCTACTTTTTTTTTTTTTTTGTGCAGTTTTCGGCTGGGGCCGTGTTTGAACCTGACAGCTCTGGTATATGGGGCCAGCGCCCTACTCCGTTGAGCCACAGCACTGCTCCTACTCTACTTTTAATAAGACTTTACACCGTTAAATGTTCACTTCTCTTTTCTTATTTCAGGCAAACTCTTCTATGACTCCAAATGGCATCCTAGTCACTAATTCTAACTCTTATACATCAGCTACTTCTTTGGATGGTTCCTCTTAGGCATCTCACAGGCACCTCATTCCTACTCGACATATTTTAGTGTCTAGCACAGTTCCAAATTGCTTCTGATTCATTATTCTAATTTTTAGCTGGAGTGGAAGCCTCAAAATACAGTAATTTAGCAATAAAAAAGCAACTGTATTTTCTTTTTCATTTAAGATTTGTTTTTCCTCTGTATTTGCTATGTCACCACCTATGTTCAGATTTTTTTTTTTTTTTTTTTTGAGACCTCAGTATGTCGCCCTTGGTAGAGTGCTGTGGCGTTACAGCTCACAGCAACCTCAAACTCTTGGGCAGAAGCGATTCTGTTGCCTCAGCCTCCCAGGTAGCTGGGACTACAGGCACCTGCCACAATGCCTGGCAATTTTTTTGTTGCAGTTTGGCCGGGGCTGGGTTCGAACCTGCCACCCTTGGTATATGGGGCTAGTGCCCTACCCACTGAGCCACAGGCACCGCTCAGATTTTCTTTTTTTTTTTATAGCTCCTACCCTAGGACTGGAATCTGTTGCACTCCTCGGAACAGAGGCCACTTTGGGCAAGTCTATTACGCATTAGGAGAGCCACTTCTGTGTTTACAGCTTTCTATCAGGTCTCTTTTCCTCCGTTTTTCCTACTTTAGGTAATCAGTCTTAACTAGACCTATAACTTCCATAGCTACAAAGTTTCCAAAATTCTTTTTGGGTAAAGAGAGCTTTTAGGGAAAAAAGCAATTTAAGAAAATCTTTTTTTTTTTTTCTTTTTGAGACAGAGCCTGAAGTTGTCCCCCTGGGTAAAGTGCTCTGGCATCACAACTCACAGCATCACAGCAACCTGCAACTTGTCTCCTGCCTCCGCCTCCCAAGTAGCTTGGGACCATAGGTGCCCACCATAACACCCGGCTATTTTTTGGTTGCAGCCATCATTGTTGTTTGGCAGGCCCGGGCTGGATTCGAACCAGCTAGCTCAGGTGTATATGGCTGGCGCCCTAGCCACTTGAGCTACAGGCACCAAGCCAAGAAAATCTTTACATCTCTGTTTGCTGTGCAGTTTGGGAAACTAAAAATAGGTTGCTTAACTTGTTGTCCTTACTTTATAGTGTTATGATTTTTAAGTTTTGGCATTTTAAGCTGTTGAATTTTTAAGACACTTAAATATTTTTTGTCAGTGTGTGAGAAGCCAATAAATCTTAAAATAGAAGCATTGTTTGACATTTTAACTTAAAAAAATCTTACACATAATATCCATCACAATGTCAAATGTATGTAGAAAGTCCCTTGAAGGAGAAAAATTCTACATGTTCTGAATTGGCCCGGTGGCTCGCACCTGTGATCCCAGCACTGTGAGATACCAGGTGGGTGGACTGTCTGAGCTCATCAGTTCTAGACCAGCCTGAGCTAGAGCAAGACCCCACCTCTAAAAATAGCGGGCATTGTGGCAGGTGCCTGTAATCCTAGCTACTCAGGAGGCCCAGGCAAGAGAATTGCGTGAGCCCAAGAGTTTGAGGTTGCTGTGAGCTGTGATGCTACGACACTCTACTGAGGGTGACAAAGTGAGACTCTGTTTCAAAAAAAAAAAAAATGTTCTGGGCTCAGTGCCTGTGGCTCAAGTGGCTAAGATGCCAGCCACTTACACCAGAGCTGGTGGGTTTGAATCCAGTCTGGGCCCACCAAACATCAAGGACAGCTGCAACCGAAAAATAGCCGGGCGTTGTGGTGGGCGCCTGTTGTCCCAATTACTTGGGAGGCAGAGGCAGGAGAATCGCTTGAGCCCAGGAGTTGGAGGTTGCTGTGAGCTGTGACGCCACTGTACTCTACCCAGGGCTATAGCTTGAGGCTCTGTCTCAAAAAAAAAAAATGGGGCGGCGCCTGTGGCTCAGTGAGTAGGGCGCCGGCCCTATATGCCGAGGGTGGCGGGTTCAAACCCAGCCCAGGCCAAACTGCAACAAAAAAATAGCTGGGTGTTGTGGCAGGCGCCTGTAGTCCCAGCTACTCGGGAGGCTGAGGCAAGAGAACCGTGTAAGCCCAAGAGTTAGAGGTTGCTGTGAGCCGTGTAATGCCACAGCACTCTACTGAGGGCGGTACAGTGAGGCTGTGTCTCTACAAAAAAAAAAAAAAAAAAAAAAAATGTTCTGAATGAATTTTATTTAACTCAGATTCCTAATGGCAAGGAGCAAATTTGTTAATCTGATACCTGTGAATTTATTTTACCTTAGTATTTTCTAAAAATGATTTTTGGGCAAGTAAAGGAGGCATAGTGATAGTTGTAGCCTATCTTTTTTACTAAATTAAGAATTCATATATTTTTTCTTTTCTTTTTTTTTTTTTTTTTGAGACAGTCTCACTACGTCTTACTGTGCCACCCTCTGTACATGTATTAATAAGAACGATAGTTCATCCCTCTGCTTCTTGTGTCATGTTAATGTGGCAAAGCAGCGGTTAAATGCTTTAAAATTACTAACACAACATTGAAGGCTGATTGTCAAATGTTTTGATTTATCCAGGTGCGGTGGTGTGCACCTGTAGTCCCAGCTACTTGGGAGGCTGAAGTGGGAGGATGGCTTGAGTAGAGACCTGGGCAGGATAGTAAATTCCTGTCTCTCAAAAAAATTAAAAGAATATATCATCTGTGATATACGTAAGTTACCTCCATCTCTCTTAATCTGGACAAAAAACAGTTAATACTCAGAATGGTCCAGTTCTACAGCCTAGAAAGTGGTAGAACCTGAGTTTGAATCCAAAGTTTAGATGACTCCATGTTTTACTCTCCCGATCAGTTGGTAAGTAGAGGGATCTATTCGTACACCCTCTGGTTTTCAGACTATACTGTAAGTCTGTGTACAGACCCTTTTGGAGTTTGGCAATGGGATTTTTTTTTTTTTAATATATACACATAGAAAACACCAGGTTTAATAGCATATGAAATACGTACAGAACTAGCAATGGGATATTTTTTGCTTGACTATCGTGAAGCCATGCTGACTGTGGTCAGCCATCCCCTTTATGCATTTTTGTTTTCTCACAATTTTGTTTGGAAGAGTTTCTCTGCTTAAAATATGTGAAGTCTCCTGCGCTGCAAACCTTAGACCAGTCTAGAATGAATAGACATTAGAAAATAAAATACAGATAACAATCATTTGTCTGTGAGGCCCACTGTGTCTGTTCTTAGTTATATTTCTATTCCTAGTGCTATTTTGTATATCCTGATATTACAGTGAGGTTGAGGTCGTTGAACGTGGTTTTGGGGTTTTTTTTTTTTTTTTATTAGATAGAGCTCACTTTGTGCCCTGGGTAGAGTGCTGTAACATCATAGCTCACAGCAACTTCAAATTCTTGGGCTCGAGAGATCCTCTTTCCTCAGCTTCCTGAGTAGCTGGGACTAAAGACACTCATCACAACGCCTAGCTAGTTTTTTCTTTTTTCACTAGGGATGGGTCTTGCTCAGGCTGATCTCAAACTCCTGAGCTCAAGCAACCCGCCTCAGCTTCCCAGAGTGCTAGGATTATAGGCGTGAGCCAACGTACCCGGCTGAACACACTTTTAAGGTGGAAAAATGATTAGAATTTGCTGCTGAAAGTGGATAATCTACAGTGCCACTGTGTTGGGTTAATTCCTCACTACCAGCTCTTGCTGTGTTTAAAGGCTGCTCTAAAGCATGATGTAATGACAGGTTAAACCTCTGAATGCACTAGCTGATGCAATGCAAATCTGAGGCCCAGGACTTTATTGGGGCAAAGGCAACGCTTGTTTAAACACAAAACAAGCTATTCTAAATTTAATGAGGCCTTCCCAGAGTAGGAGAGAATGTAATCTCACAAGAGCTTGTGTTTACTACTCTTACTGCAAAGTCTTTTTTGCAGGGGCAAGGGGAATATGGTGCTGAAAGAGGTAGAGGTGGAGAAGTGAGTTGGAATTGAGGAAATGGTGGTAGTTTACTGCCGGTGAATAGCTAATGAATTAGAATGCTCTTTTTTTTTTTTTTTTTTTTTTAAGAGACATAGTCTCACTTTGTTGTCCTCTGTAGAGTGCTGTCCCATCACAGCTCACAGCAACCTCCAACTCCAGGGCTTAGGCGATTGTCTTGCCTCAGTCTCCCGAGTAGCTGAGAATACAGGCGCCTGCCACAACGCCTGGCTATTTTTTTTGTTGCAGTTTGGCTGGGGCCGGGTTCGAACCCACTATCCTCGGTATATGGGGCTGGCGCCCTACTTACTGAGCCACAGGTGCCGCCCGAATTAGAATGCTTTTAATTCTAAAAATTTAAGGAGTTCGCACCATTATAACCCTGAGAGTATAATGCATGCAGAGAAGAGCACTTGACTCTTAGGTGGAAACCATTAAGAAATTGCCAAAGTTGGGTGGCGCCTGTGGCTCAGTAGATAGGGCACCTGCCCCACATACCGAGGGTGGTGGGTTCGAACCCGGCCCCGGCCAAACTGCAACAAAAAACAGCCAGGCGTTGTGGCCAGCACCTGTAGTCCCAGCTACTCGCCAGGCTGAGGCAAGAGAATCGCCTAAGCCCAAGAGTTGGAGATTACTGTGAGGTGTAATGCTACAGCACTCTACCGAGGGCAATAAAGTGAGACTCCGTCTCAAAAGAAAAAAGAAATTGCCAAAGTTGTACTGTTTTGACCTACAAGAACGCCTTGGTTCAATCTGAGTTTAAAGTGGTGGAAGTGCTGCGGCAGGCAGGATTTAGCGGGGATGGGTGGGGCCTACGGAGGGTGGCGCGGTTTCGAGCTGCGCAGTCCCTCCCGGACCCCGGGTGGGGGTGGGTGGGGCTTGCCGTCAAAGCCCTGCCCCATATAGCCCCGCCCCTGTGCGAGGGAGGGGCCAGCCGCCGCCCTGCAGCGGAGGCCGCGCTGCCGGCACGCTGGGTAGGAGCAGGCTTCTGGCTGCGGCCCGAAACGGGTGCTCTGCGACCTCTCCCGCTGGCTGGCCTGCGGTAGCTCCAGATCCGGTCCCGGCCAGCGCCTCGCACCCTGAAACCCCGACCCTCACTCTAGCTTGGTAGGAGACCAGGCAGTGAATCTGGAGACAGCAAACTTGAGACAACCGGAGGCTGAGGGCACAGCGCAGCCCGGCCATGGCTCCCATTTTTGTGAGACGCAGCAGCCGAATTTGAGCTCAGAGAGAGGTATGGTTATCTCCTGGGGACAGAGAGGCTTCATTTTGCCGCCTTGGTAACTTGTTGCTTTTGAGGAGTGAGTGCATGGGCGGAGCCTACCCCCAGACACGAATTTGAGTCTTCTGCGCCTGGCAGGGGTTTCCAGGAAGGGCCTGTTAGCGGCTTCTTTGCTTCTTGGAGGAAATGCAGTGCACCGGCTGACTTCTCATGACGGGAAAGCCTCCCCTGCCTTTTCTGTACTCCTGGAGGGGACTCCTGCTCACTTGTTTACCAGCGGCTAGGACAAGGAAGAGAAAAGGTACTGACCACTGAAGGTAGCCGAAACTGAAACTGGAACTTAAAATGCTGTAAATCACTTTCTCACGTTGGAGTGATGTTTCATTTTGCTGCTGTTTTTCTCTGTTAAGTCAAACTTAAGGTTATGTCATGATATTGTCCTTGGTTGTTACTGCAGGACGAATATGTGGTTGGGATTCTTTTTCTCTTTCAAAATGGAGCTGAGTTTCCACCTTTGGAGAGTTAGAGGTTTTAGCAGTTGATATCCTGTAATATTACCATTCATAAGACACATTTCACTTGTTTTTTGTGATTCGGAGTTAAACTACTTTCTACAGAGTTTGGAAAATAAAGATATAAGGTTAGTCTGAACTGTTGATAAGTGTGTAACTATTTTGCTAGTCAAGAAATTGAACAGTAGTGTTTTCCTTGCTCAGTAGCTATATTATGTTAAATACAAACTGCCCTTTTATGTGAATTAGCTGTTCGTTTAGTAATTTTTTTGTTTGTTTGTTTTTTTGAGACAGTCTCACTTTGTTGCCCTCAGAGTGCTGTGGCGTCACAGCTCACAGCAACCTTCAGCTCTTGGGCTAGGGCGATTCTCTTGCCTCAGCCTGGGACTACAGGTGCCGGCCACAATGCCCGGCTATTCTTGTCGCAGTTGCCACTGCTGTTTAGCTGACCGGGGCCTGGTTTGAACCCGTCACCTTTGGTATATGGGGCTGGCGCACTATCCACTGAGCCACAGGCGCTGCCCTTGGTTTAGTAATTTAAAAGGCTTTCTTTCTTTCTTTTTTTTTTTTTTTTTTTAGACTGTTCTGTGCTCTAGGAACCACTTTCTAATTATGTTGATCATTTAAGTGGGCAGTATAGATTACCATGAAATGAGTTCACAGCATACAGACAGGGTGGTTGGGCAGTCCTTTTTTATAAGGGACATAAAATGTGTGGATCATCCTGTATACAGAGAATCTACTCAGGGAAACTGGATTATGGGGAGCGCTCCTTTATGTATCTTTTTGCCAGGAGACAGAACCACCTGGATTACACAGGGCTTGAGGTGATGAGCGTTGATTCATGTTCTAAGTTCATGTGATGAGCCACACAGTGATGAAATTCTGTCTCACTTTCCCTCTTTTTTCTCTGCACCCTCACCCCCCATTTAAGGTGTTTGTTGGTAACTACTTGAGTAATCTAGAACCCAGATTGCATTTACTTGGTCATATTAGTAATCAGCATTGTTTCTTGAAAGTTATTTGCAACAGAATAATGGCTACACTTGAGAAATATTACCTTTGAGGCTTTCATTCTGGATAAATTTGGCTCAGCGCAGTTACTAAGAGTGCACTTTTAGGATATCAACAGACTTACTGATCTTTTGTCACCCACAAGGCAAGTAGTAGCTTGCCATATCCTAGCAAAGGTAGATTGGGAGAGGCTCTTGTTTTGTTTATTGGGGCTGACTCGTTATGTTTATTAGTCTGCTGGTGAATATTCCAACAACACTGGTGAAGCTCTGGGTGCAAGGAATTCTTTACCTCCCAACTCCTCCACCCTCCCCAATATTGTGTGTATTTTTATCTTTATTCTCTTTTCTTCAGCTTTCTCTTTTGTACATTAGATCTGTAATCGTGGGATTGAAGTACAAGAGAATGATGTACTTTCTCTAAATACTAAACTAAAAAGTTTTATTTGAGGATGGCCCTCCATTCTGCCTGTGTTCTCTCTCTTTGGAGGTGGCACTGATGACTGGTAACTTGTGAGGGAGAATTGATTATAGTCCCTCCTCTCCAAAATACACCTCTAAAGCAGCTGTTTTCACTATTAGGAAAAGTTAATCTAAGTTGATACTCTCTCATGGTCTGTTGGCATTTGAACTACCCTTCTCCATTCATATTGTCAGAAGATTTGTCCCAGGACTCCTCCCTTCTGTTCAGATATCCAAATCTGAGGATTAATTTTCCTGATAGAAACTGGTGTGCTATTTGCATATTTGCACATAACCCGTGGACATCCTCCTATGTACCTTTTTTTTTTCTTTTGAGAGAGTCTCACTTTGTTGCTCTTGGTAGAGAGTGCTGTGGCATCACAGCTCACAGCAACCTCCAGCTCTTGAGCTTAGGTGATTCTCTTGCCTCAGCCTCCCGAGTAGCTGGGACTACAGGCGCCCACCACAACACCCGGCCTTTTTTTTTTTTTTTTTTTTTTTTCAGTTTGGCCGGGGCCGGTTTGAACCTGCCACGCTCCGTATATGGGGCCGGTGCCCTACTCACTGAGCCACAGGCACCGCCTTATACTTTAAATCATAACCTAGATTACTTGTAGTAATCTAATATACTGTGAAAATGCTGTGTAAACAGTTGTTACACTGCACCATTTTTTAATTCGTATTTTATTATTTTTACCCCAGATATTTTCAGTCCATAGTTGGCTAAATAACCTTGAGTGAAGACCCTGTGGATATGGAGGGCTGGCTATAGGACTTACCTGTAACTTCCTGTAGCTGTTAACAACTGACTCAGAACCAAAAAGACATAGTCAGAGGACTCTCCTCATCTCAGAGAGGCAGAGTCCAGTCAATCAATTTGAACTTAAGCTACTTATGTAGTATCTCTTGGTTATGGTTCAGTTTATGTTAGCATATCTTAATCTATATAGTCCAAAGATAGCCCTTAAAAAAAAAAAGGGAATTCTAAATGTGTTCTGGAACATTTAGAGAAAAAGGCTTATCCAGTGTACAACTTCTAGTCAAAATATACATTTAGGGTATATATTATAGTGGGGTTTTTTGGTATCCTGTTTTTAATATTTATTTTACTTTTGTTCACTATAAATTTTGCATGAAACTTACAAAATATTTCTGGCATGTGAACATTATTCATGAAATAACTTATAGTTGTAATTGTTTTTCTTCTGCCTCCTTTTATTTTTATTTTCTTTTTATTGCAGAAATGAGCCGTCAGACTGCCACAGCATTACCTACCGGTACCTCCAAGTGTCCACCATCCCAGAGGGTGCCTGCCCTGACCGGCACAACTGCGTCCAACAATGACTTGGCCAGTCTGTTTGAGTGCCCGGTCTGCTTTGACTATGTGCTGCCACCCATTCTCCAGTGCCAGAGTGGCCATCTTGTTTGTAGCAACTGTCGCCCAAAGCTCACATGTTGTCCAACTTGCCGGGGCCCATTGGGATCCATTCGCAACTTGGCTATGGAAAAAGTGGCCAATTCAGTACTTTTTCCTTGTAAATATGCCTCTTCTGGATGTGAAATAACTCTGCCACACACAGAAAAAGCAGACCACGAAGAGCTCTGTGAGTTTAGGCCTTACTCCTGTCCGTGCCCGGGTGCTTCCTGTAAATGGCAAGGCTCTCTGGATGCCGTCATGCCCCATCTGATGCACCAGCACAAGTCCATCACCACCCTGCAGGGGGAGGACATAGTTTTCCTTGCTACAGACATTAATCTTCCTGGTGCTGTTGACTGGGTGATGATGCAGTCCTGTTTTGGCTTTCACTTCATGTTAGTCCTGGAGAAACAGGAAAAATACGATGGTCACCAGCAGTTCTTCGCGATTGTACAGCTGATAGGAACACGCAAGCAAGCGGAAAATTTTGCTTACCGACTTGAGCTAAATGGGCATAGACGGCGATTGACTTGGGAAGCAACTCCTCGGTCCATTCATGAGGGAATTGCAACAGCCATTATGAATAGTGACTGCCTAGTCTTTGACACCAGCATTGCACAGCTTTTTGCAGAAAATGGCAATTTAGGCATCAATGTAACTATTTCCATGTGTTGAAATGGCAATCAGACATTTTCTGGCCAGTGTTTAGAACTGTTGCATTCAATTTCACAGGAAATAAGGCACCCATCTGCCTGCCAGCCTGAAACTCTTTTGGTGGGTGGAAGGTAGATACATGAAGGTAAATAAAAGAAAGGCTGTTAAATACAGGAAGCAGTTGCATGTAGTAACACTAATATATTTAAAAATAAGTCAACAGTAAACCACTGAAAAATATATATATATATACACCCAAGATGGGCATCTTTTGTATTAAGAAAGGAAGCATTGTAAAATAATTCTGAGTTTTGTGTTTGTTGTAGATTGATTGTAACGCTGAAAATTACTGGGTTTTTGTGTGTGTGTGTGTGTTTGAGCGCGTGTGTGTGAGCGTGCTTGAGCACATGTGTGTGAGTGATCGAATGTGTGTGTGAGCAAACATGTATGTGCGAGCGTGTGCGCGTTTTCTTCTCTTGAACTGACAAGCCATCTTGCGTGGTCTTGGGCCACTGCTTTTCCCCTTTGTGAGTCATTACATAGTGCTGCTTTTTGTGTGTGTGTGTGTTTATTTGCTAATTTTTATTCTAGTTTTTCATTAAATAAATTTGACTTTCTTTTCTGTAATTCAGGTTTTTCCTCGCCCTTTTTTGTACCATTTTAAAGTTAAAGCATCCTTTGACATGCATAATTGTTTATGGTAAAGTTCATACTGTGTTCCGTACATATTTTCTGTCCCACATTAATCAGTTCATTAGAATTATTTTAAATTCAGTTATTTGGTGAAGTTCCAGAAGAGAAAGGTGACATCAGAAAAATTATCAAAAGCTTATTTAAAGCAACTCTAAGATGGTCTCCCTCTTTCTCTTTTTCTCCCTTTCTGTTTTACAGTTGAGTCATATCTTCAAACAATCTTTGCAAAGTTAAGAAATAAATTGATTTTTAAATATTGAAAAAAAATCAGGCCTTTTTTCTTTTTTTCAAATACCTTGAACAAATCACATGTTTAAAATTTGTTCTTATTTATTGGTTTTGCAAAAGAAGGCATCGTCATGCACAGTATTGTAATAAAAAGCAAATTATTTGTTTAAAAAAAGGCAGTTTGCAAAAAAGGTATGTTTTTGGTCTTTTATAATTCTCATTAAAAAGATACCTGGCAAATTAAAAGAATCAACGTGTTTGCATTAGCTCTGAGGTTGAAACTCAAAGTTATTTTCCTATTCCATGCTGTACTCTATGTAGTGGCAAGCCGTGTGTTGTCAGTTGCAGAGGTCCTCAAACTTTTTAAATTTTTTAAACGGGGCCAGTTCACTGTCCGTTGGAGGCTGGACTATAGTTTAAAAGAAAAAACTATGAACAAATTCTTATGCACACTGCACATATCTTATTTTGAAGTAAAAAAACAAAATGGGAACAAATACAATCACACCGTCTCATGTCTCCCACAGGCTGTAGTTTGAGGACCCCTGGTCACTGTGGTGGTTTTATTACAAAGCACAGCACCAGCCTGAGTTTATCACTTCTGGGCTATGCAGTCTTGTTTTTCCTCTTTCCAGCATTTCGATTCTTATGACTCTGTGAAGAGAATGACCAATTAAAATGCTGACCACTTCCCCTCCCCACTCTGCCCGTTTAAAAAAAAAAAAACCCACAAAAATGCATTATTTAGTATTTCATTGCTCTGTGCCTTGGCTCTGCAGCCAGATTTCCTTGGAATCCAGGTTTCTAAGATGTGGAAGGAGATGGCTACCTCAAAAGGGTAAACAGGGCACAAGTCACCCAGAACAGTGCTTTGTACATAGCGTCCAGCAAACTCCAGATGTTAGTGCCACACAGCTAAACTGTTGTAATTACTTTGAGGCACATGCCAAGGCTCTAAAATTCCCCCTTATCCCAGCCACACAGCAAAACTGTTGTAATTACTTTGAGGCACATGCCAAGGCTCTAAAATTGTCTCCCCCCCCTTATCCCAGCACCAGTTCTGGACTATTCAAGATAAGGGTTATTTCTGTTCACATTTTTAGGAAAGAAGGCTAGGTAGTCTCTTCCCTACATGAGCACAATGCTTTGTGTGTGCAGGTCCATCTGTCAGCAGGCGCCTTCAGAGAAGCAGCTCCTTGTTTTCCCGTTGTACCTACTTGGGTGTATTTGTGGAGGTATAGCATTTTGTAGTTTTCACAATTTTTTAAAGTCTAAGTTTATATTAGAGCAGTGGTTCTCAGCCTTCCTAATGCCACAACCCTTTAATTTTATGGTTGGGGGTCACCGCAACATGAAGAACTGTATAAAAGGGTCGTGGCATTAGGAAGGTTGAGAAGCACTGTATTAGAGAAGGAGTGGGGGGAAGAGATGAGAACACAGGAGGGAAGAGCAGAGTCAGCAGTGAGAGAAGGGAAGATGCTGGTGGGGAATAAAGAGGAGGGTGAGAATTGGCAGGTCTGTAGTTCTAACATATTTAAATTTTTTTTTTCTTTGGGCACGGTGGCTCACACCTGTAATCCTAGCACTCTGGGAGGCTGAGGCAGGTGGGTCGCATGAGTGTATGAGTTTGAGACCTAAGCAAGAGTGAAACCCCCATCTCTGCTTTAAAAAAAAGAAAAAGGCTGAGGCAAGAGGATCATTTGAGCCCAACAGTTTGAGGTTGCTGTGAGCTGTGCAGCCACGGCACTTCACTAATGGTAACAAAGTGAGACTCTGTCTCAAAAAAAAAAAAAATTTTTTTTTCCCCCTCAAGGCAGAGAAACTGTCCTCAGTAGAGTACGGTGGCATCATAACTCATGGCAACTTCAAACTCTTGAGCAATCCTCTTGTCTCAGTTGTTTTTCTATTTTTAGTAGAGACAGTCTCACTCTTGCTCAGGCTGGTCTTGGTCTTGAACTTATGAGGCCTTGAACTTATGAGGCTTTTTGTCTATTAGTCCTGGGATTACAGGTGGGAGTCACTGTATCTGGCCATTTAATGTTTTATAAATCAACTAGGCTGAAACACATTTTAATCAAAATCGGCACCATTACAATCAACACATTGACAATGAGAAATAAATTTATTCCTATAGTGTAAAAATTCATGCTTTTTGATTTGAGGAACTCTTGGAAAGCATTTTTTTCATCCTGCTGGTTGTGGAAACATTTTCCCTGCAAAAGTTGTCACAGTGCTTGAAGTGGCGGTTGGTGAGAGATCGGGTGAATGTGGTGGATGAGGCAAAACTTTGTAGTGTAGCCCAATTCCTTCAACTTTTGAAGTGTTAGTTGTGTGACATGAGGTCGGGGGTTGTGAAGAATCGGCTGCAAGTCTCACAGCTGTCGGACGCCTGTCAAGGATGTGCTCAGCGGATGCTCAGGCATGGTGGTCTTGTAGAATCCAGAAGGCTGTAGTGGGCCAGGCTGGCAGCAGACCACCAAACAGTGACCTTGACCTCTTAGTGGGAGTTTGGGTCTGGGAAGTGCTTTGGAGGATCCTGTGGGTCCATCCACTGAGCTGTTCATCACCAGTGGTTGTATCAAATCCGCTTCTCATCACACATCACAATCTGATCGAGAAAAGGTTTGTTGCATGGAATAAGAGAAAATGACACTTGAGGCTCGGCGCCCATAGCACAGTGGTTATGGGGCCAGCCACATACACCGAGGGTGGCAGGTTCGAACCCGGCCCTGGCCAGCTAAACAACAATGACAATTGCAAGAAAAAAAGAGCCGGGCATAGTGGCAGGCGCCTGTAGTCCCAGCTACTTGTGAGGCTGAGGCAAAAAATCGCTTAAGCCCTGGAGTTCGAGGTTGCCGTGAGCTGTGATGCCATAGCACTCTACCGAGGGCAAAAAAGTGAGACTCTGTCTCAACAAATGAAAAAAGAAAATGACACTTGATAATGACAATTGCACCGATTTCCAGTCAGCTCCTGAGGCGTCCACTTCTCAAGCTTCTCCCACTTTCCAACTTGGTTCACATGTCCAAGGGCTGAAGGTCAGTGCTGAGCAGTTCAGCATCTTCCTGTGCACTGGTCAGAGGATTCGTGCATTGCTCTCCATGGGCCGTCGTCAGCTTCAGTGGCCGCTGCTCCTTAGCTTCCAGGCTCGCTTCTCTGTACAGCTGTTTGAACCTCCTCTGTGCTGCACGCTCCATAGCAGTTCCTGGGCCAGATGCGTTGTTGAGGTTTCTAGTTGTCTCCACTGATTTACAACCCATTTTGAACTCAAATGAGAAAACTGCTCAAATTTGCTTTTTGTCTATTAGACTCTAATACCATTTTCATAGCCAAAAATAAATATAAGGCCGGGTGTGGTGGCTCACACCTATAATCCCAGCATTCTGGGAGGCTGGGGCAGGTGGATTGCCTGAGCTCTCAAGTTGGAGACCAGTGTGAGCCAGAGTGAGACCTCGTCTCTAAAAATAGCTGGGTGTTGTGGCGGGCACCTGTAGTCCCAGCTAATTGGGAGGCTGAGGCAAGAGGATTGCTTGAGCCCAAGAGTTTGAGGTTGCTGTGATCTGTGACTCCATGGCACTCTACCCAGGACAACAAAGTGAGACTTTGTCTCAAAAATAAATAAATAAATAAATAAATAAAAGTCATTAGCAAAAAAATAGTGAGAAATGCACATTAAAATGATATATAACATAACATTTATTAAAGAATGTATTCCACGTGTCCCATGCTTATAATACCAGCACTTGGGAAGCCGAGGTGGGTGAATTGCCTGAGCTTACAAGTTCAAGATCAGCCTGAGCCAGAGCGAGACCCCATCTCTAAAAATAAATAGCCAGGCGTTGTGGCGGGCGCCTGTAGTCCCAGCTACTTGGGAGACTGAGGCAAGAGAATCACTTAAGCTTAAGAGTTTAGAGGTTGCTGTGAGCTGTGACACCATGGCACTCCACCGAGGGTGACATAATGAGACTCTGTCTCAAAAAAAAAAAAAAATCCAGTATTACACAGCAAATTTCAACAATGCAAAGACTGCAATTACTTTTGGACAACCTGATAGTGTCTTACTATATCCAGATAACACTAATGTTTTCATTTTCCAGTCAGTTCCCAGATAACATTAATGTTTTCATTTTCCAGTCAATTCTGGGTATGCAGTTACTTTGAAAGGTATTAAGACCCTGTAATTGGGGCAGCACCTGTGGCTCAAAGGAGTAGGGCGCCAGCCCCATATGCCGGAGGTGGTGGGTTCAAACCCAGCCCTGGCCAAAAAAAAAAAAAATTATGTAATTATGTAACCCTTTTACCACACAACCTGATCATCTGAGCACTTTAATCTTGGAAAAACACCATTATTGGTAATTTCTAAGAATTCTTTGTAATTTTAGCCAGTTTCCTGTTGAATATCTAATAGGTGTAGGTAAATTTTGTTGGTTATTTATAAACTAAACATTATGTACGTGTTCTGGTTATAGTCTTGGGACCCTTTTTCTTTTTTTAAAGAGATCATACTTTTATCATTGTTTTCTGGAGAGGTTCCACAGGACACATAAGAGTAGAGTATGTTTAGAAGAGTTGCCTTTGAAAAGGAGAAAAAATAAAAAATAAAGCCTGTTGAGTGTAGTGGCTCACACCTGTAATCCTAGCACTCTGAGAGGCCAAGGCAGGAGGATCCCTTGATCTCAGGAGTTCAAGATCAGTTTGAGCAACAATGAGATTCCATTTCTACTAAAAATGGAAAAATTAGTCAGATATTGTGGGCACCTGTAGTCCCAGCTCCTCGGGAGGCTGAGGCAGGAGAATTGCTTGAGCCCAGCACTTCGACCCCAGCAGTGAGCTAGTCTGATGCCACAGCACTCTAGCCTGGGACAACAGAGTGAAGACTTTCTCAAAAAAAAAAAAAAAAAAAAAAAAGCACAAAGAATTTTCCATTTCCCCTTAACCTCATATTTTGCTAACTAAATAAATTTTGTGTGTGTCTGACAAATAATGATTGACATTTTAATATTAACTCTGTATTTCTTGGTCCATTCGAGTTTTATTTATAGGGTATAACGCTCGTTCTTAAGTTGCTTTTGTTATAAGTATTTTCTCCATTACTACCCTTGCCCCTTATGGTGTTTTTTTTTTTGGGGGGGGGGAGTTGTATGTAGGCTAGGTACAGGTGATGATGCTCTTTTGCTTTTAAACTTGAATTTGACCTGTTGAATCATTAATATGGTAATTACCATTGGGGAACAGTTTTTCTTTTTGCTTTGAGTGATTTTCATCGTAATATGTCTTACTTTTATTTATTTATTCTTCTTATTTTTTTTTGTAGAGACACATTTTTACTTTATGGCCCTCGGTAGAGTGCCATGGCATCACACAGCTCACAGCAACCTCCAACTCCTAGGCTTAAGCGATTCTCTTGCCTCAGCCTCCAGAGTTAGCCGGCGCCCGCTACAACACCCGGCTATATTTTTTTGTTGTTGTTGCAGTTCGGCCGGGGTTGGGTTTAAACCTGCCACCCTAGGTATATGGGGCTGGCGCCCTACTGACTGAGCCACAGGTGCCGCCCACTTTTATTTTTTTTATAGACAGAGTCTTGCTTTGTCACCCTTGGTAGTGCCATGGCATCACAGCTCACAGCAACCTCCAGCCCTTGGGCTTAGGCCATTCTCTTGCTTCAGCCTCCCAAGTGGCTGGGACTACAGGCACCCGCCACAACGCCCAGCTATTTTTTTTGTTGCAGTTTGGCCAGGGCCGGCTCTAACCTGCCACCCTCGGTATATGGGGCTGGTGCCCTATTCACTGAGCCACAGGCACTGTCCAGTGTTTTTTGTTTTTTTTTTTTTTTTTTGTAGAGACAGAGTTTCACTTTATTGCCCTCGGTAGAGTGCCATGGTCACATGGCTCACAGCAACCTCCAACTCCTGGGCTTAAGCAATTCTCCTGCCTCAGCCTCCCAAGTAGCTGGGACTACAGGCGCCCGCCACAATGCGTGGCTATTTTTTTTGTTGCAGTTTGGCTGGGGCTGGGTTGGAACCCGCCACCCTCGGCATATGGGGCCGGCGCCCTGCTCACTGAGCCACAGGCGCCGCCCTGTTGTTGTTGTTTTTTATTGTTGGGGATTCATTGAGGGTACAAGATACAGGACTTTGTTTTAAGGCCCACATTTCTGTGGACTTTCAACTTTCATGAGTGCCTGTATTTCTTAGCTCACCTAAAATAAGTGTTCCCCTCTCTCATTAAGAGTTCATCATGTACACACAAGTCCTTTCTGGCACCCATTTCTTGTTTCTTCTCCTAGGAGAAAGACAAAGGATCTGGCTAGTCTACCCCCTGAGAAGTTTATGCCACAAGACCCTTACTTTAAAGCCCTAACCCCAGGGAATGGTTCATGTCAGCATCAGCCAAGGATATCAGGAACTAAGGTGGTCCCAGAACTAATGTGTAACCTTCCCAATATGAGAGCCACAACTGGGAGCTTCATGGAAATTGCAGACACCTAGAAGGGCAAGCATGTCTCTCCAGTGAACCTTATCTTCAGGAGTTAGATGAAGTCTCTACATCCTAGGACATCATTGTAGTTCCACAGGCCCGGGAACTTAAAGAGCAAGAAATTAGAGCAAGGAAACAGATAAAAAGAAATCACTCATGAGGAAGAATCAGCAGAAAACTCCAGGCAACAGGAAGAACCAGTCCAGAACAACCCCTCCAAGGGACCATGAGGTAGCTACTGCAGAGGATTCCACCAATAAAGAAATGTTAGGAATGACAGAAAGGGAATTTAGAATGCACATGACAAAAACAATGAAGGAAATGATGTAAACAATGAAGGAAACTGCTAATAAAGTGGAAAATAACCAAAAGGAAATCCAAAAACAGAATCAAATAAGAGATGAACGATATGAAGAATATAGAAAGGAGGGCGGCGCCTGTGGCTCAAGGAGTAGGGCGCCGGTCCCATATGCCGGAGGTGGTGGGTTCAAACCCAGCCCCAGCCAAAAAAAAAAAAAAAAAAAGAATATAGAAAGGATATAGCAGAGCTGAAGGAACTGAAGCAGTCAATTAAGGAACTTAAAGATGCCATGGAAAGTATCAGCAACAGGTTAGACCACGCAGAAGAAAGAATTTCAGAGGTACAAGACAAAGTCCTTGAGATAACTCAGAGGCAGAAAAGAAGAGAGAGAAAGCAGAACGTTCACTGTCAGAATCATGGGACTTTATGAAGCGTTCCAACATACGAGTTATAGGAATCCCAGAAGGGGAAGAAGAATGCCCCAGAGGAATGGAAGCCATACTAGAGAATATTATAAAAGAAAATTTCCCAAATATTGCCAAAGATTCTGACACTGCTTTCAGAGGGATATCGGACCCCAGGTCGCCTCAACTCTAACCGAGCTTCTCCAAGACACATTGTGATGAACCTTCCCAAAGTCAAGACAAAAGAAAAGATTCTGCAAGCTGCCAGGAGTAAGCGCCAGTTGACCTACAGGGGCAAATCCATCAGAGTGACTGCAGACTTCTCTAATGAAACTTTCCAAGCAAGAAGACAATGGTCATCTACTTTTAATCTACTTAAACAGAACAATTTCCAGTCCAGAATTTTGTATCCTACTAAGCTAAGCTTTAAAATTGATGGAGAAATCAAATCATTTACGGCTATACAAGCATTGAAGAAATTCGCCACAAGACCAGCTCTACAGGAAATACTTCAACCTGTTCTACACACTGACCATCACAATGGATCAGCAGCAAAGTAAAAACTCAGAAATTAAAGGACAGAACCTAACCTCCACACTGATGCAAAAGATAAAACTAAGCAATGGACTGTCACAAAATAAGATGAATAGAATACTACCACACTTATCAATTATCTCAATAAATGTTAATGGCTTGAATTCCCCACGGAAGAGACATACATTGGCTGACTGGATTAAAAAACACAAGCCATCCATTTGCTGTCTGCAAGAAACACACCTGGCTTCAAAAGACTAAAGCTCTGAGTCAAGGGTTGGAAAGCAACTTTTCAGGCAAATGGAATTCAGAAGAAAAGAGGAGTTGCGATCTTATTTCAGATACATGTGGATTTAAAGCAACTAAAGTTAAAAAAGACAAAGATGGTCACTTTATATTTGTTAAGGGAAAAATACAACAAGAAGATGTTTCAATTCTAAATATTTATGCACCCAATTTAAATGCTCCCAGATTCTTGAAACAGACCTTACTCAGTCTGAGCAATATGATATCTGATAATACCATAATAACAGGGGACTTTAACACTCCTCTTACAGAGCTGGACAGATCCTCTAAACAGAAATTAAACAAAGATATAAGAGATTTAAATGAGACCCTAGAATAACTGTGCTTGATAGACACATATAGAACACTCCATCCCAAAGATAAAGAATACACATTCTTCTCATCACCCCATGGAACATTCTCCAAAATTGATCATATCCTGGGACACAAAACAAATATCAACAGAATCAAAAGAATTGAAATTTTACCTTGAATCTTCTCAGACCATAAGGCACTAAGGGTGGAACTCAACTCTAACAAAAACGTTCGACCCCACACAAAGACATGGAAATTAAACAATCTTCTGTTGAATGACAGATGGGTGAAGGAAGAAATAAAACAGGAAATCATTAACTTCCTTGAACATAACAACAATGAAGACACAAGCTACCAAAACCTGTGGGATACTGCAAAAGCAGTTTTGAGAGGAAAATTTATTGCTTTAGATGCCTACATTCGAAAAACAGAAAGAGAGCGCATCAACAAACTCACAAGCCATCTTATGAAGTTGGAAAAAGAAGAACAATCTAAGCCTAAACTCAGTAGAAGAAAAGAAATATCCAAAATCAAATCAGAGATCAATGAAATTGAAAACAAAAGAATCATTCAGAAAATTAATGAAACAAGGTGTTGGTTTTTTGAAAAAATTAATAAAATAGATAACCATTGGCCAGTCTAATGAGAAATAGAAAAGTAAAATCTCTAGTAATCTCAATCAGAAATGATAAAGGGGAAATAACAACTGATCCCACAGAGATACAAGAGATCATCTCTGAATACTACCAGAAACTCTATGCCCAGAAATTTGACAATGTGAAGGAAATGGATCAAAATTTGGAATCACACCCTCTCCCTAGACTTAGCCAGGAAGAAATAGAGCTCCTGAACAGACCAATTTCTTTTTTTTGGTAGAGACAGAGTCTCAGTTTATGGCCCTCGGTAGAGTGCCATGGCATCACACAGCTCACAGCAACCTCCAACTCCTAGGCTTAAGTGATTCTCTTGCCTCAGCCTCCCAAGTAGCTGGGACTACAGGTGCCCACCACAACGCCCAGGTATTTTTTGGTTGCAGTTCAGCCGGGGCTGGGTTTGGACCCGCCACCCTCAGCATATGGGGCTGGCGCCTTACCGACTGAGCCACAGGCGCCGCCCTGAACAGACCAATTTCAAGCACTGAGATTAAAGAAACAATAAAAAATCTTCCAACCAAAAAATGCCCTGGTCCAGATGGCTTCACACCATAATTCTATCAAACCTTCAAGGAAGAGCTTATTCCTGTATTGCAGAAATTATTCCAAAAAATCAAGGAAGAAGGAATCTTCCCCAACACGTTCTATGAAGCAAACATCACCCTGATACCAAAACCAGGAAAAGACCCAAACAAAAAGGAGAATTTCAGACCAATCTCACTCATGAATATAGATGCAAAAATTCTCAACAAAATCCTAGCCAATAGATTACAACTTATCATCAAAAAAGTCATACATCATGATCAAGTAGGTTTCATCCCAGGTATGCAAGGCTGGTTTAACATATGCAAGTCTATAAACATTATCCACCATATTAACAGAGGCAAAAATAAAGATCATATGATCCTCTCAATAGATGCAGAGAAAGCATTTGATAAAATCCAGCATCTTTTTCTAATTAGAACACTGAAGAGTATAGGCATAGGTGGCTCATTTCTAAAACTGATTGAAGCTATCTATGACAAACCCACAGCCAATATTTTACTGAATGGAGTAAAACTGAAAGCTTTTCCCCTTAGAACTGGAACCAGACAAGGTTGTCCTCTGTCACCTTTACTATTCAACATAGTGCTGGAAGTTCTAGCCAATACAATTAGGCAAGACAAGGAAATAAAGGGAATCCAAATGGGAGCAGAGGAGGTCAAACTCTCCCTCTTTGCTGACGACATGATTTTATACTTAGAGAATCGCAAAGACTCAACCACAAGACTCCTAGAAGTCATCAAAAAATACAGTAATGTTTCAGGATATAAAATCAATGTCCACAAGTCAGTAGCCTTTGTATACGCCAGTAACAGTGAAGATGAGAAGCTAATTAAGGACACAGCTCCCTTCACCATAGTTTCAAAGAAAATGAAATACCTAGGAATATACCTAACGAAGGAGGCGAAGAATCTCTATAAAGAAAATTATGAAATCCTATAGCAGAGGATTTTAACAAATGGAAGAACACACCATGCTCATGGATGGGCAGAATCAACATTGTTAAAATGTCTATACTTCCCAAAGCAATCTACCTATTCAATGCCATTCCTATCAAAATACCAACGTCGTACTTTCAAGATTTGGAAAAAATGATTCTGCGTTTTGTATGGAACCAGAAAAAACCCCATATAGGTAAGGCAGTTCTTAGTAATAAAAATTAAAGCTGGAGGCATCAGCATACCAGATTTTAGGCTGTACTACAAAGCCATAGTGGTCAAGACAGCATGGTATTGGCACAAAAATAGAGACATAGACACTTGGAATCAAATAGAAAACCAAGAAATGAAACTAATACCTTACAACCACCTAATCGTTGATAAACCAAACAAGAACATACCTTGGGGGAAAGACTCCCTGTTCAATAAATGGTGTTGGGAGAGCTGGATATCCACATGTAAAAGAGTGAAACTGGACCCACACCTTTCCCCACTCACAAAAATTGATTCAAAATGGATAAAGGACTTAAATTTAAGGCATGAAACAATAAAAATCCTCCAAGAAAGCATAGGAAAAACACTGGAAGATATTGGCCTGGGGAAAGACTTCATGAAGAAGACTGCCAAGGCAATTGCAACAACAACAACAATAAACAAATGGGACTTCATTAAACTGAAAAGCTTCTGTACAGCTAAGGAGACAATAACCAAAGCAAAGAGACAACCTACACAATGGGAAAGGATATTTGCATATTTTGAATCAGACAAAAGCTTGATAACTGGGATCTATAGAGAACTCAAATTAATTCACATGAAAAAAGCCAATAATCCCATATATCAATGGGCAAGAGACATGAATAGAACCTTCTCTAAAGAAGACAGACGAATGGCTAACAAACGTATGAAAAAATGTTCATCATCCCTATCTCTTAGAGAAATGCAAATCAAAACCACCCTGAGATACCATCTAACCCCAGTGAGAATGGCCCACATCACAAAATCTCAAAACTGCAGATGCTGGCGTGGATGTGGAGAGAAGGGGACACTTTTACACTGCTGGTGGGACTGCAAACTAGTACAACCTTTCTGGAAGGAAAGTATGGAGAAACCTCAAAGCACTCAAGCCAGACCTCCCATTTGATCCTGCAATCCCATTACTGGGCATCTACCCAGAAGGAAAAAAATCCTTTTATCATAAGGACACTTGTACTAGACTGTTTATTGCAGCTCAATTTACAATCGCCAAAATGTGGAAACAGCCTAAATGCCCATCAACCCAGGAATGGATTAACAAGCTGTGGTATATGTATACCATGGAATACTATTCAGCCATTAAAAAAAATGGAGACTTTACATCCTTCGTATTAACGTGGATGGACGTGGAAGACATTATTCTTAGTAAAGCATCACAAAAATGGAGAAGCATGAATCCTATGTACTCAATTTTGATATGAGGACAATTAATGACAATTAAGGTCATGGGGGGGAGGAAAAGCAGAAAGAGGGACGGAGGGAGGGGGGTGGGGCCTTGGTGTGTGCCACACCTTCTGGGGGCAAGACATGATTGCAAGAGGGACTTTACCTAACAAATGCAATTAGTGTAACCTGGCTTATTGTACTCTCAAGGAATCTCCAACAATAAATAGGTTCATTTTGGGGCGGTGACTGTGGCTCAAAGGAGTAGGACATCGGCCCCATATGCCAGAGTTGGCAGGTTCAAACCCAGCCCTGGCCAAAAACTTCAGGAAAAAAAAAAAAAAAATATATATATATATATATATATATAGGCTCATTTCAAGGTGTCAGTGAGATACAGCACATGTGAGCAGCATCTAGAATGCTCCTGGCTGGCAGTGAGGTCACTGAATCATCACAGTGCCTTTTACTTTTCCTTCGTGGCCTGTAAATATATATTTATTTGTGTGTAGTCATCACCCCTACTATACACTAAATTCCACAAAGCCAGAGCACGCATCTTTTTATGTCTAGCACTGTATACACATGTGTATCTGTTGAATGAATAAATTAATTCATCAAATAAGAATGTACTTGGCCGTGGAAAATCTGCGCAGTTGGAAAACCACATCAAGTAATTGGAGAGTGAGTCTAAAAAAAGCTTAAAATGCGGGCGGCACCTGTGGCTCAGTCGGTAGGGCGCCAGCCCCATATACCAAGGGTGGCGGGTTCAAACCCGGCCCGGCCAAACTGCAACCAAAAAAAAAAAATAGCCGGGTGTTGTGGCCGGCGCCTGTAGTCCCAGCTACTCGGGAGGCTGAGACAAGGGAATCGCTTAAGCCCAGGAGTTGGAGGTTGCTGTGAGCTGTGTGAGGCCACGGCATTCTACTGAGGGCCATAAAGTGAGACTCTGTCTCTACAAAAAAAAAAAAAAGCTTAAAATGTTACTGTGAAAATGCATTTGGACTATTTCCTCTTGCCACCTACCCACACCTCCCTGGCCCCACCTGCCATCCTGCCTTCTACCATTCCCCTCTGCCCCTTATGGTGTTTTTTTTGGGGGGGGAGTTGTATGTAGGGTAGGTATAGGTGATGATGCTCTTTTGCTTTTAAACTTGAATTTGACCTGTTGAATCATTAATATGGTAATTATCATTGGGGAACAGTTTTTCTTTTTGCTTTGAGTGATTTTCATCGTAATATGTCTTACTTTTATTTATTTATTTATTATTATTATAATTTTTTTTGTAGAGACAGAGTTTCACTTTATTGCCCTCGGTAGAGTGCCGTGGCCTCACACAGCTCACAGCAACCTCCGACTCCTGGGCTTAGGTGATTCTCCTGCCTCAGCCTCCAGAGGAGCTGGGACTACAGGTGTCCGCCACAACACCTGGCTATTTTTTTTGTTGCAGTTTGGCTGGGGCTGGGTTTGAACCCACCACCCTCGGTATATGGGGCCGGCGCCCTGCTCACTGAGCCACAGGCGCCACCCTGATCCAAAATTTTTAAAGTTTAGATTATTTACCAATTCTTCTAGGTAGGAATCCAAATGAATAAAATTCTACCATGAGCAGAGTAGACTCTGACTGGGTTGAATTCTGACCCTATACCTATTAACTTTTTATTACCTTGTGCCTGCCTGGCGCCTGTGTAAGGCCCAGTGTCAGCTGCGCAGGGGAGTGAGGAGGCTCCCCGTGCTGTCAGTGCCTGTTTGTGTGCCCGGCACTAACCCAGGGGGCTTGCTGAACCAGATGCAGCTCCATGAAGTCTCTTTGATAAATCAATTTCATTATTATAGATACAATATCGTAGGCTTTTCTAAATTTTGAAAAGCATACCTGGTTTGCAGGTAGTAATATAAATGATTGTATGAAAGAATATTTGGCCTTGTAAAGGTTTAAAAGGCTTACACTGCCATGTAAGATGAAGATTTAGCCAAAAAGCTATTTTTATTGCCTAAAAATGTACTGACGATATGTTAAGAGTTCAATGTATTTAAAATTTTTTTTATTGGGTCCAATAAATTTTAAAAACATTGAATAACTATTTGTTAGTTCATTAATACAAACTATACTGAGTGCTCCAAATCAGTGAATTTTTGTGTCAAACTTTTCCTAGAATTAAAAAAGTCCCTTTGATAAAACTTAAAAAAAAAATCTCAATGGCCATTTGCTGGATGTGCTTGTGTATATTTAGATCCTTTTAATATTTTCCTCCTGTTTTTGTGCTTTTTTTTTTTGAGACAGTTTCACTTTGTCGCCCTGGGCAGAGTGCTGTGGCATCACAGCTCATAGCAACCTTCAGCTCTTGGGCTTAGGTGATTCTCTTGCCTCGATTCTCTTGCCTCAGCCTCCCGAGTAGCCTGTTTTTGTGCTTAAAAAAATTTTTTTTTCAGGTTAACGTATGAGTGTATAAATGACCAAATCACAATATTTGAATTTGTTAGGTAGCGTCCCCCTTGTGGCTATCTCCTGTACCCACAAGGTGTGCCACATACCCCTACATTGTGCCCATTCAGTGGGAGCACTCCACCCCCCAACTTGAATTGAAAGAATTTTTCTCCTATGTGGGCATGAATTAAATCTTCTGGCTTCATATTGTGTGCTTTTTTTCTATAATAAAATGCAGTTTTCATTGCAGGAGCCACAAAATGAGCATTAGTATTGGACTAAATCATCAAGTTGGGTAATGACTGTATTATCAATTTTTTTTTTTTTAAGACAAGAATCTCACTTTGTCTCCCTGGTTAGAGTGCCATGGTGTCATCATAGCGCACAGCAACCTCAAACTCTCAGGCTCAAGCGATCCTCTTGCCTCAGTTTTTCTATTTTTAGAAGAGATGGGGTCTTGCTCTGGCTCAGTGTGGTCTCAAACTCCTGAGCTGAAGCAATCCAGCCTCCTTAGTCTCAGGGTGCTGGGATTACAGGCATGAGCCACCTGGCCTGACCAATAGTCTCCATTTTTTCAGTACTATTAGCCGGCCCAAGTTCAACTACTTATTTTGGCAAAGATAATGTGAACTTTTCTTACTTCATTACAATAAACCAAAATTACTTGATCTTTATAGCTAATTTGGAAAGGGAGATGACAAGCATGTTACATATTAACATTCTTTGTAGCTTTGTGTCCACTCCCATAATAACAGTAAAATTTACCTCATTTCAGTGACTTGTAAAGGGAAATATACTAAGTCAGTGCCCTTTACCTTCAGCAGATGACTACCTTACAATGTGGTCAGGATGAGGGTGGAATTGGGAGTTATTTTTCTTTCTTTTTTTTTTTTTTTAGAGACAGTTTCACTTTGTCACCCTGTGTAGAATGCCGTGGTGTCACAGCTCACAGCAACCTCCAACTCTTGGGCTTAAGCGATTCTCTTGCCTCAGCCTCCTGAATAGGTGGAACTACAGGCGCCTGCCACAGTGCCTGGCTAGTTTTTTGTTGTTGTTGCAGTTTGGCTGGAGCCGGGTTTGAACCTGCCACCCTCGGTATACAGGGATGGCGCCCTACCCACTGAGCCACAGGCACTGCCCGTGGGAAGTTATTTTTCAGTGGGTACAGAGTTGGTGCTCCTGAATCATACACTTAAAGATGGTAAATTTTATGTATGTTTTGCTCAGTAATAGGAGAAAAAGGAAGAGTATTGATGTCAACCAATGTCTCCCTTCCCTAAAAAACAAAAGTTAAAGAAATAAAGGTCATACTGTTAAATGTCATACATGGCAGGGGAAGCACCTGGGTTTCTTTTTTTTTGTAGAGACAGAATCTCACTTTATGGCCCTCGGTAGAGCGCCGTGGCCTCACACAGCTCACAGTAACCTCCAACTCCTGGGCTTAAGCGATTCTCTTGCCTCAGCCTCCCGAGTAGCTGGGACGCACCTGGGTTTCTTAATAGGCCACAGGAGATGCCCTCCTGCTAACAGGCAAAGCACAACCGTCCAGGCTCTGGGGGAAGACTACAGATAACCATAAGTTGAAAAAAAAAAAAAAGTTTTTTTTTTTTTTTTACCAGGACCCTGCTGGGTAGAGTGCTCTAGCATCACAGCTCACAGCAACTTCAAACTCCTGGATTCAAGGGATACACCTGCCTCAGCTGCCCGAGTAGTTGGGACTACAGGCACCTACCAGGATGCCCAGCTAGTTTTTCTATTAGTAGAGATGGGTCTCTCTCTTGCTCAGGCTGGTCTAGAACTACTGAGCTCAAGCAATCCACCTGCCTCGGCTTCCCATAGTGCTGGGATTACAGGCAGGAGTGGCCCAGCTCTGAAAGTTCTTTGTTGCTACCCTGTTAGGGTGGTTAAGAGGCAGAGCAATTTGGGTGAGGATCAGCTCCCTCTGGTTGCTGAAAACGACTTAACAGTCATAGTTCTTTTCCTTCCCTGTAAAATGACTGAGTACAAATGATAAAATTAACAGTAGTTGAAAAGATAGGGTATTTGTATCCTAATTTTTCTGTGAAGTTCTGCTGTAACTTGTCCTTGGACTGGACTTTCCTTTCCAGAACACCTTCACAGATTAGCAAGTAATACAGTATTTTGGGTAACTTGCAGACCTCATTTTCATCCAGGACATTCCCAAATATCTTTACCTGTTGTTTTTTTGTGAGACAGTCTCGTTTTGTCACCCTCAGTAGAGTGCTGTGACTTCATAGCTCACAGCAACCTCAAAGTCTAGGGCTCAAGTGATTCTCTTGCCTCAGCCACTCAAGTAGTTCGGACTACAGGTGCTCACCACAATGCCTCACTATTTTTAGAGACGAGGTCTTGCTCTGGCTGAGGCAACCTGTGAGCTCAGGCAATCCACCAGCCTTGGCCTCCTGGAGTGCTAGGATGACAGGTGTGAGCCACTGAGCCCAGCCTCCTATCTGTTCTTATATATATTTTGCATCATAAGATTCTGAAGTCCACTGGAAGCTGGCTAGAATAATAATTAGAAATTGCTATTATTTTAGATTGCATTCTAACTTAACCTCTACAGTAACAATCAGGTACCATTATTTGCATTTCACAGATGAGGAAAAAGATACAAGAAGTTCACCCAGCTAGTAAGAAGAGGAGCCTGACTTCATACTTACTCAGTGTGGACTGAGTGAGAAGGGAACAGGCTGGGGGTCTACCAGCAAGAAGCAGAAGGCAGGTAGCTTAGGTACGGTCCCGGGATGGATGCTTGCCCATTCCTGAAGAAGAGCCCAGTCTCTGAAACTTGTGCTGGTGTGTTTCTGTGATGTGTGTTAGCAAAGCCATTGCCAGATACAAGCCCAATGCTGAAGGCTACTTCCCTCAGTAGAAGGGATGTGTAAGTCTCATCCTAGGCTCACGGAATTCCAGTATTTTCCACAAGGACAAATATTTGGCTTTATTTTTTGCCCATTTCTCCTTTTTTAAATTTTTTATTATTTTTTTGTAGAGACAGAGTCTCACTGTACCGCCCTTGGGTAGAGTGCCGTGGCGTCACACGGCTCACAGCAACCTCTAACTCTTGGGCTTACGCGATTCTCTTGCCTCAGCCTCCCGAGCAGCTGGGACTACAGGCGCCCGCCACAACGCCCGGCTATTTTTTTGTTGCAGTTTGGCCGGGGCTGGGTTTGAACCCGCCACCCTCGGCATATGGGGCCGGCGCCCTACTCACTGAGCCACAGGCGCCACCCCAATTTTTTATTATTATTTTTTTTAGAGACAGAGTCTTACTCTATCACCCTCGGTAGAGTGCCCTGGGGTCACAGCTCACGGCAACCTCCACCTCTTGGCCTTGGGCGATTCTCTTGCCTCAGCCTCCCAAGTAGCTAGAACTACAGACGCCTGCCACAACGCCCAGCTATTTTATTTTTTTGAGATAGAGCCTCAAGCTGTTGCCCTGGGTAGAGTGCCCTGGCGTCACAGCTCACAGCAACCTCCACTTGTTGGCCTTAGGCGATTCTCTTGCCTCAGCCTCCCGAGTAGCTGGGACTACAGGCGCCTGCCACAATGCCCAGCGATTTTTTTTTTGTTGCAGTTTGGCCGGGGCCAGGTTGGAACCCGCCACCCTCTGTACATGGAGCCCGGTGCCCTACCCACTGAGTACAGGCACTACCCACGTTTGTGTATTTAATGTGTGGCCCAAAACAATTCTTCCAATGTGCAGCAGAGAAAAAAGTTTGGACACTCTAGACCAGCATGTCTTTAGGTTGATTGTGATAAAGTATTACATTATAGCTCTCACAGAGCTTAGCTGTGTGCCAGATTATTTCTCTACTACAATTGAAACCCATGTGCCGGGCGCAGTGGCCTGTAATCCCAGCACTCTGGGAAGCCAAGGGGGTGGATTGCTTGAGCTTACGAGTTGCTCCCAGCCCGAGCAAGAGTGAGACCCAGTCTCTAAAAAATAGCTAGGCGCTGTGGTATGCACCTGTAGTCCCAGCTACCAGGGAGGCTTAGTCAAGAGAACTGCTTTGAGACCGAGTTTGAGGTTGCTATGAGCTGTGACACCATGGCACTCTACCCAGGGTGACAGTAAGACTCTGTCTCAGATAAAAAAAAAAAAAAAAAGAAAGAAAATACATTCTCAGCTATTTAGGCTCTTGGTTTTAAAACATGACTACAATGGTCCCCTCAAGTTCTTGAACTTGACTGGGCATCAAGGTTTTTTTTTTTTTTTTTTGTAGAGACTGAGTTTCACTTCATTGCCCTCGGTAGAGTGCCGTGGCCTCACACAGCTCACAGCAGCCTCCAACTCCTGGGCTTAAGCGATTCTCTTGCCTCAGCCTCCCGAGCAGCTGGGACTACAGGCGCCCGCCACAACACCCGGCTATTTTTTGGTTGCAGTTTGGCCGGGGCCGGGTTTGAACCCGCCACCCTCGGTATATGGGGCCGGCACTTTACCGACTGAGCCACAGGCGCCGCCCGGCATCAAGGTTTCTTAAAACACAGATACCTGCTCCACTTTCCACCCACCGAGTTTGATTCAGGTGGTCTGCAATGGGGCCTATGAATTTACATTTCTGACAAGTTCCAGGTAACATGATGTCGTTCTGGTGACTGCACTGAGAACCACTGCTCTGTGTCTTCCCAGGGATAGTAATGGTCCCACTGAAGACAAGAAGTCAATTTTTATCAATTTATTGAATCAACATATTTCTGTAACACACTAGCTACTGCCTGAGTGAGGCTCAGCACTGCTGCGATTGTGTTTATAAAGCAGGCACGTTCTGCACACCCTACTGGTGTGGATAAAATCCACCTTGTCAGTACCTTTTGGCACTTTGAAACTTAAAATTCTAAAAAGCTGAGGTTTGGGCCTATAGTTTGCTATTTAAGAGACCAGGTCCGGTCTTGACGGTAAAGCCACCATCAAAAGCTGCATTGAGAACTTCATCCAGGCAGCCTGCTGTGATGAAACTTAAATCCTGTCGTACATTGCTGGGGATCCCCTCCAGATCTTTCTCATTTCTCCGAGGAATGATGACCCGCTTCAGCCCTGCTCTGTGTGCTGCCAAAACTTTGTCTTTAATTCCACCCACCTAAAGGAGAGAAGGGAGTTTTGATGTTAATGATCACCCTTAAGTTGAAAGAAACCCCAACCCACCTTTTATTCAACCACCATTTTTTTTTGTTATTGTTTGTTTTTTGCAATTTTTGGCCAGGGCTGGGTCTGAACCTGCTACCCCCGGCATATGGGGCCAGTGCCCCACCCTTTGAGCCACAGGCACCACCCCCAGCCACCACTATTTTAAAATAGCCAAACCATCTTCCATTTTATTACAGTATGAGCTAGAAAAGACACTACCAAAGGTTAATAATAACCTCAAATTTTTAATGTTTCAATTAGCATTACATTAAATCCTCTTAAAGGGAGGGAATTTCACATTTGTGATAGGTGTGAGTACTTCTGCCAGTGATTCCTTTTTAAAATACTGTCAGAATTAACATTTATATTCCCTCCTGTAATCACAGTAATCTGTGCTTAGGCTGGTTCTGATAAAGCATCACACTGTTTTGACCGGTTCCTACAGAGATTGAGCCGTGTGCCGGGTTTATTTCCTTCTCTACCGGGTTGAAGCCATGACCTGTGTGCTACTTAAGAAAACATTATCTAAGCTCGAGTTTTTAAAATATGTCTACAATTGACCCTTCAAGAAATGGAGTCCTCGGGCGGCGCCTGTGACTCAAGTCAGTAGGGCGCCGGCCCCATATAGCGAGGGTGATGGGTTCAAACCCGGCCCCGGCCAAACTGCAACCAAAAAATAGCTGGGCGTTGTGACGGGCGCCTGTAGTCCCAGCTACTTGGGAGGCGTTGGAGGTTGCTGTGAGCTGTGTGAGGCCACAGCACTCTATAGAGGGCCATAAAGTGAAACTCTGTCTCTACAAAAAAAAAAAAAAAAAAAAAGAAATGGAGTCCTCTTTTGTGGGGCCCCTCCTCTTAAGCATGGGCCAGACTTTGTGACTTGATTATAGAAAGTGTGGCCTGGGGCAGTGCACACACCTGCAGTCCCAGCTACTCGGGAGGCTGAGGCTGGAGGATCACTTAAGCTCAAGAACAGGAGTTTGAGCCTCAGTGTCTGCAATATAGTGAGACCCCTCCACTCTTGTCTCTTGGGAGAAAAAAATAGAATATGACGTTCAAGGTTAAGTAAAAAAATAAGAGGTCTTAAATCACTTGCCTGGGGGTAGCCAGTCACCATGTTTGAGGTCTCAGATAAGTCCAAAAGGTAAGGAACTGGGCCTCCTGCCACAACCAGGACCTATTTGCCAGTCGTGTGAGTGAACCACCTTGGAAGCAGCTCTTCCAGTCCCAGGCAACCTTTAGATGAATGCAACCTGGCTTTTATCTGGACTGTGAGATGAGAAGCCCCTGGGCCAGAAGAACCTTGCTAAGCCTCTCCTGAATTCCTGACCCACAGAAACTTTGAGAATAAATATTCTTGTTTGGGGTAATGTGTTATGTGGCAATAGATAACAAATACAGCTGTAACGTCTTCCCCGTGGAATACGTAATCCTGGAGACAGCTCTCTGGGAGCCCTCACGTCCAGTCCAGACCGGCTACTCCCTGGGCCTTCTGCATAGCCATCATCCTGTCCCTCTGACACCCTCTCACCATTTTCTTCTTCATGTGCTCAAGTGCACCTTCAACCTGCCTTGTTCAGGAAGAGTGGAAGACACACTAAATTCCTGCATGTGGTTTCACTGTCTCACTTGACAGACAGTAAAGCTATGTGTACAAAACTAGATTTAAAGTGGTTTTCCCTTGCACTTTTGAAGGTGTTACACAGCTGGTGTCATTGACGAGGAAGCTTTCTCCTTGGTGACCGAGGTCAAGAGAATGAAAACTTTTTCCTGGTTGGTGTAGGTCTTGCCAATCTAAAGATACCTTAAATTTTAAGAAATGTCCCATTATTTGGGCAGTGCCTGTGGCACAGTGGGTAGGGTGCTGGCCCCATATTCTGAGGGTAGCGGGTTCAAACCCGGCCCAGGCCAAACTGCAACAAAAAAATAGCCGGGTGTTGTGGCGAGTGCCTGGTAGCCTCAGCTACTCGGGAGGCTGAGGCAAGAGAATTGCTTAAGCCCAGGATTTGGAGGTTGCTGAGCTGTGTGACACCACGGCACTCTACAGAGGGCGATAAAGTGAGACTCTTTCTCTACAAAAAAAATGTCCCATTATTTCTTCTTCTTCTTTTTTTTCTTGTAGAGACAGTCTCACTCTATTGCCCTCGGTAGAGTGCCGTGGTGTCACACAGCTCACAGCAACCTCCAACTCCTGGGCTTAGGCAATCCTCTTGCCTCAGCCTCCCAAGTAGCTGGGACTAAAGGCGCCCGCCACAATGCCCCGCTATTTTTTTGTTGCAGTTTGGCTGGGGTTGGGTTTGAACCTGCCACTCTCAGTATGTGGGGCTGGCGCCCTGCCCACTGAACTACAGGCGCTGAGCTCAGATTATTTTTTCACTGTAATTTTTTCTGAGTAACTCTTTGCCCAATTCTAAAACCACACTTTTAAATCCAAAGCCTTGCTTACCCTCTGTTCTTGAATGACACCTTCTGCCTTAGCAATCTTTCCCATGCCCCTGCTTTGCTTCACGTCTCTTTCTCTAGTTCTGTTTCATGAGCCACAACTCTCCTGTCTCCTCAGAAATGCTCTGAACTGTGCAGCTAACGACCCCACTCATTTTAGGTGTTAGAATTTATTTCCTTTCTTAGGGTTTATGGTGAAGAAACCACCCCTCATTTCTTTTTAGTAGCACAGCTAGGAGCCACTACTGCCACTTGAAATGTTCCTGGGTAAGGTGAAGAAAAGTGATCAGCCATTTTTTTTAAGCATGGATCTACAAATATAATAAATGGAGTTCAGAATATGACCTTCTAACTTAATGGATGCATTAAACACTGGGAAAAGCATTTTTAGTGATCTTAATTTGCAATTCTATGATTTACTTTTACTATTAACTCATAAAATATGGACTTCTCAGAATAAAACACATTCTTTCTATTTCTCATTTTGCTGTGAACATGTCAAAATTTTGTTGTAGATTGCTACTGGCACTTAATGACTTAATACCCCAAATACTTTCTCAAATTCTGTGCATTTTAACAGTGTTTTTATAAGCAGTTTAGGATATGGACTGGAACCCCCAAGCCCCATAACATAGAATTTTTTCAAAATTTAGCAATTAGATATGGTTAATTGTTATTACAGTTTCTATTCCAGACCAATTGTTTTTTTCTTTTTTTTTTTTTTGGTTTTTGGCCGGGGCTAGGTTTGAACCTGCCACCTCCGGCATATGGGACCGGCGCCCTACTCCTTGAGCCACAGGAGCCGCCCTTTCTTTTCTTTTTTTTTTGAGACAGAGCCTCAAGCTGTTGCCCTGGGTAGAGTGCTGTTAACACCACAGCTCACAGCAACTTCCAACTCCTGGGCTCAAGCGATTCTGCTGCCTCTGCCTCCCAAGTAGCTGGCCTACAGGGACCTGCCACAACATCCTGCTATTTTTTGTTGCAGCCATTATTGTTGTTTGGCAGGCCCGGGCTGTATTCGAACCTACCAGCTCAGGTGTATGTGGCTGGCACCTTAGCCACTTGAGCCACATGCGCCAAGCCATATACCAATTGTTTTTCTATAAACCTATCAAATCTAGTAATCTAACTTTTCTGTAGAATAGGAGGTCTCAAAGAAACAAAAAGAGCTACTGTTGTATTTTACACATATGCTACAGATTTAACAATTTGTTAACTAGAACAAGGCCTCAAATTTTCATGAACTGCTGATATTCTTTTTTTCTTTTTTTGTGAGACAGAGTCTCACTCTGGTGCCCTAGGTAGACTGCTGTGGCATCATAGCTCACAACAAACTCAAACACTTGGGCTCAGGTGATCCTCTTGCCTCAGCCTCACAAGTAACTGGGACAACAGATGCCTGCCACCACACATGGCTAGTTTTTCTCTTTTTTTAGTAGAGATGGGGTCTTGCTCTTGCTCAGGCTGGTCTTGAACTCCTCAGCTTAAGCAATCTACTCACGTTGGTCTCCCAGAGTGTTGGGATTACAGGTGTGAGCCACTGTGCTTGGCCTTAAACTGCTGATATTTCTGATGACCATACTGGCATATTTTTCCTTTAGCACATCTTAATAGGGAAAACAGGGCAAAATTATCAGTTTTTCTTTTGTCAAAATTTTAAGATATACATTAAAGTATAAAAATTTAATATATATTTAAAACCAGGGTTTTCAAATAAAGACAAACCTCTATTAATGTAAATTTTAAAATATTAATTTAAAAAAATTAAATAAAAATTGAAAACCATGTAAATCAGTTGTTTAATACTTACTGGAAGAACAAGGCCTCTCAGTGTAATTTCTCCCGTCATGGCTACATCTGAACGTACCAGCCGCCCACTAAAAAGGGAGGCGAGACAGGTTACTATGGTAACTCCAGCAGATGGTCCATCTTTCATGACAGCTCCAGCTGGAAAGTGCAGATGGATGTCTGTGTTGTCAAGAAGATCAAAACTTCCAAAAGCTTTAAAAAGGAGAAAAGGACTTTAATGTAGGAAAATTAAACCCATTTTTTTCTCCTAAAAAAATAAAATCAGAATGAAATGAATGTTTTGGGTAAATGAATGCTTCAAAATATTAATGGGATGGTACAGAGTGAGGATCTGGAAGAAAAGTTTTGTTCTACTGAAGAAGGTTGAGAGCAAACCAGGAAAATGGGCTAAAATTTCTACAGGGGTTCAAAAACAAAGGTTTAGACTTTACTGAGTAATGTAACTGATAATTTGGAGGTGATCTTAATCTTTTTTTTTGAGACAGAGTCTCACTTTGTTGCACTTAGTAGAGTGCCATGGCATCATCATAGCTCACAGCAACCTCAAACTCTTGAGCTGAAATGATCCTTTTGCCTCAGCCTCCTGAGTAGCTGGGACTATAGGCCCCCACCACAAGGCTCGGATATTTTTATTTATTATTATTATTTTTTAATTAAATCATAGCTGTGTACATTGATATATTCATGGGGCATCATTCACTAGCTTCACAGACGGTTTACCAAGTTTCACATATACCCTTGTAAGATGCACACTGGTGTAATCCAATTCCCTTCCCTCTACCCACCTCCCCCCTCCCTCCCCTCCCTTTCCCACTTCCCCCTATTCTTAGGTTGTAACTGGGTTATAGCTTTCATGTGAAAACCCTAAATTAGTTTCATAGTAGGGCTGAGTAGGCCCGGCTATTTTTAGAGGCAGGGTCTCGCTCCGGCTCAGGCTGGTCTTGAACTTGTGAGCTCAAGTAATCCATCCATGCTGGTCTCACAGAGTGCTGGGATTACAGGCGTGAGCCAGTGCCCTTGGCTGAGCCTAATCTTTGTGACAGAACTGGGAGCTGCCCCTAGGACGCAGCCCGGGCCTCACACACCATTAGTCAGCTGGTACTTCTTTGCATTGCTGCGCAGCCAGCTGATGGCAAGGTGGGCAGACTCCTTCATGACATCCCCCAGCTGGCCAGTCAGTGTCAGCTGGCCTTCTCCGTCCATTCGACTTGCTTCCACAAACATGATCTCTCCACCTAAGGGCGTCCAAGCCAATCCTATTGCCACCCCAGGTTGACTCAAACGCTGAGATACCTTGGAGGAAAGAGGAGAATAATCGGAGTTAGGCCTTCTCAGGCTGACTGATGATGTGCTGGGCGACAGGCTGCCTTTACCTCTGTGTCCTACTACCTGACAGGATTCTCAGTCGTATTTGCCATCTGGCTTTCTGCCTGAGGAAATATTTAAACTTCTCTTTACCATTTATCAGAAGCAACTTTATCTTAAAATATGTGTGAGAACTTTAATTTCTTAAAGTCAGACCTAGTTACACATGCCCTAGTTTTCTTTTTTTTTTTTGTAGAGACAGAGTCTCACTTTATGGCCCTCGGTAGAGTGCCGTGGCCTCACACAGCTCACAGTAACCTCCAACTCATGGGCTTAAGCGATTCTCTTGCCTCACTCAGCCTCCCAAGTAGCTGGGACTACAGGCGCCCGCCACAACACCCGGCTATTTTCTGGTTGTTTTGCATTTTGGCCGGGGCCGGGTTTGAACCCGCCACCCTCGGTATATGGGGCTGGCGCCTTACCGACTGAGCCACAGGCGCCGCCCCCATGCCCTAGTTTTCAAGGAATAAACCCAATAGTTTTATCGGTTTAAGCATTTTTATTAGGCTGCATATTTATACATACTCCAGAACCTAACTTCATCTTAGGTGACCATGAATTTGTTTCAGAAAGCAAAAATTCTCTTCTTAGTACGCCTTTAAGAAGTGTGAGGTGCAGAGATTGAATGTGAAGAGATTTATCACACACCCTAGCTTCCAGTCCCCAGTTACTGCTGCAGATAGGATAAAATGCTACTTAACAGCGTCCCAGATTCTTTCCATGGATAGAAGGGACACTGTCCTGCCGTGGCCTGGCTGCCACTTTACACTGAACATGCCAACCACTGAGGTTCTGGGCCTAGGCAGTGAACCACGGAGGTCACGCATCGAGTCACAAAAGCACGTAAGAAAAAACAGTGATGTTAACTTTCACTGCTCCCTTTGAACTTCCAAATTTCCTATCTTATAGAAGTTATTCACGTCAGAGAAACTAAGCAAAAATATATCAGCCAAGCAAAAATTCGAGTATGAGATTTTTCTACTGAGAGGTTACTTTCTCACTGAGGAAGAGTAGTCTGTAGCCTTAGCTTCTAGTTGCAGGACTGGGTTGCTAATGCTTATTCCTTTTCCAAGGGGCTTGGATAGTGAAAATCCTGATTTTAGAATTTATTCCAAAATTACATGTGGCATCCATCGAAGCTGATGCTTATTTGCAGTAGTAAACATAAATGTCTGAGTAAAATACTTGGAGACTTGGCAGGCCAAACTCCAGCATCCACTGAGCTGATTCAGCACATACCATGGACCATGGTCCCCCCAGCCCTGGCACTTGCCCTGTTCAGTACTGATTCAGGAGAAAGACAAAAAATATCAATATGAAAAAAACCCATACTAAATAAGAAAAATAAAAACTACAGTAGAGCCCCTGTAAGCTGATCACCCCAAGGGACTGTAATAAACTGGTCAATACATGCAGGAGAGGTTGTCAACTTAAGAAGTGACACCTGTTCTGCTGATATATGTGTGTGTGTGTGTGTGTATGTCCAGTCTATGAAAATCAGGTCAACTTACGGAGGTTTTACTGTATTCATAAAACCGTTCACAACGTGGTTTTTCTTAAAATATAAAGTCAATTCTCTATACCTGGACATTTAGTTTGAAAATTTGCAAGGGATTCCTGTTTTTGCTTGTTTGTTTTTGAGGTAGGGTCTTGCTATGCTGCCCATGCCAACCTCAAACTCCTGCCCTCAAGTGATCCTCCTGTCTCAAGCTCCCCAGTAGCTGGGACTACAGGCATATACCATCACACCTGGGTCTAATCCCCCCCCCTCTTTTCAAAACTATTTGACTCCTTTTCTAGGGCCAGGTAAACGAATTCAAAGACTTACCCTGATAAGTCTTATCTATCTACCTACCTACCTATAAACTATATATATATACATAAATTCCTGATCAGTATACCAGGAATCAATATACTGATTCCTGTTTAACACAAAAACTCATTTGATATAACTGTGCTAGCTATGCCATAAATAATCCTTTTCTTTTTTTTTTTTATTGTTGGGGATTCATTGAGGGTACAATAAGCCAGGTTACACTGACTGCAATTGTTAGGTAAAGTCCCTCTTGCAATCATGTCCTGCCCCCATAAAGTGTGACACACACCAAGGTACCACCCACCTCCCTCCTTACCTCTTTCTGTTTCCCCCCCCATAACCATAATTGTCATTAATTGTCCTCATATCAAAATTGAGTACATAGGATTCATGCTTCTCCATTCTTGTGATGCTTTACTAAGAATAATGTCTTCCACGTCCATCCAGGTTAATACGAAGGATGTAAAGTCTCCATTTTTTTTTTTTTTTTTTTTATTGTTGGGGATTCATTGAGGGTACAATAAATCAGTTATACTGATTGCAATTGTTAGGTAAAGTCCCTCTTGCAATCATGTCTTGCCCCCATAAAGTGTGACACACACTAAGGCCCCACCCTCCTCCCTCCATCCCTCTTTCTGCTTCCCCCCCCCATAAACTTAATTGTCATTAATTGTCCTCATATCAAGATTGAGTACATAGGATTCATGCTTCTCCATTCTTGTGATGCTTTACTAAGAATAATGTCTTCCACTTCCATCCAGGTTAATACGAAGGATGTAAAGTCTCCATTTTTTTTAATAGCTGAATAGTATTCCATGGTATACATATACCACAGCTTGTTAATCCATTCCTGGGTTGGTGGGCATTTAGGCTGTTTCCACATTTTGGCGATTGTAAATTGAGCTGCAAGAAACAGTCTAGTACAAGTGTCCTTATGATAAAAGGATTTCTTTCCTTCTGGGTAGATGCCCAGTAATGGGATTGCAGGATCAAATGGGAGGTCTAGCTTGAGTGCTTTGAGGTTTCTCCATACTTCCTTCCAGAAAGGTTGTACTAGTTTGCAGTCCCACCAGCAGTGTAAAAGTGTTCCCTTCTCTCCACATCCACGCCAGCATCTGCAGTTTTGAGATTTTGTGATGTGGGCCATTCTCACTGGGGTTAGATGATATCTCAGGGTTGTTTTGATTTGCATTTCTCTAATATATAGAGATGATGAACATTTTTTCATGTGTTTGTGAGCCATTCGTCTGTCGTCTTTAGAGAAAGTTCTATTCATGTCTCTTGCCCATTGATATATGGGATTGTTGGCTTTTTTCATGTGGATTAATTTGAGTTCTCTATAGATCCTAGTTATCAAGCTTTTGTCTGATTGAAAATATGCAAATATCCTTTTCCATTGTGTAGGTTGTCTCTTTGCTTTGGTTATTGTCTCCTTAGCTGTACAGAAGCTTTTCAGTTTAATGAAGTCCCATTTGTTTATTTTTGTTGTTGTTGCAATTGCCATGGCAGTCTTCTTCATGAAGTCTTTCCCCAGGCCAATATCTTCCAGTGTTTTTCCTATGCTTTCTTGGAGGATTTTTATTGTTTCATGCCTTAAGTTTAAGTCCTTTATCCATCTTGAATCCATTTTTGTGAGTGGGGAAAGGTGTGGGTCCAGTTTCAGTCTTTTACATGTAGACATCCAGTTCTCCCAACACCATTTATTGAATAGGGAGTCTTTCCCCCAAGGTATGTTCTTGTTTGGTTTATCAAAGATTAGGTGGTTGTAAAATGTTAGTTTCATTTCTTGGTTTTCAATTCCATTCCAAGTGTCTATGTCTCTGTTTTTCTGCCAGTACCATGCTGTCTTGAGCACTATGGCTTTGTAGTACAGACTAAAATCTGGTATGCTGATGCCCCCAGCTTTATTTTTGTTACAGAGAACTGCCTTAGCTATACGGGGTTTTTTCCGGTTCCATACAAAACGCAGAATCATTTTTTCCAAATCTTGAAAGTACGATGTTGGTATTTTGATAGGAATGGCATTGAATAGGTAGATTGCTTTGGGAAGTATAGACATTTTAACAATGTTGATTCTTCCCATCCATGAGCATGGTATGTTCTTCCATTTTTTAATATCCTCTGCTATTTCCTTTCTGAGGATTTCATAGTTTTCTTTATAGAGGTCCTTCACCTCCTTCGTTAGGTATACTCCTAGGTATTTCATTTTCTTTGAGACTATGGTGAAGGGAGTTGTGTCCTTAACTAGCTTCTCATCTTGACTGTTATTGGTGTACACAAAGGCTACTGACTTGTGGACACTGATTTTATATCCTGAAACATTACTGTATTTTTTGATGACTTCTAGGAGTCTTGTGGTTGAGTCTTTGGGGTTCTCTAAGTATAAGATCATGTCGTCAGCAAAGAGGGAGAGTTTGATCTCCTCTGCTCCCATTTGGATTCCCTTGATTTCCTTGTCTTCCCTAATTGTATTGGCTAGAACTTCCAGCACTACGTTGAATAGTAAAGGTGACAGAGGACAACCTTGTCTGGTTCCAGTTCTAAGAGGAAAAGCTTTCAGTTTTACTCCATTCAGTAAAATATTGGCTGTGGGTTTGTCATAGATAGCTTCAATCAGTTTTAGAAATGAGCCACCTATGCCTATACTCTTCAGTGTTCTAATTAGAAAAGGATGCTGGATTTTATCAAATGCTTTCTCTGCATCTATTGAGAGGATCATGTGATCTTTATTTTTGCCTCTGTTAATATGGTGGATAACGTTTATAGACTCGCGTATGTTAAACCAGCCTTGCATCCCTGGGATGAAGCCTACTTGATCATGATGAATGACTTTTTTGATGATAAGCTGTAATCTATTGGCTAGGATTTTGTTGAGAATTTTTGCGTCTATGTTCGTGAGTGAGATTGGTCTGAAATTCTCCTTTTTGTTTGGGTCTTTTCCTGGTTTTGGTATCAGGGTGATGTTTGCTTCATAGAATGTGTTGGGGAAGATTCCTTCTTCCTCAATTTTTTGGAATAATTTCTGCAGTACAGGAATAAGCTCTTCCTTGAAGGTTTGCTAGAATTCTGGAGTGAAGCCATCTGGACCAGGGCATTTTTTGGTTGGAAGCTTTTTTATTGTTTCTTTGATCTCAGTGCTTGAAATTGGTCTGTTCAGGAGCTCTATTTCTTCCTGGCTAAGTCTAGGGAGAGGGTGTGATTCCAAATATTGATCCATTTCTTTCACATTGTCAAATTTCTGGGCATACAGTTTCTGGTAGTATTCAGAGATGATCTCTTGTATCTCTGTGGGATCAGTTGTTATTTCCCCTTTATCATTTCTGATTGAGGTTACTAGAGATTTTACTTTTCTATTTCTAGTTAGTCTGGCCAATGGTTTATCTATTTTATTTATTTTTTCAAAAAACCAACTCCTTGTTTTATTAATTTTCTGAATGATTCTTTTGTTTTCAATTTCATTGATCTCTGATTTGATTTTGGATATTTCTTTTCTTCTACTGAGTTTAGGCTTAGATTGTTCTTCTTTTTCCAATTCCATAAGATCTCTTGTGAGATTGTTGATGTGCTCTCTTTCTGTTTTTCGAATGTAGGCATCTAAAGCGATGAATTTTCCTCTCAAAACTGCTTTGGCAGTATCCCACAGGTTTTGGTAGCTTGTGTCTTCATTGTTGTTATGCTCAAGGAAGTTAATGATTTCCTGTTTTATTTCTTCCTTCACCCATCTGTTATTCAACAGAAGATTGTTTAGTTTCCATGCCTTTGGGTGGGGTTGAGCATTTTTGTTAGAGTTGAGTTCCACCTTTAGTGCCTTATGGTCTGAGAAGATTCAAGGTAAAATTTCAATTCTTTTGATTCTGTTGGTATTTGTTTTGTGTCCCAGGATATGATCAATTTTGGAGAATGTTCCATGGGGTGATGAGAAGAATGTATATTCTTTATCTTTGGGATGGAGTGTTCTATATGCATCTATCAAGCACAGTTGTTCTAGGGTCTCATTTAAATCTCTTATATCTTTGTTCAATTTCTGTTTAGAGGATCTGTCCAGCTCTGTAAGAGGAGTGTTAAAGTCCTCTGTTATTATGGTATTATCAGATACCATATTGCTCAGACTGAGTAAGGTCTGTTTCAAGAATCTGGAAGCATTTAAATTGGGTACATAAATATTTAGAATTGAAACGTCTTCTTGTTGTAGTTTTCCCTTGACCAATATAAAGTGACCATCTTTGTCTTTTTTGACTTTAGTTGTTTTAAATCCACATGTATCTGAAAATAAGATTGCAACTCCTCTTTTCTTCTGAATTCCATTTGCCTGAAAAATTGTCTTCCAACCCTTGACTCGGAACTTTAATTTGTCTTTTGAAGCCAGGTGTGTTTCTTGCAGACAGCAAATGGATGGCTTGTGTTTTTTAATCCAGTCAGCCAATCTGTGTCTCTTCAGTGGGGAATTTAAGCCATTAACATTTATTGAAATAATTGATAAGTGTGGTAGTATTCTATTCATCTTATTTTGTGAGAGTCCATTGCTTAGTTTTATCTTTTGCATCAGTGTGGAGGTTATGTTCTGTCCTTTAATTTCTGAGTTCTGGGGCAGCGCCTGTGGCTCAGTCCGTAAGGTGCCGGCCCCATATACCGAGGGTGGCGGGTTCAAGCCCGGCCCTGACCAAACTGCAACCAAAAATAGCCGGGCGTTGTGGTGGGTGCCTGTAGTCCCTGCTAGTCTGGAGGCTGAGGCAAGAGAATCGCTGAAGCCCAGGAGTTGGAGGTTGCTGTGAGCTGTGTGAGGCCACAGCACTCTACCCAGGGCCATAAAGTGAGACTCTGTCTCTACAAAAAAAAAAGGTTAATTTCTGAGTTCTTACTTTTATCCATTGTGGTGGTCAGTGTGCAGAACAGGTTGAATTATTTCCTGTACAGCTGGTCTTGTTGTGGCGAATTTCCTCAATGTTTGTATATCCGTAAATGATTTGATTTCTCCGTCAATTTTTAAGCTTAGCTTAGCAGGGTACAGAATTCTGGGCTGATAATTGTTCTGTTTAAGTAGATTAAAGGTAGATGACCATTGTCTTCTTGCTTGGAAAGTTTCATTAGAGAAGTCTGCGAATGGATTTGCCCCTGTAGGTCAACTGGTGCTTACTCCTGGCAGCTTGCAGAATCTTTTCTTTTGTCTTGACTTTGGACAGGTTCATCACAATGTGTCTTGGAGAAGCTCGGTTAGAGTTGAGGCCACCTGGGGTCCGATATCCCTCTGAAAGCAGTGTGTCAGAATCTTTGGTGATATTTGGGAAATTTTCTTTTATAATACTCTCTAGTACGGCTTCCATTCCTCTGGAGCATTCTTCTTCCCCTTCTGGGATTCCTATAACTCGTATGTTGGAACGCTTCATAAAGTCCCATAATTCTGACAGTGAACGTTCTGCTTTCTCTCTCTTCTTTTCTGCCTCTTTTACTGCCTGAGTTATCTCAAAAACTTTGTCTTCTACCTCTGAAATTCTTTCTTCTGCATGGTCTAACCTGTTGCTGATACTTTCCATTGCATCTTTAAGTTCCCTGATTGACTGTTCATTTCCTTCAGCTCTGCTATATCCTTTTTATATTCTTCATATCGTTCATCTCTGATTTGATTCTGTTTTTGGATTTCCTTTTGGTTATTTTCCACTTTATTAGCAGTTTCCTTCATTGTTTCCATCATTTCTTTCATTGTTTTCAACATGTGTATTCTAAATTCCCTTTCTGTCATTCCTAACATTTCTGTATAGGTGGAATCCTTTGCAGTAGCTACCTCATGGTCCCTTGGCGGGGTTGTTCTGGACTGGTTCTTCATGTTGCCTGGAGTTTTCTGCTGATTCTTCCTCATGGGTGATTTCTTCTATCTGTTTCCTTGCCCTAATTTTCCTTTCACTTCCTCTTGCTCTTTAAGTTCTCGTGCCTGTGGAAGTTGCGGGCGGGTTTAGACGGATTGAACACACGCGACCACTTGCCGGTTTTCCACTGTTTTAGTCCTCCTCTTTGGGTCCAGAAGTCTCTCGCTGACTCCCTGTATCCTCTCAGGGGTGATGATAGGCAGATCCCACCAGCCAGAGATGCCTGGAGTCCTATATCCCCAGACTCATGGTGCCCAGATGCAAGGAAGCTGTTACTGGGCTGCCATCTTGCTCCGCCCTCCGAATAATCCTTTTCTTACATTTGAATCTTCAATGCTCTGTCAAAATAATACCTACCAAAGTACCCCAAAGAAGCAGTAGTAAGATTCTTATAGAGCACCATGTGCTTCAGGAAACGAAGCCAGTTTTCTGACACTCCCACCTGCTGGGGAGCCTTACTAGTGTGTGTGGAAGTAACTGGCAAAGTGTTAATTGGAAAGGGTGCGTGGTTAAGTAACTGCATATGGCCAAACCAAAAGCATCTGAGCTCACAATTACTATCTAATTTGATGGTAAGTGTTCTAGTATTAACTTTAAGTTGAGACTAATGGTAAGTCTGTATAACATCACTATACCTATGTGGGAGAACTGAAGTTACTATGAAGGCGATCAGGCTAATACTTATCTAACAAATAAAGGACCTTTAATTCTTAGACTTGGAGCCATGTGCTGTGAGACTTCAGCAATCAAGCTTCTAGTTTCCGTGTTTCTCCTTCAGACAAGAGGACGTCCAAGTCTATATGAATTTAAAGGGTAAGATACGTGCTGCTTTCTTGCTTCTGAATGCAGTTTTTCTGCCATCTTAATCCCTTTAGACAGAACAATTTGTGTTTTGTAGGAAATGAGTCACTCAATATAATTTCAAAACAATGTTTATCCACCAGCACTTTCCTATCAGCTTCTATTCCCATTACTGGTTTGAGTTATCATCAATTCTATCAGCTGCGATAAGCCTAGGCTTGAAGCTCAGAACGTCTTGATGTCAAGACAGCACATGTGCACCTCACGCTGATTCTGATGTCAAGGCGGCGCACATGCACATCACGCTCATTTTTGTTCCATTTTTCACTTGTCCTATTATTGTGCTCTAATATCCTTACCTGTTAAATCTCCTTCAAAGAAATGGCCAATTTCTTTTGTAAAAATTCTATCAATAAGGTAAATAAGCAGATTGCGAAAGTATTTCAAATATTTAAGGAAAAACCTAATTAGTATAGACTATGTCTTAAATGTATGGTTGCATTCCTTTTTATATTTTTCTCTTTTGAGACAGTCTCACTATGTCGCCCTTGGTAGAGTGCCGTGGCATGACAGCTCACATCAACCTCAGACTTTTGGGCTTAAGAGATTCTCTTGCCTCACCCTCTCTAGCTGGGACTACAGGCACCCAGGCCTCATACACCATTAGTCAGCTGGTACTTCCACAACACCTGGCTATTTTTTTTTTTTTTTTTTTTTTGCAGTTGTCATTGTTTAGCTGGCCCAGACTTTTGAACTCGTGTGCCTTGGTGTAGGTGGCCGGCGCCCTAACCACTAAGCTACGGGTGCAGAGCCATGCTCTTCCCTCTTGATCAACTAAATACAGTGAATATGAGGCCAGGCACAGTGGCTCATGCCTGTAATCCCAGCACTCAGGGAGGCCAGGGCAGGTGGCTTGCCCTGAGCTCAGGAGTTCGAGACCAGCCTGAGCCAGAGCGAGACCCTGTCTCTAAAAATAGCTGGGTGTGTAGGGCCCCTGTAGTTCCACCTACTTGGGAGGCTGAGGCAGGAGCAAGAGTTTGAGGTTGCTGTGAGCTATGATCCCACAGCACTCTACAAAGTGAGACTCTTTCTCAAAAACAAAACAAAACAAAACAGTGTATATGCACAACTCTTTGTCACTATTCCAAGTATCAACATTGAAGGACCCATCAGAGGAAGCAAAATTTTATATTCATTCAAAAGTCCTTTACCAAATATCCTGAGCCAGGTCTATTACCGATCATAGGGACATAAGAACCAACACCTCCTGGAGCTGACTGGCTGCCTTAAGGTCACGGGACAAAGGCATAACTGATTAACCTCCAGTGTAGGGAGCTACCTGGTATCTACAAAGTGCTTATGTCTTTAAAGAGGCAGAGGTCCCTGTCTGAGAAGACGATCTACGGTTCAGGAGTCACAGGAGAGGCGGTGTAGAGTCTTAGAAGGGCCAAGGAATGGGCCATGAATAATTTTGTGGACTTCTTTCCAGGGACAAGCATGGTGCAATGCTGAATGCAAACCTGAGCAGTCGAATTGCTGTGGGTGTGCAGGTTTGTTCTGTAGTGACGCTTACACTGCCAGCTGGTTTCTTTATAGCTCATACAGCGCTTTCCATGCTCCTGCCAGGGCTGTCACCAAACGAGCTATCCATCTGGCAACCTCCTTATAAAGCCTTTAAACAGAGATCCTAAGCCTTGAATTCATGAATATTCAATTTTTTCTAGTAGATTTATTTCATTCAGAAAAGGGAAGGGCAGACTCTGTTTCCCTTGGAGAGGTGCTGGGGTCTACCAATGTCGTTTCTTTTCTTTTCTCTGTTTTTTGGAGACAGAGCCTCAAGCTGTCGCCCTGGGTAGAGTGCCGTAGCATTACAGCTCACAGCAACCTCAAACTCCTGGGGTCGAGCGATTCTCCTGCCTCCACCTCCCAAGTAGCTGGGACTACAGGCACCCGCCACAATGCCTGGCTATTTTTTGGTTGCAGCCATCATTGCTGTTTGGTAGGCCCAGGCTGGATTTGAACTTGCCAGCTCAGGTGCATGTGGCTGGCACCTTAGCCGCTTGAGCCACAGGTGCCAAGCCACCATTGCTGTTTCTTAAGCAGCATTAAAGAGCCCAGGTCTGGCCTGCTGCTTGTACCACTGACAACCAGCTGCTTTCTGAGCCTTGCAGTAGGGCCTTTCCTTGGCACAAGCGATTCCCGATGAGGCCTTAGCTAGACTGAGGGTGTACTAGCAATGCTGTCTTCAACAGGTGCATACACCACAAAGACAGGCTGTGTCCAGCATGTTTAAGTGGAGTGGGGAGGAGAAGTAATTTACTGTCCTTGGGGCATTTTCGAAGTACTGCCTGGGCCATCTGGCTACCAGAGTGATATTCAGCAACTGAGGTATGCAGCACTTCTAGGCTGAGTTCCTGAACTTAACCGTCTGGCCTCTAAGTGCTAATCGACTAGTTCTCATTTAGCCTGGAGTACTATGGTCTTTGTTTCTCCATTCTTGCAGTAGTTGACTTAGAAGAATGGTTTCCAGTTCCACCCAGGTTGTTACAAAAGAGACTAGATCACTATTTTCCTTTTTTATGGCTGAGAAGTACTCCATGGTATACATTCACCACATCTGTTAATCATTCATGAACTGAGGGGCACTTGGGTTGTTTCCACATCTTTGCCATGTGTACTGTGCTGTTACAAACATTTGAGTGCACATTTTTTTTTGATAAAATGTCTTCTTTTCTTTTTTTTTTTTTTTTTTTTTTTTGTAGAGACAGAGTCTCACTTTATGGCCCTCAGTAGAGTGCCATGGCCTCACACAGCTCACAGCAACCTCCAACTCCTGGGCTTAAGCGATTCTCTTGCCTCAGCCTCCCGAGTAGCTGGGACTACAGGCGCCCGCCACAACGCCCGGCTATTTTTTGGTTGCAGTTTGGCCGGGGCCGGGCCTGAACCCGCCACCCTCGGTATATGGGGCCGGCGCCCTACCGACTGAGCCACAGGCGCCGCCCGAATGTCTTCTTTTCTTTAGGGTAAATGCCTATTAGGGGATTGCTGGGGGCACATGGCAGATCTACTTTCAGTTCTCTGAGGCATCTCCATGCTGCTTTCCACGGAGGCTGCACTAGCTCGCAGTTCCCCAACAGTGAGTGTGTAAGTCTTCCTTTCTTTCTGCATCCACGCAGCACTTGTTTGGGACTTTTGCTAAGAGGCATTCTCACTGTAGTTAGGTGATGCGTCATTGAGGTTTCGATTTGCATTTCCCTAATGATTAAAGGTACTGAGCATGTTTTCATGTATTTCTTGGCCATTAGACTATCTTCATTTGAGAAGTTTCTATTCATGTCTTTATTCACCTTTTATTGGGGTTGTTTGATTTTTCTCCTTACTGATTTCCTCGAGTTCTTTGTAGATTTTGGTTGTCAGCCCTTTATTGGATGTATAGCATGCAAGTAAGTTCCTCCCACTCTGTAGCTTGTTTGTTTACTGTGTCCCTGGCTATGCAAAACCTTTTTAATTTGATCAGGTCCCATTTATTTTTGTTGTTGCTGTGGTTTCTTTTGGGGTCTTCTTCATAAATTCTTTCACTGGACTGTTATCTGTAAGAGTTTTTCCAACATTTTCTTCTAGACTAGCGGTTCTCAACCTGTGGGTCGTGACCCCTTTGTAACAATGAAAATACACTGCAGCATTAGGAAGGTTGAGAACCACTGTTCTAGACTTAGTATAGTTTCCTGCCTTAGGTGTTAAGTCTTTTATCCATCGTGAGTTAATTTTTGTGAGTGGTGAGAGTGGCAAGTCCTCTCACCTCACTGAAAAAGTTTCAGTCTTTTAAGTGTGGCTATCCAGTTTTCCCAGCACTGTCTGTTGAATAGGGATTCTTTCCCCTAGTATATGGTATAATCTGCTTTGTCAAAAATCAGATGGGAATATGAGGATGTGAAGCTTTATCTCAGGTTCTCTGTTCTGATCTCTGGTCTGCTTTTGGGCCAGTACCATGCTGTTTTGGTGATGTCTCCTGATTTGTCTTATCACGTAAGGGTGCGTTGGCTATTCAGGGTCTTTTCTGGTTCCATATGAAGGATAGAACTATTTTTCCTAGACCTCTGAAAAATGGTGTTGATATTTTAATGGGATTGCTTGCATCTATAGATCACTTTGGGCAGTACAGACATTTTAACAATGCTGATTCTGTTGATCCGTAAGCATGATGTATTTTCCCATCTGTTTATATCCTCTGCAGTTTCTTTCTTCAGCGTTCCATAGTTTTTGCTATTGAAGTCTTTCATCTCTTTTGTTAAGTATATTCATAGATGTTTTCTTTTCTTTGTTGCTACTCTCAAAGTTATTGTGCTTTGATTCTCAGCTTGACCGCTGATGGTGTTGATTTGTGTACAACTGATTTTGTAGCCTGAGACTTTGCAAAATTTATCAATTCCAGGAGTCTCTTAGTTTGAATCTTGGGATATTCTAGATACCAGATTTTATCTTCAGCAAATAGCAACAGTTTGACCTCTTACCTCCCCGTTTGGACACCCCTGGTTTTCTTGCTTGACTGCTCTGGCTGGGACTTCCAGCACTTTGTTGAATGGAAGAGGTGACAGTGGACAGCCTTGTCTAGTCCCAGTTCATCTGGGACGGGGACTTGCTCAGATGTAATCAACACACAAGCTTGGAGTCAGTAAGGTCTGGAACCAATCTCAATTCTGGCATAAGCTGGGTCTTTTCTCAAGTTATTTAAACATTCTAAGCCTGTTTCCTCATCTGCTAATGGAGAAGCACCATGACTGAGGGTTAAATGATACACATCACTTGTAGCGGGCCTTCCACGGTGCTTGACACCTGATAGATAACACACATGAGAATGGCCAACAAATCAAGCCAACCTCTCCCAGTCCAAATAGAGCACTACGGTGGGTGAGGATATAAATGAGAACCTGATGTAGGGCAGACGCCTTTTTAAAATACTACACATCGGGCGGCGCCTGTGGCTCAGTCGGTAAGGCGCCGGCCCCATATACCGAGGGTGGCGGGTTCAAACCCAGCCCCAGCTGAACTGCAACCAAAAAATAGCTGGGCGTTGTGGCGGGCGCCTGTAGTCCCAGCTGCTCGGGAGGCTGAGGCAAGAGAATCGCTTAAGCTCAGGAGTTGGAGGTTGCTGTGAGCTGTGTGATGCCATGGCACTCTACCGAGGGCCATAAAGTGAGACTCTCTCTCTACAAAAAAAAAAAAAAAAATACTACACATCACTGCCACACTCTTTTAGCAAGAAAAGGCAGGAATTATCTTAGTGTGACAGGGTATTGTAGAAAAGTGGAAAGAGACTGGACTTGGAGCCAGCAGGTCTGAGTTAGCACTCTGACTCTACTAATTGCACCTTATGTGAATTGCACGATTCTTTTAGTCTCTTTATACTTTTTCCCTGTGTATAAAATGGAAGGTTTTTACCACACTGATGGCCCTTCATGGACAATAGATAAATGTTTCATAAATCTTGACTTTATACAGGTAAAAGCTGAGGCAGATTGTGGTTAAGTAATTTGGGGCTGATAGTCATCAGACCACTACAGGTAGAGAGGAATCCCAGACTACAGGATAAAATTCTTTCTTTTTTTTTTTTTTTTTGCAGTTTTTGGCCAGGGCTGGGTTTGAACCCGCCACCTCTGGCATATGAGGCCGGCACCCTACTCCTTTGAGCCACAGGCGCTGCCCAAAATACTTTCTTTCAAGTGTAAAAAAGATGAACAAAATGTTCCCAATTCTCAGATACCAGATATTCTATTTTAAGTTGCTAGTTGTAAAAGGCAAAATGGCTACTGAAATCTTCCTTTCAGACTCATGTTGATAAAAGTATTCACATGTAATAGATCAGATGATACAAGGAAAGTTAAGCAAGTTTTTCTCTAGTGCTAACAAAGAAAGCTATTAAACAGTGTCTATGCAATTCCTCACTTTTGTCTTTTGTCTCTCTCTTTACCAAACCCCAATAGGAGCCCTGCTTTCAAGGCTAACATGAGCACTGCTGTTGAACTCTTTCACCCAAAACCCAGTAATGGGAGCAATGCTTCCAAGGCTAACCTGAGTACTGCTATTGAACTCTTTCACCCAAAGCCCAGTGATAAGAGCACTGCTTCCAAGGCTAAACTGAGCACTGCTGTTGAACTCTTTCACCCAGAGTGAAATAATCTTCTCTCCTGTCTGGGAAAAGGGTGTACACAAAAGAAACATACATCTATCTTTTGTTTTTATTTATTCAAAGAACTGCTTTTTCTGAAAAGCCTACAGCAAAATGCCATCAGATATGCAGAAGCCAGAACCTGTTTACATCTTCACTCACAAAATCACTGGATTCTCTCAGAATGAGAAAGGAGACTTTGTTTACTTAACCAACAAAGTTTTACTCAAGTTCTTTCAATACTTCAAAATTCAAATCCCTGATATCTTAAGAATTCAAATAACCAAACTAATGTCTCAGATTCTATTGTTCAAGTCCAGATTTACTGTCACGTGTAAATAAGATGAAACTCACTGAGCAGCTCTGTAGTGTCCACCACCAGCTCAGAGTGAACACAGAATAAATAAGATGGTTTGGGGACTATTTTTCCTCTTCTCAATTGTAAGAACATGAGGAAAACAACGTCTGGTAGTAATGATTTCAAATTTTAGATTATCTTCTGAACAATTTATCAGATTTATTTTCTGAAAATATTTTTTTCCTTAAACTGACAAAAAAGGGGTGAGGGTAAAGCTAATTTCAGTGGTGTGACACAGTGACTGACCTGTAAAAGCTCCTTTCCGCACCTTGGGAAATATCTCATAATGCAGTCATGTTCTAATACTTGTTTCCACTGGCTGCCTCCCGTGAGTCCTGGGACCCTTGCCCTTCTTCTATGAAGTATATAGTTGGAAGAAAAGATGAAAATAGGGCAAAACCTGCCCCTGGATTTAACCTTAAAGAAACTATTAACAATGAAACAAGAGGTTCCTGAAAGACGCTGCTGGGCCTATGCCGGCGCTGGGCTATGAAGTCCTGCGTTTGTTCTCAGACATCTCAGGCTGACCCCCCCACCTCCTCGTCCAAGCCCTTCACCGCACACACACACAAAATACATACAGGAGTATAAAATTTTTCTAAGGAGAAAAGTGAGAGACACTGGGCTTAAAATGGAATTGGATGGCAGATAATCAAATGAGGCTGGGTTTCTGAAGAGGAGACGGCCGGTCTCTGGCTTCCTGCAATGATCACATCATCACGTTAAGCGCTAAAATGCAATACTGTATAGAAAAGAAGTTTCCAAGACTGAAACAAAAGTCACCCTCTGGAAACACCCAATTCCACTTCTCCCTTGACCCATTAAGTAACTCAAAGAGCAAACTGGGGAGTAGCAGCAAAGAAGAATGATCACCTCCATCTCATACATCGGTGGCCCCAGGATGTCTTTCAGAGCGTGGAAATCAATCAAAATTGGCATTTCAGGTGGCAGGGCCAGGTCGGTGGCATCATTGATAGAGTCAGGCTTTGCATCTTCTAAGATGTGCTCTTTGCAACCTAAGAGAGAAAAACTGATTTCACCTTGTGTATCTGTGGAATGGAGGGGGAAGAACTGGTTTCTAAGAGCCCCTTAAGGGTGGTGTTTGTGATTCTTCCCTCCCTCCTTCCTTCCTTCCTTTCTCTCTCCCTCTTTTTTTTTTTTTTCTTTAGAGACAGAGTTTCACTTTATCACCCTCGGTAGAGCGCTGTGGCGTCATAGCTCACAGCAACCTCCAACTCCTGGGCTTAGGCGATTCTCTTGCCTCAGCCTCCTAAATAGCTGGGACTACAGATGCCTGCCACAATGCCCAGCTACTTTTTTGTTGCAGTTTGGATGGGGCCGGGTTCGAACCGACCACCCTCAGTATATGGGGCTGGTGCCCTACCCAAAGAGCCACAGGCACCACCCTCTCTTTTTCCTTTTTTAGACAGGGGTTTACTCTCTTGCCTGGGCTAGAGTGCAGTGACATCATCATAGCTCACTGCAGCCTCCACCTCTGGGCTCCAGCGGTCCTGCTCCCCCAGCCTCCAGAGTGACCTTGTTTACTATCTGTTTCCTCCATTGAAGTGTAAGCTTCAGAAGGGCAGTAACCTTGCCTGTCTTCTTTTTAACTATTACATTCTTAACTCAAGAGCAGAGCCTGGCACTATGTAACTTAACGACTCTAAGCCAGATGCTGAAGGGTCAAATACAACAGATGACTTTGGACAATTCTGTTAGATCAATGTAACTTAGGGCTAGTGACAACTTTTCAATTCCCTCTTCAGGGAAGTTTGATCATGTGTCTCATTTTCTGATGGGCAATAGGAACTTGGAAATGATAGAACTCATATAAGCAATGCCTCTTTTGCAAGCATATAACTCAACTCTGTTATTTTCCAATAAGTAAATATAATTAGCAATGCCAGGGTAAGAGAATTTGAAGCCTGGTCTGAAATCCCTATAATAACAGGCTCTTTTCTTTACCTAAGAGCTCTAGGTTGGGTGATATCTTGTCACTGCAGTGGCTCATTTTGGTTTGGGCTTCAGACATAGAGGGAGCAGGACTCAACCGACCCTCTAACCACCACACTAGTCTCTGTAAGTCTCTATTATAGTCTTTGTAAGCCCAGTATGAGTAAAGAAAAATATTACTTAATCTGTGGTCAGAAACCTAAAATGAGCAAAGGATTTAAAAATGCAGGAAATATGGGTGGTGCCTGTGGCTCAAGGAGTAGGGTGCCGGTCCCATATGCCAGAGGTGGCAGGTTCAAACCCAGCCCTGGCCAAAAACCACAAAAAAAAAAAAAAATGCAGGAAATACTTGGGTTCTATTCTAAATCTATGATTCTTCCATTCTTGTATCATAAAGTTAAAAGAATTATTTTTCCACTAACTCTTTTCCTTTTAAAAGTGATTAGTGAATATATTTAACAATAATAGACCCTAAGTTTAGACTCTAACAACTGGAGACATCCTGGGGTGCTGCTAAGTAATCCTCGTGTGACCTTCGGGGTCTGCCCTCTTGCCAGGCACCACTGGGCTGTTTGTCAAGACTGAATCACGGGTTATACAAGACAGAAAATATAACAGCTCGTATCTTTTGTCACTTGATGGCTATCTGACAGAGCAAATCTCTGTAGGATAGCTGTGAAAATGAAAAAGAAAATCCTTTATAGACTGCCCAAAAGCAACATCGTCTGATGGGTGTACGTCTTGAATTATAAATATTCTCATAATCACACCTCTGTAATGTCAACATGATCTTTCAAAGTTTGGCTCAACCATGTTCTAGGAAATCTTCCCTGATCCTTCTACCTTCTCTTACATCATTTATTTGTTTCACAAAGTCTAGCAATTGCTGGGTTACTCAGCAGCGTGTGGAAACAGGGGATTTTCTGCTTGCTGCTCTTTCTGCAGGGCGTTTAAGCAATACCGACCAACAGTAGGAAAACACGCAAATGATCAGGCTCGCTATAAGCAGGTATCAGAATAAAAAAGCAAGTGCTTAATTCAAATTAATGCACAGAAAGAAAAGCACCACCCGTCTAAGGTTACTCTGCTCTAAAGGTGCGAGGTAGCGGCACCCTGAAACTTTAGCCAGTGCTCACAGAACCTGCAAGTTTCTCTAGGCTGAGGTGCTTTGTGACAAGCTTTTCTGAGATCTAATTACTGTTACCATCTGTATTTCACTATCGCGGGATGAAGTAAGCTTGATGGGTAAAAGCTAATCCACAATTTTTTTTTTTTCTTTTTAAGAGACAGAGCCGCAAGCTGTCACCCTGGGTAGAGTACCGTGACATCACAGCTCACAGCAACCTCAAACTCCTGGGCTCAAGGGATTCTCCTGCCTCTGCCTCCCAAGTAGCTGGGACTGCAGGCGCCCACCAGAACACCCGGCTATTTTTTGGTTGCAGGTGTCATTCTTGTTTGGCGGGTCAGGACTGGATTCCAACCCACCAGCTCAGTTGCATGTGACTGGTGCCTTAGCTGCTCGAGCCACAGGTGCCGAGCCACTCCAGAAATGTTTTGTAGTTCTCAGCATACAAGTCTTATAACCTTACAGTCTTATAACCTCCTTGGTTACACTTATTCATAGACAGTTAATTTTTACAGCATTGGTTAACTTATTCATAGATAAATTCAATGCTATTGTAAATGGAAGTGCTTTCTTAATTTTCCTTTCAACTGTTCATTTCCTTAACCTCTTTAACTTTCCATTTTCCATACTTGAAAATAAGGAAAACAGGAACTACATTTCAAATAATTCTTCTACAGATAATGGATATAGGATATAGCAATAATGAAAGCAGAGAGTAGCTAACGAGTTAGACCTACAGCCTGTCTCCCTAGGTCAGGATCTCCACCCCGACATCTGCCAGCTATGAACCTTGCACAAGTTATTTGATCTTCTGTGCTGCAGTTTTCTCATCTGCAAAATAGACCTAAAAACAATACCTGTCTTATAAGGTCATTTGAGGATTAAATCAGTAAATACATGCAAAATGCTTTGCACAGAGTCTGGCACATAGTAGGACTTTCTAAAGGATTATTCTCTCCCTGTCAGAATTTTCACACTAGTCTACTAATTTGGTCAAGTTCTTCGAGAGAGAATGGATACTGGATACAGCCATAATGAAAGCAGAGTCCCTGCAGGTCAGACTCTCCGCCCTGCCAGCTGCCAGCTGTGAACTCCACACAAGGTACCTGGCCTTCTGTGCCTCAGTCTTCTCTTCTGCAGCACTGCTTCCCCACGTCCATTTTACTACTTGTAAATGAGTTTTTCTAAATTACTGCTCTAATTACATCACTTGTACAATGAAACATCTTTATAATATAGTTTTTCATCACAAATTAAGCAAATTTCTAATTCCTAAAATCTGCCTTCAAGGACCACAATATAGTGCCAAATCACCTTTTTAATCCTAGCTCCCACTATTCTGGAATGTTTTCCTCGAAGGAGTAACTACCCCCTTAACAATAATTCAACTAACATTTATGGAGCATAACTCTTGAGTAAAAACCAGGGCCCTCCAAATAAATAATATGGTTAAAAATGGGCAGAAACCCTGAATAGACATTTCTCAAAAGAAGATATACAAATGGCTACAGGTTTATGAAAAAATGTTCAACATCACTAATAATCAGGAAAATGCCAATCAAAACCTCCTATCTACCAGAATGGCTATTACCAAAAAGACAAAAAACCCCCAAACATTTGCATGAGTGTGGAGAAAGGGGAAACTTTTACATACTGTTGGTAGGGATGTAAGTTAGTACTGCCATTATGGGAAACAGTATGGAGGTGCCTCAAAAAATTAAAAATAGAACACCATGTAACCTAGCAACCCCACTCCTGGGTGTATAATATATATCCCAAGAAAATGAAATCAGTAGATTGAAGTGATATCTGCACTCCTGTGTTTACTGTAACACTGTTCACAACAGCCAAGATGTGGATATCAGTGGATAAATAGATTAAGAAAATGTAGTGTATACACACAATGGAACAGTATTCAGCCACGAAGAAGAATGCACTCCTGTCATCTGCAGCAATATGGCTGAATCTTCAGGACATTTTGTTAAGAGAACCAAGGTGGGCACAGAAAGACAAATGCAGCATATTCTCACTCATGTGTGGGATCTAAAGAAGTCGATCTCATGAGAAGGTAGAATATTGCTCATAGAGGCAGGCCAGGGAGGGAAGAAGGGGGCTGGGCAGAGTTTGGCAAACAAGTACAAAATTACGCTTGGACGGCAGCACCAAGTTCTAGAGCACCACTGCACAGGAGGGTGATCATGGCGAATAGTATTGTATTGTTTTCTTCTTATTATTTTTTTGAGACAGAGTCTTACTATGTTGCCCTTGGTAGAGTGCTGTGGTGTCACAGCTCACAGCAACTTCCAGCTCTTAGGCTTTGGCGATTCTCTTGCCTCAGCCTCCCAAGTAGCTGGGACTACAGGCACCCACCCCAACGCCTGGCTATTTTGTTCTTGTAGTTGTTGTTGTGTTGTTTGGCAGGCCTGGGCTGGATTAGAACCTGCCAGCTCCGGTGTAAATGGCTGGTGCCCTAGCCACTGAGCTACAGGCACCAAGAATGTATGGTATTTTCAAAATAGCTATAGAGGACTTTGAATGTTCTTATCACAAGAAATAATGAATGAATATCTTTTTTTTTTTTTTTTTAAGTAGAGACAGAGTCTCACTTTATTGCTCTCGGTAGAGTGCTGTGGCTCACACTGCTCACAGGAACCTCCAACTCCTGGGCTTAGGTGATTCTCGTGCCTCAGCCTCCTGAACAGCTGGGATTACAGGCGCCTTCCACATGCCCAGCTTTTTTGTTGTTGTTGTTGTTGCAGTTCAGCCAGGGCCGGGTTTGAACCCACCACCCTTGGTACATGGGGCCGACACCCTACCCACTGAGCCACAGGTGCTGCCCCATATGCTAACTATCTTGATTTGATTTTTTTTTAAGAGTCTCACTCTTTCACCCTGGGTAGAGTAGTACCCTGGTGTCATAGCTCATGGCAACCTCAAATGCTGGGGCTCAAGTGATCCTCTTGCCTCAGCCTCCCAAGTAGTTGGGACTACAGGCACTCACCACATGCCTATTTAGTTTTTCTATTTTTAGTAGAGGCAGGGTCTTGCTCTTGCTCAGGCTGGTCTCAAACTCTTGAGCTAAAGCAAACCACCTGTCTTGGCCTCCCAGAATGCTGAGATTACAGACGTGAACCACTGTGCGCAGCCTGATTTCATTTTTTACATTTCAAATTAATATAAGGGTACAAACAATTAAGTTACAATGTGTGTATATGTGTTTCTTTGTGTGTGTGCTTGTTAGGTAAAGCCCTTGTTGTCGTTGTACCCCTCACACAGGAGATGTGCCATATACCCTCACATTGTGCCCATTAGGTGAGAGCACATCAATCCCACTCCCTCCTTCACTCCCACTTTCCCCTAAACTTGAATTGAGTTTTTCTCCTGTATGGGCCTGTATTAGTTCATCTACTGCTTCATATTATTATTGAGTACTTCTTTTCCATTCTTGTGATACTTTAGTAAACAATGTTCTCTAACTCTACCCAACTTAATACAAAAGATGCAAAGTCTCCATCATTCTTATGTCTGAATGGTACTCCACGCTGTACCAGTTTGTTAATCCATTCAGGGGTTGATGAGCACTCATTTGATTTTTTTTTTTTGTTTGTTTGAGATAAGAGTCTCAAGCTGTCACCCTGGGTAGAGTGTCATGGCATCATAGCTCACAGCAACTTCTAACTCTTGGGCTTAAGCAATTCTCTTGCCTCAGCCTCCCAAATAGGTGGGACTATAGGTACCCACCACAATGCCCAGCTATTTTTTGATTGTAGTTGTCATTATTGTTTGGCAGGCCCGGGCTGGATTCAAACCCGCCAGCTCTAGTGTACATGGCTGGCGCCCTAGTCGCTGAGCTATAGGCCCTGAGCCAGTACTGATTTGATTTTAATACAATGTATACATGTTTGGAAATGTCACACTATACCTCACCCATATGTACAATTCTCATGTGCCTATTTAGAAAAAGGAAGAAAGGGGCCCCAGTTTTCTTACCTGTAAAATGAAAGACTAGATGAATTCTCTCCCTACACTGTGAACCACAGCACCTTACACAATATAGGTAATGATTTATGGTCTGTTCATTAGACTGAATTTTGGCTGTGTAATTCTTAAATTTTAATAAAATCTATGAAGAAATGACAAATCACCAAAATAATTAATTTGCCAAAAGATTACTAAGTTTCTAATATTGATTTTGCCAAGTAAACAAACATTTTGAGTCAGTGAAAATTAATTATGTAATAAAATTACTTATTTTTTTATTTTATTTTTTTTTTACTTATTTATTTTTTTTGCAGTTTTTGACCAGGGCTGGGTTCGAACCCGCCACCTCTGGCATATGGGGGCAGCACCCTACTCCTTTAAGGTACAGGAGCCACCCTATTTTTTAATTTTTTTTTTTTACCTTTCTTATAAAATTACTTCTGAATAGATTACAAGTTTTCTGGAAAGTTGAATCCCACCACACTTGGGTTCCTGAATTATGGAGCAGGAGCAAAGTGGAACTTGGAGACTGGTGCTCTCCTGTCAGGGCCTAGCAGCTGTGTAAGTGGCTCTATGCACAGCCAGCTGCAGAGAGGCCACATTGGAAGGAGGACAGTGGCTTACATCTCAACTCTTTAGCATGCATGGTAGACATGGATTCAGACCCTGTCTAAGCATAGGACAGAAAGATATATATGGCTGCAATTATATAAACTGAATTTTTTTTTAAACTGGCCTACTTTAAAAAGTGAGATGAGTTGCTGAGATTGTAAGTGGATTTCTTATTTTACAAGATGGTGTCATGTGTCTCAAAGCTAAACTAACATGGATGTAAAGCATCGGAGAACCTTCTCATGGGAAGGCAGAAAGGGAAAAACAAAGGATTCTCAAAAGAAAAGAAAAAGAAAAAACTCAGAAAAATCTCAATATTTCCAAGTGTATAATTTGTGCTGTCAGTTTCAGGTTAACCTTTTCCAGAAAACCCTCTTTCCAGCCAGAGAAGTGTGTTCAGTTACTGACCAGGCCTGCCACAGCATTTGGGGCTGCGTATTTTCACCTTTTTGTTTTTTTTCTTTTCTTTTTTTTTTTTTTGTAGAGACAGAGTCTCACTTTATGGCCCTTGGTAGAGTGCCGTGGTCTCACACAGCTCACAGCAACCTCCAACTCCTGGGCCCAAGCGATTCTCTTGCCTCAGCCTCCCGAGTAGCTGGGACCACAGGCACCCACCACAACACCCGGCTATTTTTTGGTTGCAGTTTGGCTGGGGCCGGGTTTGAACCCGCCACCCTTGGTATATGGGGCCGGCGCCCTACCGACTGAGCCACAGGCGCTGCCCTTGTTTTTTTTCTTTTAAATGAATTAGCTATAATGGAGAAATCTTTGGATCAAATGCCCAGAAAAGCTTTTCTAAGAATAAATTCTTTCTTCTTTCTGTTAATATTTTCTTCATTATTTAAGGGGCAGCAATAGAATCATAACATGATCAAAACCATTTTCTTTCAAGTTTACCTACTAAACATTTCTATATAATAATCACTGAAATATAGATGAAAGTTATGACTGAGTCATTTTTTTCAATTTTATTGGCAATTATCCATGAATTGCCATTCTATCATGAAAATAACAAAGAGTATCTGCAAAAATTGTTTCCATTTTTCCATTCAGATGAATTTAGAGATGCAAGCAAATGGCCTTTTTGTCTTAATTCACTAAAAGCAATTTTAAAGAGTTATAAGTATATTTTTAATAAATAATGAAACAGCTCTCAATGATTAGTTCAATGCCTCCACAGACTTCAAAAACCAGCATTTTATCTAACTTTTAGAATTATATGTTTATATATCGACCTTCGCCAGCAGACTACACATTTATTAAGCTCTCTCTCTAGTCTGCTGCCCAGAGCCCAGTTTAGAAGCTGGTACACAGGAAGCAGTCCGGTGCTGCCTCTCAGTCACTGTGAGCCCACATGCAGGACGATGGTCCCACAAGCTCAGAATGAACTGAAGAGTTCCTACCCCCTGGGGTTGGCATAGCGCTTGTAAAGCTGCAGCACAAAGCACCATTCACATGTCTGTGGTGATGCTGAGTGAACCAACCTACTGTACCAGCAGTCCTATTAAAAGTACAGCACTGGCGATTATATACATAATAATTGATAATAAGTGACTACATTACTGGCTTATACATTCACATTCACTGTATTATACTTTTTCAAAACACTGAAAACTTTTTTTTGGCCAGGTGGCTTATACCTGTAATCCTAGCACTCTGGGAGGAGGGATGGGTGGATTGCCTGAGCTCAAGGGTTCGTGACCAGCCTGAGCTAAAATTAGCTGGGTGTTGTGGCAGGCTTCTGTATTCCCAGCTCCGTGGGAGGCTGAGGCAACAGAATCGTGTGAGCCCAAGAGTTTGAGGTTGTTGTGAGCTGGGATGTCACGGCATTCTACCGAGGGTGACAAAGTAAGATTCCACCTCAAAAAACCCCAAACCAAAACCAAAACATTTTTTTACAGATGGCATCTCACTATGCTATACAGGCTGGCCTCATTTTTGGGCTCAAGCAATCTTCCTGTCTTAGTCTCTCGAGTAGCTAGGACTATAGGTGCCCACCATTGCACCTGTCTGTACTAGACTTACCGTTGTACTCCTATCATTAAAAAAAATGTTAACTGCAAAGTGGCTTCTGAAAGGTTCCTGAGGAGGTGTTCCAGAAGAGGCCCACTCAACAGACTAATAAAACTATTCCTAACCACTTCTGCAATACAGAAATTTCCATTCTCTACTAACCACAGGTTTTCCTTAGAACTCTAAATAAACTCAACTCTGGTAAATGGGGATTGTATTAACAGAAATAAAACATATAAAAACCTTTAAAATAGGCCAAAAAAAATCTGTGGGAGCCAGACTTCAAGATGGTATTTGGCTTTCAAATATCCTATTCCTATCCCCTGTCATACCGCACAAGGGTTGATCTATGTTGAGCAACAGAACATGGCAATAGTGATGGTTACCAAAGACTGCAGCTTCCATCTCACACTGTCTCGCCCTCTCTCCCTTTCTCTCACATCATTCCTTTTGGGAGAGGCCAGCTGCCATGTCCTGAGTTCTGAGAGATGCACATGTGGTCAGAAGCTAAAGACTCTGGCCAGCAATGAGGAACTGTGGTCAGCTAACAACCATGTGAGTGAGGTCAGATTCTTCTGAGTTGAGCTTTTGGCCGGCTGGCAACTTGACTGTAAGCCCCATGAGAGGTCTCGGGCTAGAACTACTATTCAGTTGAGCTGCTTCAAGATTCGTGACACATAGAAACTGGGATAATAAATGTTTGTTAGAAGCTTTGATCCACTAAATTTGGGAGTAACTTGTAAGACAGCAATAGACAACTAATATAAAATCCTAAAGACAAAGAGACAGATCCCGTAACAATTAGAAGGCTGCTGCAAGAAGACAAAGACAGGGATTTAGCAGTAAGTTACACAGAGCACAGAAGGTGCCTTCTATCACATATAGCATTTTCCACGACTACAAGAAATGCATCCATCACAGTAGACAAGAGAATAGATATGCATCAGATTTAGTGAAGACTAGTCCAAAAAACAAAATGGTGAAAGGATCAAAAGCACTTGATTTTCCTTCAGGGATAACTTTCTGTTTTGGTTAGGAAGGAGTCACACTTAAAATAACTAACATAAAGCGAGTCAAGGACTTGAGGAGGCAATGGCAGAAAGCCACAACAAAGGATTCTGAAAGCAGCCTGACAGACAGCTGAGTCCTGAAGAACCAGACTCTGAGAAAGTCCAGGCAGAGAGGAGTCGGCAGAGAGGAGTCGGCAGAGAGGGAGAGCAGGTGGAGAGGAAGAGCAGGCAGAGAGGAGTCAGCGGAGAGAGAGAGCAGGCGGAGAGGAGTCCACAGAGAGGGAGAGCAGGCGGAGAGGGAGAGCAGATGGAAAGGGAGAGCAGGCGGAGAGGAGCCGGCAGAGAGGGAGAGCAGGCGGAGAGGAGTCGGCGGAGAGGGAGAGCAGGCAGAGAGGGAGAGCAGGTGGAGAGGAGTCGATGGAGAGGGAGAGCAGGTGAAGAGGAGCTGGCAGAGAGAGGTAAAGCACCACAACGAGTAGAGGAGCAGACACAAGCCTGTTGGTGGTGCCTCTTCCCTGTGGTGCTAGGGGTACTTGCTTAAGTGGCAGGACACCTCTGACCTGCAGACCTCATTTCTGCCTATAGTTAAAGGTATGGTAAACTGGGAGAATTAAGGTCAGTGAATAATGAGAACCAGTGCTATAAAAAGAAAAGCTTTTATTTTGATACACATTTTTAACTTAAGTTTCCGGAAAGAATATACCAAGGACTTAAGGATATGATATCTACCTTCTTCCACTACACTAAGTTGACTTCACTGTCCACTTGCCCGTAGTCTCAGCTACTTCTGAAGTTGGCAAAAGACCCTACCCTTAAAAAAAAAAGAAAGAAATTCTCATAAAGTGGATAGATTTGTAATCTAGCTAGCCCAATCTAGTGGTCAGCAGGGGGCTCAGGGATCTAGCGAGAGGAAAAGCCTGTCTTCACTGACATCAAATCTTACTGCTTATGACTCATACCACACAACCACTAGCCCCCTTTCCACTTTATAGTTTGTATTTTTCTATGGACTGGGAAACAGTAAAGCTTTTATAAAGACACATCTATTAACTGAGTCAAACAGACAAGGTACAGTGTTTATTGAGGAATATTTTAAAGGGATTTATGAATCAAATCAAACTAAATGGCTCCTGAAGATCCTATTCAAATGAGTCTTTATAATAGTAATTATATAAAAATGGTGGCCTAAAGCTATAAAACAAAGGCTTTATTTCTTCTTAAGTTTTTTTCCCTTCTTACTTTGGGATAAAGTGAGCATCGCTACAAATCACATGGATAGAATATGTGCTATATGTAGAATCATGAAATTATTTAGTCAAAACTAACTCTGAGAATTAAAGATTGTCAAGGCAACTGGAACATCACTGCAAAATCCCAGGAAAAAGGAAACCAGAAAGAAGGAACTTAAAACTCTACATTCAAATCCCCGTCAAGTTGTTGACTAACTTCTAGGTTCAGTATATTCAGGGTGAGGCTCCAAGAAACCTGGGAGAAAAGAACAGTTAGGAGGCCAAAGACCTCACCTGTCTTTCAGTCAAGAACTCTAAAGGATCGGGTCCTAAAGTGAATATCATACCCCAAGTAATAAGGACCACATCCTGGGAGTACCACATGCCAGAAGTAAAAACAGTATATCTCAGGAATAAGGCCTGACCTGAAATAGACCAATCCTAACAAAGCCTAAAACTAACTTTGACAGGACCAAAGGATCTGTCCATATTCTAGCTACCTGAAGAAAATGTAACACTGTAATCCTTTTTGAAGGATAATAATAGCTAGAGCCTTTGTTTTTTTTTAAATCCACAATGCATAGAAACCAGTAAAAAAACCACAAGAAATGCTAAAAACAGAACAAATGACTAAAAACTAAGAAAAAACAAATCTGATTCACCTGTGAGTCTTAAAAACAGATTCACAGGTGAATCAGAGAATAAAAACCATGATTAGTATCTCCAAAAAGAGAAGAAAAGATGGAGTAAATAGATGAAAAGAGAGATTTCAACAGAGAATCTATTGGAGTCTCTTCTTCTCCAAACACACATACATATGCACACACACACACAAATACACATAACATCTCCCGCAGTCTCTACATATACAAAGAATCAAATGGAGGCGGCGCATGTAGCTCAGAGGAGTAGGGTGCCGGCCCCATATACCAGAGGTGGTGGGTTCAAACCCGGCCCCGACCAAAACAACAACAACAACAAAAAAAAAAAAAACTGCAAAAAAGAATCAAATGGATACTATAGAAGTTCAAAACATAATACGCAAATTAAGAATTTGAGCTCGGCGCTTGCGGCTCAAGCAGCTAAGGCACCAGCCACACACACCTGAGCTGGTAGGTTCGAATCCAGCCCGGGCCCACCATAAAGCAATGACGGCTGCAACAAAAAATAGCCAGGCGTTGTGGTGGCCGCCTATAGTCCCAGCTACTTGGGTGTTGGAGGCAGGAGAATCACTTGAGCCCAGGAGTTGGAGGTTGCTGTGAGCTGTAATGCCACAGCACTCTACCCAGGGCGACAGCTTGAGGCTCTGTCTCAATAAAAAAAAAAAAAGAATCTATAAACAATTAGAATTAAATCAATTTGGCAAGTTAGTTGAATATAAGATCAATATAATATTCCTATATCCTAGCAACAAAAAAAATTAGAAAAACTTAAAAACACCATTTATAATAATAGACATACACAGATCAAATACCAAAAAATATATCCAAAGAAAAAATATGTATGGTGGCACATGCCTCTAGCCCCAGCTACTGGGAGGCTGAGGCAAGAGGATTGCTTGAGCCCAGGAGTTCGAAGCTGAAGTGTGCTATGATCATGCCTGTGAATAGCTACTGCATTCCAGCCTGGGCAACACAGCAAGACCTTGTCTCAAATTACAAACAAATAAATGATTAGAAAAAGAAAAATAAGTAAAACTGTGCCAATGAAAAAGACTTGATAATAGCAAATTGGTTTGTTTTTTTTTTTTTTTTTGGCCAGGGCTGGGTTTGAACCCCCAACCTCTGGCATATGGGACTGGCGCCCTACTCCTTGAGCCATAGGCGCCGCTCGTTGTTGTTTTTTTGAGACAGAGTCTTACTCTGTTGCTCTAGGCTAGAGGTGGTGTCATAGCTCACAACAACCGCTAACTCCTGGGTTCAAGTGATCCCCTTGCCTCAGCCTCCTGAGTAGCTAGGACTCTAGGTGCCTTCCACAATGCCTGACTATTTTTTTTTTCTTTTACTCTTGCTCAGGCAATCCGCCCACCTTGGCCTCCCACAGTGCTTGGATTACAGGTGTGAGCCACTGTGCCTCGCCCACAAATTGTCAATGGATATTATACTCAAGTACTTTTATAGATTCAACTTATAGATTCAATGTAATAACAATCAAAATACCAGAGTTTCATTTATTTATTTATTGGTAGAAATTGAAAAGCTGATTTCAAACCCAGCCCTGGCTCAAAACTGCAAAAAAAATAAAAATGAAGAAAAAGAAAACTTAACTGGATACTGGAAGGTCTGCAATAGCCAAGGGAATCTTTTGTTTGTTTGTTTTGAGACAGCATCTCACTCTGTCCCCCTGGGTACAGTGCCGAGGCATTATAGCTCACAAGCAAACTCAAACTCCTGGGCTTAAGCAATCCTCCTGCATAAGCCTCCAGAGTAGCTGGGACTACAAGCACTAGCCACAATGCTGGGCTAAGTTTTCTATTTTTAGTAGAGACGGTGTCTCTCTCTTGCTCAGGGTGGTCTTGAACTTCTGAGCTCAAGCAGTTCTCCTGCCTTGGTCTCCCAGAGTGGAAGATTATAGACATTACCCACCTCACCTGGTTGACACAATAAGTTTTGAAACTGTGTGATACTGCCACTGAAAATTTTATCTCATGCCCAAACTACCATTCACTTAATATGTCAATGAATTTAATTCATTTTCCCTATAAGTGTGTATGTAAGGTCTACATTACTTGACCACCTATAGTACACATTTACGTGATATATATATTTATTTTTTTTGAGACAGAGCCTCAAGCTGTCACCCTGGGAAGAGTGCCGTGGCATCACAGCTCACAGCAACCTCCAACTCATGGGCTCAAGCGATTCTCTTGCCTCTGCCTCCCAAGTAGCTGGGATTACAGGTGTCTGCCACAACGCCCGGCTATTTTTTTTTTTGGTTGCAGCCGTCATTGTTGTTTGGCTGGCCTGGGCTGGATTCGAACCTTGAAGCCGCTTGAGCCACAGGCGCCGAGCCATTTAAGTGATATTTTAAAAGCTTCTCTATAATGACACCCAACCCAGTTCATGAATGATTGTTAATTCTGTGTTAATTTCTTCTTTCTTTTTTATTTTTTATAGTAGAGACCAGTTCCTGCTCTTGTTCAGGCTGGTCTTGAACTCCTGAGCTCAGGCAGTCCTCCTGCCTCGGGCAACCAGAGTGCTAGGATTTATCTTTTTTTTTCTAACCAATTTTTCAGGTGCTTTCTATATGGATAATCAGAAACTAACTTCTACTGAGGTTCTTTTATTTAATGTGGCTTCCTCAATAAATACTACATTGTTCAAAAATAAAGTAATTGAAAGTGTGCCCTATTATGAGAAACTTTGTAAGGACTGATTATAATACGAATCCTGAGGATAATCTTTGTGGTAAAATCTTACTAGATATTAATTGGACATAGTACTTGAACAAATGAGTATTTGCCCAACTCTACAGAGAAACACCTAAGTAAGGAAAATTGAGTGCATAGAACATTTGTGTTTTGGCTAAAGACAGGAAAAAAGCAGAATAAAACTTTAGTCACGCAATCAACTAATCCCTTAATCAGACTAATACTCCGGAAATGTCAAGGGCCATTCAGAAAAAACTAATAACATGCAGAAAAACACAGGCAGTATTGTTTTGAAATAAATATCTTTATTTTGTAGGTAACTAACCGAAGCCATAAATATTCGTCCTCTAACGCAGATCAACTACAAACCTCACTTCCCTTTAAAACTCTCTATATTATTTGGTTTATTTAAGTTAAGACCCCACAAATACAAAAGGTAACTGTTCACAGACCAGGGCCTCTGGGTTTATGCCTGAAAGTTTGTTTGATGCACTGGAGGTTTCTGCCTGTTTTGAAGCTTGTGGACTAAAACTACTTTTCTTCCTGGCAGTAACCCCAGTATTATTTTTTAACATTAAAAAAAAAAATTCCCACAGTGCATTACTTAAAATTTTTAAGACTGTTGTGCTTCATACTCTAATTTTAAGTAATTCATTTTTTAATGAGAAAGTTTTAGTATTAAGCTCATATAAACTTAGTGACACAATAACCCAAGGTAGGTATTTTTTAGAATTTTTCTTTTCGCTTGCTAAGGCTATGAGCAGCGATCTGGGACCTACAGTATTCTACAAAGACCTGGAGCGCAGTTGTTCACTGGTTGTACAGGGTGAGAGTTGACTCGGAGGGCAAGCCTGTGCCTCTGATAAAGACTACAACCAAAACCAGCCTGAAGAGACCATCTGGATGTCTCTGGTAACATCTCAACTAACCACATCTGCTTAACTATGTTATAATGTTTTAGGAGGTGCTCTGTGAATCATGGATTTAATAAAAAATAAATAAATAAATATTACCATGAAAAACCGAATGTTATCACACAGTTCACAAGCTATTGGAACAAGTCCTTGAATATCTGTGGATTACTTTTAAGTCACTAATACGATCACAGATCTTATTAGAAATATGCTAAGTGGGGCGGCACCTGTGGCTCAGTGAGTAGGGCGCCGGCCCCATATACCAAGGGTGGCAGGTTCAAACCCAGCCCCAGCCAAACTGCAACAGCAAAAAAATAGCCGGGGCGTTGTGGCGGATGCCTGTGGTCCCAGCTACTCGGGATTCTGAGGCAAGAGAATCGCCTAAGCCCAAGAGCTGTGAGGCCATGGCACTCTACTGAGGATGACAAAGTGAGACTCTGTCTCAAAAAAAAAAAAAAAAAAAAAGAAATATGCTAAGTGATGGATGTATAAACATTAAGTAATGCATAACTATGGAACATTTCCCTTGACATCAAATTCCTCTGAATATATTATTACCAATTCTAAACCATACCACCTAAATCTTAAACACATAATTTTCAAAATATGTTAAGTAGACAACCTTATTTCATCCTCTACCTTTCTCTCTTGTCACAGACAAGAACAGAAAAGACCCAGCCTCAGCTGCCGACAGTTGCGGCCACACAGTAAATCTGGGGCAGCTTTTGGAGCTCAGCTCTCTGCTGCCTCTGCCAGCTACACCAGTGACTTCCATTCCTGACAGGCACTTCATCAGCTAGGACACGTTCTAAAAATTCAGAGTTCTACAAATGGTAGCTGAACATGTGTTTACATCTATATTTCCTCTCCAAATCCTATTAAAATGGCAATTAAAAAATAAAAGAAGTATAAACCCATGAGAACAAGAACGAGACACCGTGGAAAACAGAAAGCTGGCAAAGTAACAAACACTTGGCAGGCCAGAGAAAGCGGAGCCTTCAGTGTCTGTGGGGACAAGGGTGGAAGAGCAACAACAGCACTTGATCTGAGCCATAAAACCCTAGGCAAGCACAGGGATTCGAGTTGCCACTGACAGTGTGGCTGAAGGGTGGCACTAAAAACAAGGTGTTAAAGCTTGGATAAGAAACACTTGGTGCTCCTTGTCCTCACCCCAACTCCACATTACCAGGGCACTGCCCCTCTCCAATTTAACAGAAGACGGGAGGTTAACGGTGTAGAAAACGGACCAGTGAGCTTCCAGGCAGCGTCGGGGTGAAGCACGGTACTGGAAACAGAAGGGTTATGTGAGTTTACTGTTTGATGATACTGCTTTTAATTAAATTTACCTGCTCAGAAAGAGAAGAAAAACCAAGGAAGGTATTTAACAGCCTCTGTCCCACTAATCCTATCACAATTATGGCTTTCAATCATATTCACTGAACCCCTTTCTGGAAAGACCTATAGAAATGGTCTAACATGTAATAAATCTCTACTACTAAATAAATTTTCACTTCCCTACTACTCGTCATGTTTTTTTGTTTTTTTTTTTTTTTTGAGACAGAGCCTCAAGCTGTTCCCCTGGGTAGAGTGCTGTGGCATCACAGCTCACAGCAACCTCCAACTCCTGGGCTCAAGCGATTCTCCTGCCTCTGCCTCCCAAGTAGCTGGACTTACAGGCGCCACCACAATGCCTGGCTATTTTTTGGTTGCAGCCGTCATTGTTGTTTGGCAGGCCAGGCTGGATCTGAACCCGCCAGCTCAAGTGTATGTGGCTGGCACCTTAGCCACTTGAGCCACAGGCCCTGACCCATCGTGTTTGTTAAAATAAGTTTTAGCAAACTACATAACAGCATGAACTGAGAACGCTTATGATTCTGGGGCAAGTAGTTAAAATGTGTAAGAAAAACAAATCGTTACATGTGGAGTCATTCCAGAGTACAAAGATATGCCTTTGTAGTCTATGGACAGCTTGGGTTTTTTAATGTTGTAACAATTATTCATGTTATAAATTATGCAAAGAATTAACAATTGTCTAAATCAGAAAGAAATAAGATGACAGAATCCATATATGAAGTGTACCATCATTACAAAGAGGAGAAAGTTACTAGATCCTCAAAGCTTGAATAATGAGAATTATTCTAGTGAAGACTCTCTATTTGTAAAAGAGAATCCTCTTGATAAAATATATCAAACATTAAGATATTACTTGCAGAATGCATCTGACCACACAGCAGCGTGCCACCGCTCCAAGGACTACTTGACCCCTCCCTCCACACCCAGCTTTCCTCTGTCACTCACTCTGGGCCTGGTGGCCCCAGCACAAAGTCACCAACCTTCTCCCTCAGTCGCGTCGGAACGGTCCAACTTGGCTTCTTTATGTTGTCCTTCTGCCACCTTCACAGCAACGGCTCGGCAGACGGCCCCTAACTTTCTGTCCAGAGAACGAACCCCTGCCTCTCTGGTATACCTGTCGCCAAAGAAAAATATTTTACTTTTGACTAAATACCACCTGTACTGACAGAAGTAATATGATTAACGTTTTTTTTACTAAAGAAACAGCGTACATTTAAAAGTTCATCACCTTTTCTCAACTATGAACTTTTCCACACTTAGAACTTCTCCTTAAAGTGCTATTATTTCTTTAATGTTCAGACATGTTTTCAGCCACAACTACTTCCTTTATACATATTATCTTGTACTATTCCCTTATACCTAAAAATGAATCCTTGATTGTCCAATTTATATTGCCAAAGTAAATTTAGCAGCACATAAAACAACATTTATTCCTTGATGATATATTTAAAAGTTTTCTTAAAATTTGTCATTTAGGAAAATTCTAGATAAATTTATTGTACTTGAAATCGTGCTGAAAAAGAATCAGAAACTGCACTCTGTTGAACTGAAACAAGGGTGTTCAACTTTCCTTTTCTCTGCCTCACACAGAAAAAGGAGAGTCATCTTGGGCCACACAAACATTAACAAAAGCTGATTGGAGAAAAAGCTCTGGGTATATTTTTCATAATATCCGACACCACAGATAAGCAAAAACAGTCCTCATAAAATCAGCATATGCCCTGCAGGCCACAGGTTGGACACCCTTGAACTAAAAGCATTTTATGAATCTGAGACAGAAATCTGGTTTCTTACAAGGCACTGTGCTAATCATCTCCATTCAGTACATTTTTTTTTTTTTTTTGGGCAGTTTTTGGCCAGGGCTGGGTTTGAACCTGCCACCTCCGGCATATGGGGCCAGTGCCCTACTCCGTTGAGTCACAAGTGCAGCCCCATTCAGTGCATTTTCATTGTGAAGATTTCTAAAGGAAGAAAGTAATCTAATTGTGACGTTGAGAAAAAGACTGTACTCCTGGTTAAGCAGATCTGCTTAAAAACATTTAGGTTAGAATCAAATTCCATAAGTCATTCCACAAACCATATATAGTGCAGCCATTTCTGGCCATCAGCTTTGGATGGACTTGAATGGGCAGCGTAAGAAAAAAAATGCAGTTTTTTTTTTTTTTTTTGTTATTGTTTTGTTTTTGGTGAGACAGAGTCTCACTTGGTTGCCCTTGGTAGAGTGCTGTGGCATCACAGCTCACAGCAACCTCAAACTCTTGGGCTCAAGTGATTCTCCTGCCTCAGCCTCCCAAGTAGCTGGGACTAAAGGTGCCTGCCACAACATCTGGCTATTTTTAGAGACGGGGTCTCACTCTTGCTCAGGCTAGTTTCGAACCTGTGAGCTCAGGAAATCCACCTCCCTTTGCCTCCCAGAGCGGGATTACAGGCATAAGCCACCTTGCCTGGCCCAGGAATGCAGTTTTATGGGAAAACTTGATTTGATCAGGCAGTCAGGGATACTGCAGACTTTAGGGAAGCAGATTTTAAAAGTTCTGGGACAATCCCATATAATGAGTGAGAGACATGAACAGAACCTACTCTGAAGATAGATGAATGGCTAACAAACATGAAAAAATGCCCATCGTCCCTAATCATCAGAGAAATGCAAATTGAAACCACCCTGAGATACCACCTAACCCCACTGAGAACAGGCCACATCATAAAGCCTCAAAGCTGCAGATGCTGGAGTGGATGTGGAGAGAAGGGAACACCTTTACACTGCTGCTGGGACTACAAACTAATTCAGGCTCTTTGGAAGGAAGCATGGAGAATCCTCGAAGAACTCAAATTAGACCTCCCACCTGACCCTACAATCCCACTAGTAGGCATCTACCCAGAAGAAAAAAATTCATTTTACCATAAGAACGTTTGTACTAGATTGTTTACTGAAGTTCAATTTACAATTGCCAAGATTGTAGGAAATAACCTAAATGCCCACCAACCCATGACTATATTCATAAGCTACGGTATATGCATACCATGGAGTATTATTCAGCCATAAAAAGATGGAGATTTGACACCTTTTGTATTTATTTACCTGGATGTAGTTGAAACATTCATTTTAGTAAAACATCACAAGAATGGAGAAGCAAGAATCCAATGCACTCAATACTAATATAAAGACAGTAGATGAACTAAATACAAGTCCACGTAAGAGAAAAACTCAATTCAAGTTGGGGGGAGAGGGAAAGTGAAAGGGGACTGGCGAGCTCCCACTTAATGGGCACAGTGTAAGGTATATGACACACCTCCTGGAGGCAGGACACAACTACAACAGGGACTCTAACAAATGCAAACACTGTAACCTAATTATCCCTCATATTAATCTGAGATTTACGAAAAAGTCATCCTTCTCTCTCAGGCACAGAGTGGGAGACACCTTTAAAAAAAAAGTTCTGAGAGAAGGCAGACAAAAATCCTCAGCTAAATGGTCTAGCAGGGGCGTTTAGCCTATTTTCTTTCCTGCTGCACACTGGCAGAGCAAGAGCTGTCAGGAATTGTCTCGGGCCACACACTGAATACACAAACACTAAGGAAAGCTGGTGAGCACAAGAAAAGATCTGCGCGTACTTTACACAGTATCTGACAACACAGATAAGCAAAAAATCCTCAAATAATCTGCATGTGGTCTGTGGACCACAGGTTGGACACCCCTGCTAAAGTAAAGCTCATTTCAATCAAAAGGATCAAAGACTATATAAAATATAGTTCATATAATTTTAATAAGAAAACGAGGGAGCATCTTAAAATAAACAAACATTTAAAAATAAAACAAAAAACCCTATGTAAGGCGGCGCCTGTGGCTCAAAGGAATAGGGCGCCAGCCCCATATACAGAAGGTGGCGGGTTCAAACTTGGTCCCAGCCAAAAAGTGGAAAAAAATAAAAAATAAATTAAAAACATGCCCTATATAGTTTCCTAGACCACTATTGATCAGTTGCGGTTAAAGATCCGGATAAAAGAGGGGAGAAGAGACTGAGGAAGCTGCACACGCGCGAGGACACACAGAGATGGAGCCAAGAGACTCAGGGCTGACTGCAGCCCGCTGACTGACTGCGGCCTGCTGACTGCGGGAAGGACAGCAACAGAACACGCTTTGACAGACACATCTAGAGCAATGATGAGCTAGGAACTAATGCAAATCGTGAGTCATCAACAGCTGGCCAAACACAGTGGACACACCAACCCCTATTTGCTACCCCTAAACTGAAGAGGGAAGAAAGAATCACCGGGGTCAAATGAGAATTGGTTGATGTTTTGCACAATGACTTGAACATAAGAATGCTATAAATGCTGATTTTCACAGGACATAAAACTAATGTATCTCATAATTAAGATAAAATAACCAATTTGCTGGTAGCTGAAACTAACAATAAAATATATATAATTACAAACTTACATTTGTAATTTGGGTTCTAAAAAATCCAACTCTCTATAAATATAGAATGAGATATACCAAGCTTACCAGAAAAATTCACCGAAAAAGGCAAAGAGAAAAATCTTTAAAAAGCTAAGAATCTAAAGTCAGAGTAAGAAAGCACGGCCTTCCTGGTATGCCAGGAACTGTTCAGGCGCCCTTCTGGTGTCCCACTGAAGCTCCTCCTGACCCCCTGCGGGACCTCATCCGAGATGGGGTTTTCATGTTCCATCCCTATGGCGGAAGACGTGGACGCAGTCTTTTTGCTGTGTTTGTTTGCCTGCTCCGCTGCTACAGCCTATAGTACGCGTGTTTCCTCGTGTGCTGGGGACTCTGGCCCGCAGACAGTGCAAGTTGTACCCTCTCTGTTCTGACAGGTTTTGATGCAAACAGGTGAGCATGTGTTGTATGTGCGTGGTTGTGTTTGCAGGAAGAAGGCAGGGAGAAAGCATGTAAGTGACAACGGTAAGGGTTTCTGAGGACAGTGAGGCTGAAGGAGAGTTTAGTGATGAAAGTGAGCATGAAGAAACTTCCTGTATGCAGTGGTGTTAGTTCCAGTGAATCTGAAGCTAGTGAAGAAGAAGAAAGTGACAATAAATAGCTGGAAGGTTTATTGTAATGGTGATGACTTTATAGCTTCCATGTTCTGTCACACAACAGGGATTCACCCTTCCTCAAAGTGCTTGGCAAAACCACTGAAGTTAAACATTTCCAGCTTTTTTTCTCAGATGATCTTACTGGTGAAATTGTGACAAATATATATGCAGCAGAAAAAATATAGAAGGTGACTCCACTAACAAAATACTCCATGTGGCCCTTGTGGAAGGATGTTTTCTCAGAAAAAATGAAGGGGTTCTTTGGTGTAATGCTGAACATGGCTCTGAACTGGAAGGTGCAGTTATTTGGCCATTCTACTGAAGACTGGCTAGACTGACCCCATTCTTTAAGAATATTTTCTCTCATCTCTGTTTTTCCCAAATATTTTGGATGCTGCATTTAGTTCCTTCTTTCACATATCGAGGGAGCAAGGGGAAGAGTGTTAGGCAGTATGCTGACCATAAACCCAGCGACCTGATCTACCAGGAAAAAGTGTGGCTACAGACGGGAGCATAGTGTGCTTCAAAGGAAGGACCCGATTCAAGTGCTGGAATCTCAAGAAGTCTACAAAGCAGTGCCTAGGAATTTCTTGCTTGTGTAATTCAGAAAATGGTTATGTGTCTTCTCACATTGCCGTTTATGGCAAGACAACAACAGAGTCTTCTTTGTCCTGATTTGCCCTTTACAGCTCGAATAGTGATTCATTTTGCACAAGTTTTGCAAGCACAAACGAGTGCTTGAAGCTATCACATTTACCCTCAACTTGATCGGGAATTGCATAAAATGAAAATACATGTAACAGGAACAGTTATGGCTTCTAGGAAGGATTTTCCAAGTGATCTGAAAGAGAAGAAATGCTGAGTCCATTTTTTGGCCTCAAATACAACTGGTCACTGGTTATAGGATGAAATCGCCTGTTCAATTTGAAAGACTGACAGTTGTTTTAGAATACACAAAGTTTGGGTGGCACCTGTGGCTCAAGGAGCAGGGCACCGGTCCCATATGCCAGAGGTGGTGGGTTCAAACCCAGCCCCAGCCAAAAAAAAAAAAAACAAACAAAAAACCACACACACACACAAAGAATACACAAAGTTTGCAGGCAGAGTGGACAGAACTGACCAGTACTGCTGATGTGATGGATTTACACTGAGGTCCTACAAATGGTGGGAAAAAACCATTCTCCAGCTGATGAAAGTTGCAGTTGTGAACAGCTACATCCTTTACTCATTAGACAGGAAGGACAGTGGAGAGTAAGTGCAGACGCACCTTTCTACAGGAGAAATCTCATCACTCAGCTTGTGAGCAACATGAGGAACAGAAATTCAAGACAGGAGACCATCATCTCTGACGTGAGGAGAGGCTAAATGGGAAGACGCATTTTATAATGCAAATGAAAAAAGTCAGCAAAGGATTGCATGGTTTGCAGAAGAAAGGAGAAAGGTAGAAGGAGAGAGACCATTTTCTACTGTGAGACATGCAAGAGGAAGCCTGCACTTCATCCTAGAGATTGCTTCAAGAAGTATCACACTCAAAACAATTATAAACAAAAAAGGGGGCGTGCCTGTGGCTCAGTGGGTAGGGTGCCGGCCCCATATACCGAGGCTGGAGGGTTCAAACCCGGCCCCAGCGAACTGCAACAAAATAAACAGACACACTTTAATTTTTATTTATTTTATTATTTATTTATTTTTTTTTTTGTAGAGACAGAGTCTCACTTTATGGCCCTTGGTAGAGTGCCATGGCCTCACACAGCTCACAGCAACCTCAACTCCTGGGCTTAAGCAATTCTCTTGCCTCAGCCTCCCGAGTAGCTCGGACTACAGGCGCCTGCCACAACGCCCAGCTATTTTTTGGTTGCAGTTCAGCCAGGGCCGGGTTTGAACCCGTCACCCTCGGTATATGGGGCCGGCGCCTTACTGACTGAGCCACAGGCACCGCCCTATTTATTTTTTTTTAAAGCTAGAGTCTCACTATGTCGCCCTTGGTAGAGTGCTGTGACGTCACAGCTCACAGCCATCTCAAACTCCTAGGTTTAAGCAATTCTCTTGCCTCAGCCTCCCAAGTAGCTAGGACTACAGGCACCTGCCATAATGCCTGACTATAATTATTTTATATAAACTAAAATAGATAATAAAATCATCAGTTGAGTTCATCTTTATGTTTTTTCTCTTTTAAAACTGTAGGATCATTTCAAGTAATCCGCCAATCTCTTTCCCACCTAAAATACACAAGAGCTGGGGAACGTATACGTGGCAGAGAAATTGGATGGGAAAGGGTTAAAAAAGGCGCATCAATGTGGAGGATTCACCAGAAGACTAATCAGGAGGCGTGAGGCCCATAGCTCAGCAGTTAGGGTGCCAGCCACATATACCACGGTTGGTGGGTTCGAACCTGGCCCAGGCCTGCTAAACAACGACAACAACAACAACAACAACAACAACAAAAATCCAGGCAATTGTGGCGGGTGCCTGTAGTCCCAGCTACTTGGGAGGCTGAGGCAAGAGAATCTCTTGAGCCTAAGACTTTGAAAGCTGTGATGCCATGACACTCTACTGAGGGTGACACAGTGAGACTCTGTCTCAAAAATAAAAGAAAAAAGGCTCAGCACCTGTAGCTCAGTGAGTAGGGCGCTGGCCACATACACCGAAGCTGGCAGGTTTGAGCCCGGCCCAGGCCTGCTAAACAACCATGACAACTGCAACCAAAAAATAGCTGGGCATTGTGGCAGGTGCCTGTAGTCCCAGCTACCTGGGAGGCTGAGGCCAGAGTATTGCTTAAGCCCAAGAGTTTGAGGTTTGCTGTAAGCTATGATGCCACAGCACTCTACTGAAGGTGACATAGTGAGACTCTGCCTCAAAAAAAAAAAAAAAAAAAAAAATTTTTTTAATTTAATTAAACAAACAAACAAAACACAAGAGGCAGTGCCTGTGGCTCAAAGGAGTAAGGTGCCAGCCCCATATGCCAGAGGTGGCGGGTTCAAACCCAGCCCTGGCCAAAAAAAAAAAAAGCAAACAACCAACCAACCAAAAAAAAGAGACTCGGCACCTGTAGCTCAGTGGTTGGGACGCCGGCCACATAACCAGCCCAGGCCAGCTAAACAACAATGATAACCACAACAACAAAAAATGGCCTGGCGTTGTGATGGGCGCCTGTAATCTCAACTACTTGGGAGGCTGAGGCAAGAAAATCGCTTAAGCCCAAGAGTTTGAGGTTGCTGTGAGCTGTGATGCCATGGAACTCTACTGAGGGCAACATAGGGAGACTATCTCAAAAAAAAAAAAAAAAAAAGAAAAACTGATCAAGAAGGTGAACAGCCTTAAAACCAAGTCAAAAGGAATGGTAAAGAGAACAGGAGTATTTAGCTTGAAAAAGAACATTTATGGGGTACAGATATGAAAAATAATATTTTTTTTAATGTCAGAAGGACTTTACACAACAGAAAGGAATTACACTTAGATTCCAGGTGCTTCCACAAGGCAGATGTGGAAGGTTATAGCAAAATGACTATAAATAATATCTTTGTAACAAATGAGTCATTCACTAAGAGTTACTTAGCACTAAGTACCTTATTTACATCTGGAGTTAAGAAGGACTAGAACATTAGGGTCTATAAATGTACTCTAACAGGTAAAAACTCAAAAATTGATACTCTATGTCCTAAGTTTGGTAATTCAACAAATATCCAAAATGTGCCACCTGGGGTAGCACATATTTGTGCTGGTTTTTATCAGGTTTGTTTGTTTGTTTGTTTGTTTTTTAAAGAAATGGGTCTTGCTCTGTGGCCCAGGCTGGAGCACAGCGGCACAGTCATGGCTCACTTCAGCCTTGAACTTTTGAGCTGAAGTGATCCTCCTGCCCCATCCTTCCAAGTAGTTGAAACTGCAGGTGCATGTCACCACCCCGAGCCAATTGTTCTTCTTTTCTTGGAGATAGGGTCTTGATGTAATGCCCAGGCTGGTCTTGAATTCCTGGCCTCAAGTGATCTTCCACATCTTCTAAATTTGCAGAAATTAAAGGCTACCATGTCTAGCTGATTATGTTATTTAAAAAAAACAATTATCAAAATTAATAAAACTGCTCAGTGATTTTCTAAAGTCCATAGCTTTTAAAATTTGATTTTTTTTTTTTTTTTTTTGAGACAGAGCCTCAAGCTGTCACCTTGGGTAGAGTGCAGTAGCATCACAGCTCACAGCAACCTCCAACTCCTGGGCTCAAGCGATTCTCCTGCCTCTGCCTCGCAAGTAGCTGGGACCACAGGTGTATGTGGCTGGTGCCTTAGCCGCTTGAGCCACAGGTGCCGAGCCATAAAATTTGATGTTTTGAGTTAGCAAGCATATACATGAAAAAGAAACAGTTCTCCAAGCAACAACTGGGAAATACAGGTAATGATTTCTCTTCAGAATTATTATTATTAAGAGTCAGAGAAACTGTGACATGCTCTCTACCACTCATGTTTTACAGATGGGGAAGCTATCAGAAAGGTTAACAACTTATTGAAAGTTACCCAAAGGCAATATGGGTAATGATATTGTTGGAAGACTTTAGCACATAAATCACATGATTTATTTCTTCTGGCATTATCCACATTATCCATCATAAAACAAGTTAAGAAAAGGAAACCCCAGGTCTGTCTTGTATATAAATCTAAATAGCTCTGCAAGAAGGCTGGCATAGCTCAAAATGCAGTCTGACTGGCCAAATTCTTAAGTTGAAGTTCAAAATGGAGAGATTCTTCACATCTCTTAAAGAGCAGGGTTGAATAGATGAAGGCTTCATGAGGAGTGCTCAGTAGCCTGGAACACCCTTCTGGGTGATACAATGGACCACTAATACTAAGATATAAATTCTCAACAGGATACATTTTCCATTCAAATAGGGAATCTATAAATTAGAATAAGCAACACTCTCCTCAGATAATTTATGCACAGACTTAAATTTGCTACAGGCTTAAATACCTGGCAGCAAACTCGGGAAATCCCCTTCTCTATCGTTCAAGTGTTAATTCTAAAAAATCAAAATCCTAAGAATTTTTAAAATCCTTTAGCCAAAGAGAAGAAAAGAAAATCTGAATGACCTAAACTGGATATCTGAAAGTAGCATCTCACTTCTTGAGAGAATTCAAAAATTTTCGAGATCCTGGACATAAAGTGTCTATATATTTTTCATGTTTACTTCTTAATGTATCAAATTAACTCCTCATACATGCATTACTGCTGCGGCAAAGGAGGAATTCTGGTTTAGCTATAAAGGTATGCTAAATGCTTCTGTATGAACTCCTGCCTGATGCAGAGCCCTGTGGAAATCAATGCCTATGGAAATGCTTGCTGGGAAGCTGTTGGAAAAAGAAAAATGAATGCAATAGGATTCCAGTAAAACAATCCCGTTTTCAGACTCAAATATGAATGAAGGCTCAGAATGGCTAACTAACCTGGTGATGATGTCAAGAGTCGTAACCTGAGGGATCTGAATCTGCTGAGGAGTCAGCCCATGTTGTTCCAGTTGCTTTGGGATCAGGTGCCTATGGGCAATCTCTATCTTTTCCTCTTGGGTATACCCTGGAAAAGAAGCAATCTTGTAATTATTTACATGACTGCCACAATGCCATGCTTTTTTAAATGAATCAAATACAGATTCAATAGATTTAGGTATTACTTCAGCTAAAACTACAACCATGATAAAGAAATTTAATCTAAATCAGTAATTGGTAAAATTTCTAGCTTTTTCACAAACATTTGCTAAGTGCAGTTTTGAAAGTCTTTTGATTAAATCTCTCAATGAAGAGAAAAAAATTTTTTATTTTTTCTTTTTTTGTAGAGATAAGAGTCTCACCTTATCGCCCTTGGTGGAGTACCATGGTATCACACAGCTCACCCAGCAACCTCCAACTCCTGGGCCTAGGTGATTCTCTTGCCTCAGTCTCCTGAATAGCTGGGACAACAGGCACCTGCCACAAAACCCGGCTACTTTTTATTGCAGTTTGACCTGGGGCCAGGTTTGAACCTGCCACCTTCGGTACATGGGTCCGGCACCCTACCCAATAAGCCAAAGGTGCCGTGCGAGAAAAAACTTTCAAACCTTAGAGATAATTACTTCCTTATATCAAATCCTCTAAAATTTTAAATAATAAAGGTATCCCTTTTCTTTAGCATAATTTGATACATACTTGAAAAAACTCATACACACACACACATACAGATCTCAAGAAATAAGCAGTGGGTTCCAAGGGAAGGGGTCCAAAGGAACTATTTCCAGAATTTTGACTATACATTTTAGCAACAACACAAAATCCAAGATGGCCCTATAAAAGCATTTTCCTTCTACACATTTACATATTTATTTATTTTTTTGAGACAGTCTCACTATGTCACCTTCCATAAAGTGCCATGGCATCACAGCCGACAGCAACCTCATCCTCTTGCCTCAGCCTCCAGAGTAGCTGAACTGTGCCTGCCATAATACCCGGCTAGTATTTAGAGACAGGGTCTTGCCCTTGCTCAGGCTGGTCTCAGTGTCTCGTGCCTGTACTCTTAGCACTCTGGGAAGCTGAGACAGGTGGATAGCTCTCACAAATTCAAGACCAGCCTGAGTAAAAGCGAGACCCCATCTCTACCAAAAAAAAAAAAACAGAAAAACGGAGGCAAGAGGATCGCTTGAGCCCAAGTTGGAGGTTGCTGTGAGATATGATGCACTGCACTCTACCAAGGGTGACTCTGTCTCAAAAAAAAAAAAAAAAAAAAAAAAAAACCCAGCAATAACAAAAAATCCTGCACTTAAGCAATCCACCTACCTCAGCCTCCCATAGTGCTAGGATTATAGGCATGAGCCACCACATCCAGCCTAAAAAGTGATTATTTTTAATGCTAAATTACAAGGTCTGACAATTAAATCCACAACTCATCCTAGAAAAAGTATTACATAATTCACTGGTGAGTATCACTACGGTAACCTTTGAAGAAAGCCATACACTGTAGCCAGTGCCTAGTCCACCCTTTAAAGCAATTTTGGAACTCTTTTTCTGGAATGACTATCAGAGCTGTCATCACATTACCCTTGGTGTTCTGTCATCAAAATATCTTCCATTCAATATTTCCTTTATCTTAGAGTAATGAAAAAAGTCAATTGGGGCCAGATCAGGTGACTAGGAAGGTTGTTCCAATGCAGTCGTTTACTGGCTAAAAGCTCCCTCACAGACAGTGCTGTGTGAGCTGCTGCATTGTTGTGATACGGAGCCAAGAGTTGGTGAAAAGTTCAGGTTGTTCTAACTTTTTCACACAGCCTTTCAGTACTTCCAAATAGTAAACTTGGTTAACTGTTTGCCCAGTTGGTACAAATTCATAATGAACAGTCCCTCTAATATCTAATCACACTGTTTTTTTTTTTTTTGTCCCGGTCCCTCCTTGCCCCTGTTATAAAAATATGAGTTTATTACAGCAAGCAGTAAATCGTTAATTAGCAAGCTCCTAGAAAGGGTTTGTGTTGGAGTCCGCCCGAGGGGTTTGTGTAGGTGCGCCTAATCACACTGTTTTGACTCTTGGTTTGGACTGATGGGACTTTTCTGGTCATGGAGAATTGGCTGACTTCCATTGCATGCTTTGATGCTTTGTTTCAGGGTCATGTTGTGATAATACAGCCCAAAACATCATCCTGCCTCTCCAAAAAGTCTTGGCAAACTTCGACTCTCTTTGATTCTCTTTTGCTTTTGTTCAGCTGGTTCAGGATCATTTTTGCACATACCTTTCTCATGCCAAGATTGACAGTGAAGATTTTCCTGTTTCTCTATCGAAGTTTACTTGGTCTACTAAGGTTCTCAGAGTCAGGAGATGATTTTGATACACAATTCAATTATGCAATGTTTTCATCACTTTTTTGTGTGTGTGACAGATGGGTAGAGTGCCCTGGTATCACAGCTCACAGCAACCTCAAACTCTTGGGCTTAAATGATTCTCTTGCCTCAGTCTCCCACTTTTTTCTATTTTTAGTAGAGATGGAGTGTCCCTCTTGCTCAGGCTGGCCTTAAACTCCTGAGTTCAAACAATTCACCTGCCTCGGCCTCCCAGAGTGCTAGGACTACAGGTATGATCCACCAGTCCCGGCCTGTTTTCATCACCTCTGCTCATTACTGGCTGCCCTGACCTCTCTGCATCAGTGATGTTTTCTCTCCCTTCAGAACACTTTAATCCATTTGTACTGCCATCTTCTTCACGGCATCATCCCCATAAACTTGTACTAACATATCCCTGATTTCACTTCTACTCTTGCCAACTTTAATGATAAATTCAATGTTTGTTCATTGCTCTAATTCAAGGTGCGACATTCTTACAAAGGCATACAAAAACACGCAATAATGAAAGTGACTCAGCAAGATACTGCCATATGTCAACACGAACACAGCTGTGAGACACTGATATACCAAGCTTATGTAACCTCACCAAGTTGTTTGTACCGTGCTGCCAACATAAGTACACAGTGACAAGTTCACAAACTGACAGTCAGACATCATAAATCTGAAATAGTCAAAATTTATTCTTGATTTCTTGAAGAACACACACATATAGCCACACGCTGCAAAATGACGTTGTGGTCACCAACAGACTGCATATACAGTGGTGGTCCCTTAAGATTGTAACAAAGCTGAACAATTCCTATTACCTAGTGATGCTGGAGCCACGGTAACACTGTGGCAAAGTGTTATTCAGGCAAAGCTTTATTACGTTTGTGGTGCTGCCAGTTGCATAAAACTGTAGCACATGCAATTACCTATGGTAGATAATACTTGATAACTTTTTTTTTTTGTAGAGACAGAGTCTCACTTTATGGCCCTCGGGTAGAGTGCCGTGGCATCACACAGCTCACAGCAACCTCCAACTCCTGGGCTTAAGCGATTCTCTTGCCTCAGCCTCCCAAGTAGCTGGGACTACAGGCGCCCACTACAACGCCCGGCCATTTTTTTTTTTGGTTGCAGTTCAGCCGGGGCTGGGTTTGAACCCCCCACCCTCGGTATATGGGGCCGGCGCCTTACCGACTGAGCCACAGACGCCGCCCAATACTTGATAACTTTTTAACTGTTATTATAGAGAATACCATACCCCTTCTACTTATTGAATAAAAAGTTAATTGTAGAACAGCCTCAGGCAGGTCCTTCAAGGGGCCCTTCAGAAGAAGGCACTGTGAGAGGAGGTGACAGCTTGCCTGGGACTGCTCCTCAAGACCCTCCAGTGAGACAAGATGGGAGGCGGAAGACAGCCGCACTCAAGACCCTGGCCCTCTGCAGGCCTCAGCTAATGTATGCTTGTATCTTAGCTTTTAACAAAGTTGAAAAAGCAAAAAAAAAGAAAAAAAATTTAAAAATGGAAAAAAACTTACAGCTGTTTAATGGATTTGTGTTGTAAGCTAAGTGTTGTAAGAGTCAAAAAGTTAAAAAGAGTAAGTTCATGAAGTAAAAAAGTTAAAGTAAGCTAATGTTAGTTTATCGTGAAGAAAAATGTTTGTGATGAATCTGGCAGGCTAAGGGTCCAGAGAGTATAAAGTCTGTGGTGCTGGAGGGTGTCCTAGGCCTGCACACTCATCCACCACTCATTGGCTCACCCCAAGCAACTTCCAGTCCTGCTAGCTCTGTCCATGGTGTGTACCCTGTATAGATGTATCGGTTTTTATCTCTTAGATTGTATTTTTATTGAATCTTTTCCATTTGGATTTGTTAAGGGACACAACTACTTCCCACTGTGTCACAACTGCCTCCAGGGTTCAGCATAGCATCAGGCTGCACAGGTTTGCAGGAATAGCCGGCTGCACCAAATACCTGGGTGTGCGGCAGCTGCGCCGTCTAGGTCTGCAGGCTCACTCTACTAGGGCCAGGCCATAATGAGCTTGTCTGAAAAGGCATTTCTCAGAACACAGCCTCGTTATTAGGGGACACGTGACTGAATACTTGTCATGATTAAAACAAATAACAGCTTTGCTGCTTCAGACCTTGAAGCTATGTAAAAGTTTAATTGTACACCTTATTCAGAACTTCTAAAGATTATACATTGGTAAATGAACAGCTTCACTAAGAATTCCACTGCAAAGCCAATTTTAAAGGGTTATGCTTAATCATCACTTATTCAAGGACTACGCACCTGGAACCTGGATGACCTCCATTCTGTCCAGCAAGGCAGCTGGTATGGTAGCGGTGGTGTTGGCAGTGGCTATGAACAGAGCTTGGGAAAGGTCAAAGGCCACATTTAGATAATGATCTGTGAAGTTATGGTTTTGCTCAGGATCTAACACCTAGGGGAGAATAAAAGACAAATTTAGTAGTTCCAATAGAAAGCTATAGACATTAAAGCAGGCTAACGAGGTTTAACTGATGTATCTGCTCAACGCAGTTAGTTTAGACACACAGGCTGGCACCAGGGCCTGAGCATGATCCTTTGCATTCCCCCACATTCTTCATACTTATTAACAAAAAAATCAACACCAAAATTTCTTAATGCAGGCCAGGCACTGTGGCTCATGCCTGTAATCCCAGAACTTTGGGAAGCTCAGGTAGGATGCTGAGGTAGGATGGCCAGAGGCTAGGAATTCCAGATCTGTCTAGGCAACATCTCAAGACCCCATTTCTAAAAAAGTAAGAAAAATAAGCTGGACACAGTGATGTTGCCTGTAGTCCCAAACACCCTGGAGGCTGAAGCAGGAGAATCGCTTGGGCCCAGGAATTCAAAGCTGCAATGAGCTATCACAGTGCCACAGCCTGGGTGACAGAGCAATACCCTGTCTCTAAAAAAATAAATAAGTACATAAAATTTCTGAAGACACTTAAAAGCACAAATAAGCAAGAATTAATTACACTTTCAAGGTTTGTTCTTAAAATTAATGACTCATTGTGTGGCTTTATAAGATACCAATCCTGTAAGAATCCACTTCTGTGTTGATAACATAGCCTGTCTTAACTTCCATGAGAATACAAAATAAACATGGACTACCATCTCCTCAAGTTGATCTAATTTTCACAGACTGGACATGTACCACATGTGCTAAGGCTTCATTCCCTATGGTGACCACCTCCACATATATATATGTTGACTAGTTTGTCACAGTCCCTCAGGCGGTCAACTTAACAGAGGTTCTACTGTATTTTGAAATTCTTAGACAACAGGCAAAATTTCTCCTAAAACATTATTGGAAAGTCTGGTATAAATTCTTTAACTGAAAAGGAAATTCCAAATAAGAGTAAACTAGCAGAAATTACTATGCTACTATACTGAAAAAGTACAGCAAAAAATTCACTTTTTAAAAATGTCTTAAAGCTGGGCGGTGCCTGTGGCTCAAAGGAGTAGGGCGCTGGCCCCATATGCCAGAGGTGGCAGGTTCAAACCCAGCCCGGGCCAAAAACTGCAAAAAAAAAATAAATAAATAAAAGTTAAAAAAATGTCTTAAAGCAAAACCTTGCTGCTTATAAGTAAAACACCAAAAGCTCTTAAAAACATTTAATTAGATATGGGCGGTGCCTGTGGCTCAGTAGGTAGGGCGCTGGCCCCATATGAAGGGTGGCAGGTTCAGCCCCAGCCAAACTGCAATGACGACAACAAAAAATTAATTAGGTAATTTATCACTTAGATTATTTTATTTTATTTTTTTTAGACAGAATCTCACTCTATCGAGGCTGTGTTCTAAGAAATGCATCTTCAGACAAGCTCAACACAGTTAGTTTAGACACACGGGCTGGCACCATGGCCTGAGCATGATCAGACCAGGCTCTTTATGTGTTTTTAAGAGCCTGGCCCTTGTAGAGTGAGCCCGCAGACCTGGACGGTGTAGAGTACCCTTGTGTCATAGCTCACAGCAACCTCAAACTCTTGGGCTCAAGTGATCCTCCTGCCCCAGCCTCCCAAGTAGCTGGGACTATAGGGGCCCGCCACAACGCCCAGCTAGTTTTTCTATTTTTAGTAGAGTCGGGGTCTTGCTCTTGTTTAGGTTGGTCTCGAATTACTGAGCTTAAGCAATCCACCCACTTCTGCTTAGAGTGGTGGGATTACAGGTGTGAGCCACTGCTCTTGGTCTAGTATTTGCTTTCATTTTTGAGATAGAGTGCCGTGATGTCATAGCTCACAGGAACCTCAAACTCTTGGGCTCAGGCAATTTCCCTTGTCTCAGCCTCTGGAGTAGCTGGGACTACAGGTGCCAGCCACAATGCCCAGCTAGTTTTTCTATTTTTAGTAGAGATGGGGTTTTGCTCTTGTTCAGGCTGGTCTTGAACTCCTGAGCCTAAGGGATGCACTGCCTCAACCTCGCAGAGTGCTGGAATTATAGGTGTGAGCCACCACACCCTGCCACCAGTTAGATTCTTAAAGTAAGCAACTGTGTATTAAAAAGACTATCCTGTTTTTTTGCTCAAATGATTGAAATGATAGGGATTGGTTGCCTACACAGGCCTTTAAAGCACCAAGGACTTTCTACATGTTCTAAAAGGTCAAACCCATAGCCACTTTCCCTTATGTCAAATTACTACAAACAGGGTTGATATACATCACCAAAAAGAAAACAAAATGACTAAAATACTTATCATAATTTTACTATAAAGCAGTTTTTCCTACTGATCCTCTTTCTAAAGTTTAACTTATTTTAAAACATATACACAAGCACAAGCTAGTCTCAATTCAAGGCCCTTTACAAACCATCTCAAATTTCAAAAAAAATCTTGAATTATGTTAAACATTAATTATTACTGGAAACTGACTGTTTATCTAGAATTCTCAGAAAGCTCTAATTTCCTATTTTCACAGGGCTTAATGTTTAATGTTATAAAAAATAAATTACTTTCAAGTAAGTCATCAAAGAAAACTATGTTCAGTACAGAATTGGTTAAAAGTAATCCTACTGTACACCAATTACCTAAAATCTGTGAATCTGTACACGGAAAATGTGCCAACTTTAGTTAAAACCTTTATCTAGTGACATGAACTGTCTCCTTTGACCACAGCTGCACCTAGGCTCCCCTGAGTCCTCTGCTCTTGCTGAGCAAGGGTCTTGCCCAGTCATCCTGGCACCTGCCCTCACCCACCCTCAGTGTGTCATCACCCTGGCCTGCCTTTAGTGGTGGTTCTGTTGGGTCCTTCCAGTGACGACTCCCTCATCCCTGATGCCTCCTCTTAGGAACTTTCTCCCTGAGCCCCACATCTCCTCACTCCTGCAAGATCCCATTGCAGCAATTCTTATACCCTCTGACGAAAGTCAGACTTACCATCTTCAATAAGTGTCATGAAAAGTTTTTCCTATTTTTCTACAGAAAAATCTATTCTTCAATGTCTTTAATTAAATTTAATGCATGTATGTTGGATATGTTTTAGAAATGGCTGTCAGATCTTTAAGTAATTTTTTTGCCTTAAGATTTTAAGAAACTTAGTTTTTAAAAAGTAGGAGAATTAATAAAGCAATGTTTCTGAACTGTGAGTGAGTGCATTACTTAGATTAGGAGGATAAAAATATCAGTTATGCCTGATAGAAGAAAAACTTTAGACAAATTAAATTTAAGAGTTTCACTGAGCAAAGAACAATTTCCAAATCAGGCTGTCAGTCCCCACAACCACAAAAATTTAGAGTGTCACACGGTTCGAATATTATTTATGGACAGAAAAAGGAAAGTGACATGCAGAAAACAGAAGTGAAGTCCAGAAGCGCCTGGGCTGATTACAGCTGGTGTTTGCCTTATCTATTATCTATACACAGTTTCAATAGCTGGCCGCCTGTGGGTGCTCCAAACTCTGTGACTGGCATAAGAATAGTTGCAGTCTGTTTCATCATCCATTTAAGCTATAGTTCACTAGGTCCAGAGAAACCTTTAGGCTGAACTTAAAATACGTATGGTGACAGCTTCAGGCTGAACATAATTCAATAAACTCAATTCACCTGCCTCCAACTTTTACATAGAAAAACAAAAAAAGATATGTACAATTTGTTTACAGGTTCAGAAATTCTGATCAATATTCAACAAGAAAAGATTTCTAATAATCCCTGCTCAGAAGAAACCTCAAGGCAAACTGATAAGTCTGCAGAGGAACAAAAGTCACAGTGAGAGCTCCATGGCTGTTAAACCTCTGCGTGTCACCCCTAATTTCAGAGGCAGGCTCACAGTACACAGGTCATCCACATGCAGGCCTGCTTTCAAGAACGGTCATAGCTCTCGTCTCTTCTCCCCAGTTAAACGCGTTTCCTATATGAATACTAGGACTGTAATTCCTAGCTACAGAGTATAACTGGAAATGGAACTAGCTCTGGTATGACACTTTGTTCCCAGGAATGTGAAGTCAGAGGTGGGATGAACTGTGAGGATGACTTCTGACCAGGGTGGAACTACAGATGTTCGTAGGCAATCCAAGAATATACCACTCATTACAGATGACTAGTAACTGTCAGCGTTAGGTATGCTAGTGTGGATGTGTTTCCTAAAAGTCCTATACCCTTTAGATACAGACACTGTTATATTTACGAAAAGATATGCTGTCTGGAATTTGCTTCAAAGTAGTCAGGGGTGGGGTAAGGAAGAATGGGAAGAAATAGATGAAACCAGATATTGATGCTGGGTAATGAGTTCATAAGATTCATCATATTATTTTCTCTACTTCTGTTATGGTAGAAATCTTCTATAACAGAAAGTAAAAATAATAATAAAATAACTAAAACCTGGGCAGTGCCTGTGGCTCAGTGAGTAGGGTGCCGGCCCCATATACCGAGGGTGGCAGGTTCAAACCCGGCCCCAGCCAAACAGCAACAACAAAAAAAAATAGCTGGGGGTTGTGGCAGGCGCCTATAGTCCCAGCTACTCGGGAGGCTGGGGCAAGAGAATCGCCTAAGCCCAAGAGCTGGAGGTTGCTGTGAGCTGTGACACCACAGCACTCTACGAGGGTGACTGAGACTCTGTCTCAAGTAAAAAAATAATAATAATAATAATAACTAAAATCAACTCTGGAAGCCACACACAATTAATACTATTGTGATATTGTGGAATACATGTTTGGTGTTCATCCCTTTAAAATCCTTGGAATCTCCAAAGGTAAGTGTCATTGTGTATGCTAATGGCAGCTGGTGGCTGGCAGCCCTCAGGTCACTTCAGGATGGGGTCTGGCCACAGGGAAGATCAAGGCATGATTAGGGCTGGGACTTTTCTCCTTCTCTGGGAAGGGGAGATCAACCAACCTTAAAGATAAGGTTGATCACCAACAGCTAATAATTTAATCATGCGCATGTAATACGGCCTCCATAAAACCTAAAAGGAGTGGGGTAGGGAGCTTCCAGGAAGGTGAAGAAAAACACATCCACGTGCCAGGAGACTGGGATACCCCAATTCCATGGGGATGGACACTCCCATACTGTTCATTTGTTTCCTTTAAGATACCTTTTATAATAAATTGGTAAATATAAATGAATTATTTCTCTGAGTTCTGTGACCTGCTCTAGTACATTAATCAAACATGCTTTCGGGAACCTCAATTTATAGCTGATTGGTCACAAGTTCCAGAAACCTGAACTTGTAACCAGCATCTGAAGTGGGGGCAGTGTCATGGGACTGAGCTCTAAACCTGTAGGAACTCATACCACCTCCAGGCAGTGAAACAGCTGAGCTGGATTAGAGAACACTGAGTTCTTATCTGCTGCTGAAACTGCCTGCTTGGTGCGAGGTGGGGGGAACCTCCCCACCCCCATAAACTTGGTGTCAGAAGTGTTCTGTGTTCTAAGAATACAGCAGAAGAAACTGCTTTCTTTCTTTTTTTTGAGACAGAGTCTCAAGCTGTCGCCCTAAATGGAGTGCAGTGGTATTACAGCTCACAGCAACCTCCAACTCATGGGGTGAAGCGATTGTCTTGCCTCGGTTATTTTTTTTTTTTTTCTATTTTTAGTAGAGACGAGGTCTCACTTTTGCTCAGGCTGGCCTCAAATGGTGAGTTCAAGCTATGCACCCCCCTGGGCCTCCCTGAGTGCTAGGATTATAGGCATGAGCCACCGTGCCTGGCCAGAAACTGAATTTTTTTTACCTCTATATACTCAACTATAGAATTACATCAGCAATGAAGGCAAATGAGGAAAGAGTTCAGGACAAGAAGAAAGAGGCATCAGAGTCACGTAGAGGATAGATGCAGGAAAAATCAAGAGATTCAATTGATAGCTAACTGATACAACTAAAGAAGAGGTCTCAACAAATTAAAATAGGGAAGAACTAAAGAAATAACCAAATTTTCCAGAAGACCAGATGGAAAAGCTTTAGACTCCTGTGCAATAAAAAAGGACAGAATATTATTAGAATAACAACTATATTAATTTTCATGCAAGTCATTAGTTCAAAATATTTGTACATCTTGAATATATGTAATATATATATATAAGAATCTGAAGCATAATAACAAAACAGGCACTGTGAACCTGCTATGCACATAGGCAACTGTGATGACATTTGTTTATCTGTTTAGCCTAGTGGCTACCAAACCCAAAAATGAGCCATCAAAGTGAAGTAGAAGACATTATTCATTTTCATTCTTATTTATCTGTAAATACCAGAAAGAAGTTAGTTTTTTAAATATTTAATATACAAAATGGCAGTGATGCCCTCACTTGGTCTCCACATGGTGTCTGTAAGACATGCTTTGAGGGGGACTCCGTAACGGGAGGACTGTGGCATCTTCATTCATGGGTCCTCACTGAGGCTGGAGCACTGCAGCCCATGTGCCCGAGCAAGTGTGCTTATATGTTGCATATGCATGAAGTGGTTTAAAAAGATCCCTGCAATATATCATTAAAGATAATATAGGCAACCAAACAACTGATAAAGCTGACACTTTTATTGCTAGAATAAAGTTTTGACAGCCACATTATGAAGTAAAAAGAATTATCTAATTAGAGCACATTGCTCTTACTAAAAATATAATCATCTTATCTCTTAAAAAGTATTCTCTATGTGTTATATAAAGTACAGAACATTAGCACACTGGTGCGAATGTGTATTACACACTGAATTGTACCCTTTATTATACACTAAATTATATCCCCTCAAAATTCATATGTTGAAGCCCTAACCCCCTGTGTGGCTACAGTTGGAAATAGGGCCTTTAAGGAGGTAATTAAAGCTAGGAGAGGTTAAGGGTGGGGCACGACTCAGTATGACTGGGATCTTCGCAAGAAGAGAAAGACCACAGGGACCTGCACACACAGAAGAAAGGCCGAAGAGAAGGCAGGGAGAGGCCCCGGGAAAAACCAAACCCGCTGATACCTTGATCTTGCTTACTTTTTTTTGAGACAGAGTCTCACTTTGTCACCCTCGGTAGAGTGCTGTGGTGTCACAGCTCACAACCTCCAGTTCTGGGGCTTAGGTGATTCTCTTGCCTCAGCCTCCCGAGTAGCTGGACTACAGGCGCCTGCCACAACACCCGGCTATTTTTTTATTGTTGTTGCAGTTTGGCCAGGACTGGGTTCGAACCCGCCACCCTTGGTGTATGGGGCCAGTGCCCTACTCACTGAGCCACAGGTGCCGCCCTTGCTTAGACTTCTGGTTTCCAAAGCTATGAGTAAATAAATTTCTGCATTTTTTTGTTACTCTTTTTTAAAGCTACCTAGTCTTTAAAAATAAAATAGTACTTTATTATGGCTGCCTTAGCAGACTAACACATCCATATTTTATATATAGTACTATATACTATAATTATGTATACTATGTACATGGAAATATATTTCCAAAATGTGTTCCCAATGGGGTAGATGACCACAGCGTGGAGCTGACTGGTACAAGCCACTGGCAGTCTCCTCAAATACAGAACTCAAATACAACCCACACACAAATCTCTGAAAAAAGTTACCTAACGATATATTCCAGCTGAACAAGGGACAAAATAAAAAGACCAGAAAGTAGCACTGAAATCATTTAATGTGGAAGCACTTCTAGAAAGGCAGAATAAGGAACTCTGAAAATCCACTCTTTCTGAAAAGCAGTGAGTGTTGGCAAAAAGTTGTCAAGATCAACTTTTTCCAAATGCTACATATTAACTTGCAGCAATCTGAGGAATGCTTATTCAAGAAAAACAGCTGAATCTTGATGAACAGAATAAGCTTTGTGGTATTTCAATTTGCTTTACTCCCATCTCCTTCTCCGAATTTCACAGTATCTTGGCGAACCAATTGCCTCACAACCACTTTAGGGCAAGAATAGGAGCAGAGCTCCTAAAGCTTCATCCCCAGAGAACCGTCACTATTGGGCCTGCCTGGCCGCTCCCTGGAAAAGCTCCATAATTTTATTTGATCTAAGTTAGAGAACACTCTGTGAGAACAGCATTATCACCATTTGTCAAAAACCAGTGGCAACTGTTCAGCCCTGCAGCTATCTGAGGCCATGACACTAGTCTGGACTTATAAAAAGCTGATCAATTTCTGTATTTGCTGGAGAGTATAATTTTTTTTTTAAATAATAAAAAAAGAACACTAATCAAAAAACTAAAAAGGGAAAACAAGAGGATGAGACATTCATGGGGAGGGGCAGGCTCTGAAAAGCACCAACATGCCCGTAAGAATCTAGAAGGCCATGTGAAGGTGGAGGGCTCCTAACCGTGCCCAAGAAATACCTGAGAAGGCCCTGAAAGCTCATCTCCGCAGACACTGAGGCCTGCGACAGGAGGAAGTGAGGGCAAAGGCAGAGCTGTAAGCTGTCTGCCTAAGCACTAAACACACCAGTAAGCGGGGTGGATAGGGATTCAGATCCTGCATGCCTGAGTATGTGCATTTGTATACATATACCAGGGCTGCCTGGAATGCATCCAGCCATGTAAGATGAAAACAGAGACATACACATTTTTTTCTTTTTTAAGAGATAGGCTCCTGCTATGTTGCATGGGCTGGTATCAAACTCCCAGGCTCAAGCCATCCCCCAGCCTCAGCCTCCCTGGGATTAGGAGGTGCTGGAACTACAGGCACCTACTATGGCACCAAACATCTGATTATATTAAATGTAATAACATCCTTTTCTTTTTTTTTACAAGAAATAAATTTTATTTTTTTCAGCCATTTTTTAAAAATTATTTTTTATTAAACCATAACTTAATAATACTCTGATAATAAAAAAATTATGAGACCTACAATGAAATAACAAAAGTATGGTCTAAACACAATTTTTCTAAAGCAGTCAATGTAAACTGTCCCTGAGAAAGCCCAGATGTTCGACTTCTTAGATGAAGGATTTTTTTCTTTCTTTCTTTTTTTTTTTTGCAGTTTTTGGCTGGGGCTGGGTTTGAAACCTCCACCTCTGGCATATGGGGCCAGCGTCCTACTCCTTTGAGCCATAGGCACCGCCCTTAGATGAAGGTTTTTAATCAGCTATTATAAACAAGATCAAAGAACTAATACTATAATATGGATGAATTCTGAGAACACTAGGTAAAGGAACACAAGCCAGTTATAAAAAGGAAAATAGTGTGATTCCACTTAAATGAGGTACACAGAAGAGTTACTCACAGAAACAGAAAAAGAGAATGGTAGTTACCAGGAGAGGAAGGAGGGAGAAATGGGGAATTGCTGTGTTAACAGGTATACAGCATCAGTCTTGACAGACAAAAAAGTTCTGGAAATAGGCTCCAAAATAATGTGAAAATATTTAATGCTACTGAAAAATGTTATTAAAAAAACTAAAAGAAATCATGTCTAAGAAATTATAGTATAAGAATGATAAGTCTTGAAAAACAAAATATTAAAAGATGAAAATAATAAAAACAGAAATTTTAAGAGTTGAAAAGTATAGTAAATTCGAATGAAAAATTTACTTCAGGGGCTAAATTTTTCAGTTGCCAGAAGAAACAATCAGTGACCTTAACAATAGGCCAGTTGAGATTATCCAATCTGAAGGACAAGGGGGCCAGGCCGGGTGCCTCATGCCTGCAATCCTAGCACTTGGGCGCCTCACGCCTGCAATCCTAGCACTTGGGAGACTAAGGCAGGTGGATTGCCTGATCTCGTAAGTTCAAGATCAGCCTGAATAAGAGTAGACCCCCCGTCTCTAAAAATAGCCAGGTATTGTGGCAGTGCCTGTGGTCCCAGCTACTCAGGAAGCTGAGGCAAGAGAATCGCTTTGAGCCCAGAAGTCTGAGGTTGCTGTGAGCTGTGATGCCACAGCACTCTACTGGGGGTGACCAAGTCAGACTATGCCTCAAAAAAAAAAAAAAAGTAAAGTGAACAGTACTTCAGAGACCTAAGGAATGTCAGAAAGATTAACAACCTGCCATAATAGGACTCCCAGAAGCACACAAAAAGGCATGTTTGAAAACAATAATTGCCAGATATAGAGTACTCTCCCCATTATCCAGCACCCATGGGGACTGGTAGGTTCCAGATAAATGTAGTTTCCAGTTGTTGAAAGTTACTATTATAAATAGCCCTAATTGTATACACCATACTATATCACACCATTAAGTCTGTAGTGACTTGATATTAGTATTGAAATATACTATTAAAAGTAAATTATGGGCTCAGTGCCTGCAGATCAAGTGGCTAAGGCACCAGCCACATACATCGGAGCTGGAGGGTTCAAATCCAGCCTGGGCCCACAAAACACAATGACAACTATAACCAAAAAATAGCCGGGCGGGTGCCTCTAGTCCCAGCTACTTGGGAGGCTGAGGCAAGAGGATCGCTTAAGCCCAAGAGTTTGAGGTTGCTGTGAGCAGTGACACCACGGCACTCTACCCAGGGCAACAACTTGAGACTCTGTCACAAAATAAATAAATAAATGAATGAATTATGACAGATAAAGACAGACTTCACTTAGTAACAATTCTGCTGTATTATACAACAGCTCTGTGAATGTACTGTAGGATTTTAGTTAAATGGTAGTCAATGTACTTTTCAACTTCACTATTTTCTTTTTTTAACTTCAAGTAACTCACATTAACACTTAGAACTGTTAGGAGAACACATGGGATACAAGCGTGGAGCACAAAGCATTGGCTGCTGCTGGCCAGGCAGACGCAAGGTAGACCAAGTCAGACTCTGATTTGGGGAGAGCAGCTCACATGCTGGCTGCTGGAGTTCTGGAAAACCAGGGGCTTGCCGGACTTCTCAAATTCGATTCATTAGGTACAAAGGTCCCTCCATAAGGTTAATAGCTGAGCTTAGATTAGAAACAACAGAGATCACAAAGTGGTGAGGGGACATACTGAAAGTGCTGAAAGAAAAAGATCATTACGATAAGTGGTCTTAAGAGTTTAATTAAGCCACAACTCTTTTTTTTTTTTTTTTTGTAGAGACGAGTCTCACTTTATCGCCCTTGGTAGTGTGCCATGGTGATACAGCTCACAGCAATCTCCAACTCCCGGGCTTAAGTGATTCTCTTGCCTCAGCCTCCCGAGTAGCTGGGACTACAGGCTATTTTTTGTTGCAGTTTGGCTGGGCCGGATTTGAACCCGCCACTCTCTCGGTATACAGGACCAGCACCCTACTCACTGAGCCACAGGTGCTGCCCTAAGCCACAACTCTTATGACCACTTATCTTAATCCTGTCCCAATATTTGGAGTTGTCTAAAGGTTTACATATACATAAATGTGTGTATATTATATATAATTTATAACAGTGCATATTTGTAAATGCAGTTTATTGATTTTTACTTCTAATAAGTGTTCCATTTTATGAACCTACAGTTTGCCTATCCACCAATTTAAAGTTATTGCATATTTCTAGTTTTTCCTGATTATGAATAAAGTTATAAACAAAGATTATGAATAAAACTAATAAATATGTATAGAATTTTGGAAACTAAATTGAAAAAAAAGAAAAAAGATCATTAACCAAGAATTCTTTATCCAATAAAACCATACTTCAAAAACAAAGGAAACTTTAACATATCCCCTGATAAAGAAGCAGTGTGAGAATTCATCACTAGCAGACCAGACTACAAGAAACACTAAAGGCCATGAAATAGCATCCAGGGAAGGCCAGGAAAGGAAGCAAGACAGTCAGTGTCCACACAAAGAAACAAGGAGCACAGGCAAAGCATGGGCGAATACAACAGTGGGAATAGACTTTCGTAACTTTGTTTCTTAGCTGTTTCAAAACACCAACATAAAGGAATAATTACAAGTGACCCTGACTGCTCACGGATTCTGTATTTGCAAGTTCATCTACTTACTAAAACTTATCTGTAACTCCCAAATCAATACTGCATGGCAGACCTCAGACACAGCATGGGTTTGGTTCCACGCCACTGCAATAATGCAAATATTGTAAAAAAGTAAGACACACGTATATTTTGGTTTCTCAGTGCATACAAAAGTAATGTGTACACTCTGGTCTATTAAGTGTCCAAAAGCATTATGTCTAAAAATGTACATAATAAAAAAATACTTTATTGCTAAAAAATGCTAACGATCATCTGAGCCTTTGGCAAATTGTCATCTTTCTGCTAGTGAACAGTCTTGCCTCGATGTTAATGGCTGCTGACTGACCAGGGTGATGGTTGCGTTCAAGTTTGAAGTGGCTTTGTCAACTTCTTAAACTAAGATGATAATGAAGTTTGCTGCCTCCTCTGCCTTTCACAAAAGATCATTCTGTAGCAGGTGCTGCCTGATAACATGCTACCGACAGTAGAACTTCTTAGAAAGAGGGAGTCAATCCTCTCAAATCCTACCACTACTTTATTGGCTAAGTGTATGTAATATTTCAAATCCTTTGTCATTTCAACAATGCCCACAGCATCTTCACTAGGGGTACATTACATCTCAAAAAACCACTCCTTGCTCATCTATGAGAAGCAACTCATGTGTTTGAGATTCATCATGAGCCTGCAACAATTCAGTTGTATGTTCAAGCTCCACTTCTCATTTTAGTTCTCTTCGCTTTTAGTAATCTGCAATTACTTCCTCCAGTAAAGTCCTGAACCTCTCAGTCACCTATGAGGACTGGAATCAACTTCTATTCAAACATCTGTTTATGCTATTTTGACCTTCTTTCAAGAAGTCACAAACGTTCTTTTTTTTTTTTTTTTGTGGTTTTTGGCCGGGGCTGGGTTTGAACCCGCCACCTCCGGCATATGGGACCAGCGCCCTACTCCTTGAGCCACAGGCGCCGCCCCACAAACGTTCTTAATGACACCTAGATGGTGAATACTCTCTAGAAGATGTTCAATTTACTTTGTCCAGATTCACCAGAGGAATCACTATCTATGGCACACACAGCCTTATGAAATATAATTCTTAAATAATAAGAGTTAGTCAAAATTACTCCTTGATCCATGAGCTGCAGTTGTGTTAGCAGACACGAAAACAATAATACACACCTTTTATACCTCTGTCAGAACTCTCGGGTGGTAAGTGTACTGTCAACAAGCAGTAATATTTCCCAAAAAAATAATGTTTTCTGAGTACTGTGTTACAACAGTAGGCTTAAAATACTCAGTAAACCATACTATAAACAGATGTGCTGTTATCTGGCTTTGTTGTTGTTACATTTACTGACTATAGGCAGAGTAGAGTCAGCATAATTTTTAAGTACATTAACATTTTTTGAGAGGTTAATGAGCACCGGCTTCAACTGAGAGTCATCAGCTGTGTCAGCCCCTCATAAGAGTCAGTCTGTCCTATGAAGCCAGGCAATGACTCCTCTCTAGCTACAAAAGTCTACGCCGGAATCTTTAATACAGTTTAAACTATTTGTCTCACATTCATTAGTGATCTTAGCTAGAGCTTCTGGCTCACTTGTTATATCAGTATTCTATACCAAGCACTTTTATGCTATGAAGACGGCTTCTTTCCTTAAACTTCACAAACCAACTTCTGTTGGCTTCAAACTTTTCTTCTGTAGCTTCCTTACCTCTCTCAGCCTTCGGAGAATCGAAGACAGTCAGGGCCTTGCTCTGGATTAGACTTTGGCTAAGGGAATGCTGGGGCAGGTTTGATCTTCTTCTTCTTCTTTGTTTTTTGTAGAAACAGAGTCTCACTTTATCGCACTCAGTAGAGTGGCGTAGCGTCACAGAGCTGACAGCAACCTCCAACTCCTGAGCTTAGGTGATTCTCTTGCCTCAGCCTCCCAATTAGCTGGGACTACAGGAGCCCGCCACAATGCCTGGCTATTTTCTTTGGTTGTAATTTGGCCGGGGCCGGGTTTGAACCCACCACCCTCAGGATATGGGGCTGGCGCCCTACCCACTGAGCCAAAGGCACCGCCCTCCTCTGACATTTTCTTCTTCTTCTTTTTTTTTTTTGTAGAGACAGAGTCTCACTGTACCGCCCTCGGGTAGAGTGCCGTGGCATCACACGGCTCACAGCAACCTCTTAACTCTTGGGCTTACACGATTCTCTTGCCTCAGCCTCCGAGTAGCTGGGACTACAGGCGCCCGCCACAACGCCCAGCTATTTTTTTTGTTGCAGTTTGGCCGGGGGCTGGGTTTGAACCTGCCACCCTCGGCATATGGGGCCGGTGCCCTACTCACTGACATTTTCTAACAACAGTTGTGTAGTTCAGATTAGAAGATCTGTGGTATCCAAGTAAGACATACACTGCTTGATCTAATTACCAACTGGATCTTCAGTTTTTGTTTTTTTTTTATTTTAGAAGAACTTCAGTTTTAAAGAAAGAAGTTTACTATGTCTAGACTAGCAGTGTTTCTCTTTTGGAGGAATATACATTTTTAGATCTGTAAATATTCTTGTCTATAAGAAAATTGATAAAATATCTGTTTTATTTGTCGCTTCACACAAAAATGTATTTGAGAAATGCACTTACACTTAATAAATCTGAATATGCATCAATTATAAATATAATAAAATCCACCTGATAAGAAAATAATTCTGTAATTTTCTTTCAAGTCTATTAATTACATAAAAGTATTTTCATTGTATCTAACATTTTAATGCTACTCAATAATAGCCTAGCTATTATTGTAACACTACTGTCCACCACAATTTATTAAGTAGTTTAATCCATTTTTATGTCATTCCAATAAATTATTAAAAGAGGCTGTCTAAATATGAATGCTCATATTTTGGATAAGAGCAATTGACAGTATGTTCTATTGTACATAAGCAATAATTCCATGGAAGCTAAAGGAAATGAGTGTGTCCCTTCATGAATGAATATGAAGGCAAGAAGAATCAACAGCAGAAAAGTTTATTCTTAAATTTATTCAGAGTAACCACTCTAGTTTATATCGACTATTATGCTCTTCATATTGATATTCCCTTAATATAAATCAGCTGTCCAATAAAATAACCTTTCACAATTACATTTTACAAATGATATCTAGATGTTATTTTTAAAAACATTTTCTATGTGGAAAGATAAAAAACTATACTCGTAGATCTTCCAGACTCTCAGCAATACCCTACTTTTACATACATGATGTTAAATAACTGAATTTCTCTTTTTTTCATTTAAGTGAGTCTACTGGCAATGGAAACAGCAAGTGGCTTTCAAAGTAAACACAGAAGAAATGTTGGCAAATATAAAAGTAACATCTGTATAGCACTTTACAGTTCACAGAGCACTTTTACTTATATGTCATGTAACTCTTTCAACCACCTGCAAGGTATAAGGGTTTTATCCAGGATTTGGGCAAGTGGGGAGAGAAAGGCACCATAATACTTGGTTCTTCCACATGTAGACCCTGCTTCCTTCTGTGAGGAACTAATGCTGTCCATATTACGTACAGGGCCCGTGTGGCATTTACTTTGAGATATCATTTGAGGCTTTCATACTTGTATTTTAGAATGCTGATAAATCAATTAATAGTAAATGGGTACCAAGGTCTACATCACATAAGAATATTTCATTTCGTACTAGCTACTTCTTATCAAATGTCAATTCAACAAATATTACTGGATCATTACAGGCACAAATGAAGACCTCAAATATATAGTGACCATCATAGGGGACTTAATAAGCTTTTACTGCTTGTAAAGCTGTCTTGGTGGACTTTCTTCCTGACTCCCCAAAACAGTCTGTTGAGAAAACTTAAGTATCAGGGATTACTCCTAAATTCTTTTCAGCATAATCACTGAAGTGTCTAATGGGAGAATCTATAAGCTATCTGGAAAATGCTGCAATATAAATTAAACCAAAAGTCTAAGAAACTACTAAGATCTCAACTATGATACAGAACATTATCTAATTGCACATATTACTCCAGAGTAAACTCTGAGCCCGAAGATAATTACCTTATAATAAAAACAAGCAAAACCAAACCAAAACAAACCAGGCAAACCAGAATGGTCTCCCTCCTTTTAAGACTCATGTCCAGGCCATCCTGTTCTAAGATTACATTTTACTTAAAGGTAAAAGCAGGGAGGAGGTAGATATGCTAAAATAAGGAAGATTGGATAAAATATATTTATGAAGCAGTCAGGTCCCAGACCCCCTCCCTCACCCCAGAGAAACCTTGGAGGTTTATTTTCCTTGGATCATAGAACAGAGGTTCTCTGCGCAGAGGAAGAGGGCACAGCTGAGAGTAAGTGCTACACTGGAAACAAGGGCTCCCTCAGGTGAACGGCACACAGCAGCACTCTCCACCCACCACCCACCCCCACAGGCTCCCAGAACGCTGCAGCCAGGCCTTCATTCTCAGGGCAAGACACAGAAAGAGTCTTCACTGGGGGTTTTGACCAGCCTAAGAAAAAAAGACCTAAAAGTTACTGAAATATTCTTTGCTGAGGAAAAAACAAAGTTACTGAAATAGGAGGTTCCTCAACCACACAGACCACCCAGATGACCCCACTGCTCTCCTACGCCCACAGCCTCCTGCTCCCATTATTAAATATGAACAAACACAGAAAAATCTCCAGACATCTAATGAAAAACTCTGATATAAAGGACAGAGACCAAAAGAAAGATAATAAACAGATAAAAGCAGCTACAAAAAGCAAGCAGCACATTCAGGATCGTTGTGGCGGGTGCCTGTAGTCCCAGCTACTAGGGAGGCTGAGGCCAGAGAATCACTTAAGCCCAAGTGTTTGAGGGTACTGTGAGCTGTGACACCATACCACTCTACTGTGAGCCTCTGTCACACACCAAAAAAAAAAAAAAATTTTTTTTTTCCAGCAAAAATGGATAAAAAGAGACCCAGGCCGAACAGTAAGGCAAATGATACCAATAACTTAAAAACAAAGATAAAATTTGTATCTGTGAATTTGTACTGTGAATTTTCAAGACACTGAGATAAAGCGAAGACCCTAAAAGTTTTCAGGGTAAACAGAGCCAAAGGATAGGAACTGAATAACTGACTTATCAATAACACCGAGAAAGTAAAATTCTGCAGGAAAACTATTTCCAACTAGAATTCTATACTCAAACTACCAATCAACTATGAGGAAAACAAAGACATTTCAGTATGCAAAGTTAAAAAAATTTTTATCACCTATATAAGCTTTCTCAGGAAACCATGAGGGGATTAACACCACAGAAATGAGGGGATGAACTAAGGAGGAGGAGCCCCTGGGAGGCAGGGGACAGCGGGGACGGAGAGCGACCAGCTCAGACGGGACACCTGGGCATCTGCAGAAGAGAGCTAGAAAACAAACAGGACAACTGTTAACTCTGAAAAGATTTTAGAGAACATGAACAGGAAAACACAACAATAGGAAGAGAAAGGTGATCACAGCTTACCACGTGGCTCACCTGCAGAAAGCACTTAGATGGTAACAGTGAGGCGAATGATACCAAGGACTTAAAAACAAAGATAAAATTTGTATCAGAAGACTCAGGGTATAAAAATGATAGCATGGGGGAAAGGGGAAGAAAAAAAGTAAAACTTTCATCTCCTACAGAGGAGGGTAATCTATAAATAATACCAAAAAGGAAAAATCAAAAAAATACAGCCATGCAATTTTGAAAATGCAACTAAGCAGCTAAGTGACAAAGGTCAAAGTGCAGAAAAGGAAATGGGGACCCCACGGAGAAGGAACTTGCTTGCAGTTTATTTGCAATAACCTTACAAAATTATCTGGCTCTAAATAATAAGCATGTGTGAATTCTGTTAAACTATTTCATAAAAACAAAACAGGAAAAGAAAAAAAGAAGTGAAGGGGCTTATCAGAAAGAGAACAAAATCCCCAAGATATGTGAATTTAAGTGTCAAATTACTCAAACTTCTGTCTGTTCCAAATGTTTTTCCTGAAATTGAACTCAGACCAGTGAGTACATTACTTGAATATGAGCGTCCACCCTCTCTCAGTGTGATTACAAGCGGAATTTTCTCAATCTTACCTCAAGCAGAGCTGCGGCAGGATCGCCTTGTAGACTTTTTCCCAGTTTGTCAACCTCATCTAACAGGAACACTGGGTTGTTGACCCCGACAGTCTTCAGACCATTGATTATCCGACCAGGCATACTGCCAACGTAGGTGCGCCTACAAAAAGCAAGCAGCACATTCAAGACTGTGAGGTGCCATGAAGTGAGGGCAACACCAGGTGGGAATCAAAACCCAGAATTCACACAGTCATTAAGTGATCACCATAATACAACACAGGGGTGCTACATATTTAAAAGGCACTATATAAGGGCAGAGCCTGTGGCTCAGTGAGTAGGGCACCAGCCCCATATACCAAGGGTGGCAGGTTCGAACTCAGCCCCAGCCAAACCGCAACAAAAAAATAGCTGTGCATTCTGGTGGGAGTCTGTAGTTCCAGCTACTAGGGAGACTGAGGCAAGAGAATCACCTAAGCTCAGGAGTTGGAGGTTGCTGTGAGCTGTGACACCACAGCACTCTACTGAGGGCAATAAAGTAACACTGTCTCTAAAAAAAAATTTTTTTCTAAAGGCACTATATCATATCAAAAAGTTATTACCATTATTCTTACTTTATTATTTTTTTAGAGATAGAGTCTCACTTTATCACCTTCAGTAGAGTGCTGTGGCATCACAGCTCACAGCAACCTCCAGCTCTTGGGCTTGGGCGATTCTCTTGCCTCAGCCTCCCAAGAAGCTGGGACCACAGGCGCCCGCCACAATGCCCAGCTATTTTTTGCTGCAGTTTGGCTGGGGCCGGGTTCAAACCCGCCACCCTCGGTATATGGGGCTGGTGCCACAGGTGCTGCCCCATTATTCCTACTTTAAATGTCAGTAGTGGAACGATCCACCCTTCTTGCTTGCAGAGGGTGAACAGAAAGCTACTGTATTTCTCTAGGACATTTACAATGAGTTATCTTCACCTTGAGAAGACACTAAATAAAAATAAATGTCCACAAAAAGTTATTAGATTCGATTCTAATCTTATTTTCCATTTAAATTCTGGTTACAAGTTGCCCCTGATACTGAAGAACTGTATTTGATTTTTAGGGTAAAACAGAACAACACTACACTTAAGTCACCAGTTGTGGTTCTTACTCTTTAAGGTTCCAAAATGTCCAAAAGACATTTTGAATTTAATTTAATTCAAATTAAATTATGAATTTAATTCCTGTGCTTTTCAGTTTTTCAAAGGCTCCACACTCTCCCCTTCCTTGCCCTCCCCAGCATAATCACACTTTCACACACTGAAACAGCTTCCTCAGGGCTGGATAAAACATCACCACCTTCACGGAGAGATTAACATTGGTTGGTTCAAAGAGCCACTTGGAATATAGAACACCCCTCCCACCCTTCGCCAAATTCCAAACTCTTTTAAGAGGCAATAATCTGTTATTAATTGTAGTAAGAGAATCGGGAGTCAACAGTATTTACACAAAAATTACATAATTCTGGCAGCACCGAGTTCAGTCTGATGTTTTGGTGAACACTAAATGTTAGGGGCTGCTTTATCACACTGAACAAGGATCACTCACGAAATCGTGACAGATGAAGAATGTGGCATGAAATAAAAACAAATATGTCTATCAAACTGAAAAGTGCCTTTTTACAGAGCTTGGCAAAACTTTAAGTAGCAATTTACTAATTTTAATTACAACCTTGCTGCCTAAGTCACGTATGCACAAAGCAAATGCTGTTTCTGAAGAGGCATTAAGGGCTGAGTGCTAGAAGAACATGATCTCCGGTAAGTGCAGCAGCAGCATTACTCCACGGCCTGCACAAGGCTGTTCACAGAGAACATGATCTCCGGTAAGTGCAGCAGCAGCATTACTCCACGGCCTGCACAAGGCTGTTCACAGAGGAGGCCTCAAGTCTGTCACATGACTGGCATAAAGTAGGACAGAATAAACAGAGTGTCCTTTGAAAAGACAAGAAAGCCTTAAAAACACTGTGGGAATGCCTTTCATCAGGGAAGGTGGCAGAGGCACTGAAACCCGACAGAAAAAATACTATCTTGTTATGATAAGGAATTAGCACGTTCAACATTTCACAATGAGATTCGCACTACAGGAAGGACAAGACTCAAAATTAATAAATTCTTTCAAATTATTATTTCTCTAGAGAACTTACAGATTTGCCATTACTCTTATTTTAAGAATGGCTAAGAAGGGAAAATTTTTAAGAATCTCAAAAACTCGGAGCCTATAGCTCAGTGGCTAGGGCGGAGCCACATACACTGGAGCTGGCGGGTTCGAACCCAGCCTGGGCCTGCCAAACAACGACAACTACAACAAAAAAATAGCAGGGGCTTGGTGCCCATAGCTCAGTGGTTATGGTGCCAGCCATATACACTGAGGGTGGCGGGTTCGAACCCAGCCCGAGCCAACTAATTAACAACAAAAATAACCGGTGTTGTGGGCGCCTGTAGTTCCAGCTACTTGGGAGGCTGAGGCAAAAGAATCACTTGGGCCCAAGAGTTTGAGGTTGCTGTGAGCTGTGGCACCACAGCACTCTCCTGAGGGTGACATAGTGAGACTCTGTCTCAAAAAAAAAAAGGATCTCAAAAACTCGACAGGTTCTTTCCTTCTCTTCCTTCCTCCCTTTCTCTGTCTTTTTCCCCTCTCCTCCCCCTCCATGCCTCTGCTTCATCCATGTTGAGGATATGGGTCATTTCTTTTTTTTTTTTTTTATTCTTAAATCATAGCTGTGTACATTAATGTGATCATGGGGCACCATACACTGGTTTTATAGATCGTTTGACACATTTTCATTACACTGGTTAACATAGCCTTCCTGGCATTTTCTTAAGTTATTAAGACATTTATATTCTACATTTACTAAGTTTCACATATAACCTTGTAAGATGCACCACAGCTGTAATCCCACCAATCACCCTCCCTCCACCCATCCTGTCCCCTCCCTCCCCTCCCTTTCCCCCTTCCCCGTATTCTTAGGTTATAACTGGGTTATAGCTTTCATATGAAAGCCATAAATTAGTTTCATAGTAGGGCTGAGTACATTGGATACTTTTTCTTCCATTTCTGAGATGCTTTACTAAGAAGAATATGTTCCAGCTGCATCCATGTAAACATGAAAGAGGTAAAGTCTCCATCTTTCTTTAAGGCTGCATAATATTCCATGGTGTACATACACCACAATTTATTAATCCATTCGTGGATCGATGGGCACTTGGGCTTCTTCCATGACTTAGCAATTATGAATTGGGCTGCAATAAACATTCTGGTACAAATATCTTTGTTATAACGTGATTTTTGGTCTTCTGGGTCATCCTAGTAGAGGAATTATAGGATCGAATGGCAGCTCTATTTTTAGATCTCTAAGTGTTCTCCAAACATCTTTCCAAAAGGAATGTATTAATTTGCATTCCCACCAGCAGTGTAGAAGTGTTTTCTTTTCTCCACATCCACGCTAACATCTCTGGTCTTGGGATTTTGTGATATGGGCTAATCTTACTGGAGTTAGATGATATCTCGAAGTAGTTTTGATTTGCGTTTCTCTGATGATTAAGTATGATGAGCATTTTTTCATGTGTCTGTAGGCCGTGCACCTGTCTTCTTCAGAGAAGTTTCTCTTCAAGTCCCTTGCCCAGCTTGTGATGGGATCACTTGTTTCTTGCTAATACGTTTGAGTTCTCTGTGGATTCTGGTTATTAAACCTTTGTCAGAGACATAACCTGTAAACATCTTCTCCCATTCTGAGGGCTGTCTGCTTGCTTTACTTACTGTAGTAATTTATTTACCTTTCCTTTGTTGATAGGGGAAACTTCAAAAACAAATACTGACAATTCTAGACCTAAAGTTATGAAGAAAAAATAATAATCTATGGAGGCATTTTTTCTGAAGAAATCTAGAAACCTAGATTTTAGTCATACTGTATATAAGCAATTCCTTCTAAACTTTCTACTGCTCCCTAGAGCCTACAGAATAAGGTTCAAACTCCTTGGTCTGGAGCTCCAGGGTCTTCACAATCTGTCCCCCATTAGTCTTCCTAACTTGTTGCCATTACTTTCTTGCTTCATCTACAATCAAGATCCAACTACATCCTTGAGGCCAGGCGCAGTGCCTCATGCCTGTAATCCTAGCACTCTGGGAGGCCAAGATGGGTGGATTGCCTGAGCTCACAGGTTCAAGACCAGCCTGAGCAAGAGTGAGTCTCTAAAAACAGCTGGATGTTGTGGTGGACACCTGTAGTACCAGCTACTTGGGAGGCTGAGGCAAGAGGATCATTTGAGCCCAGGATTTTTAGCTTGCTGTGAGCTATGACACCATGGCACTCTACCAAGGGCAACAGAGTGAGACTCTGTCTCAAAAAAAAAATCCAATCACATCCGTTATGCTTTTCCATCTCTGTTAACATGGTGCTTCTTGCCCTTAATACTCTCCTTGCCTATACAAATCCCAAGATCTCTAATAAACTCCTCCTGATTACCTCTAATACAGTGATGGTTCCAATGATGCATGCCTACTGCATTTACTCACCCTGTAATTCATATGATGCATACTTACGACCTAGCTTTTAATACTGGTATTGTACCTTCCTTCCTCTAAAGAGCCACTGAGTACTCTGATGACAGAGACTGGGCCTTATCACAAACCAGATGTGGGATATACAGCTATTAAGATTGTTCCCCATCTTTCTATCACCACTGCCAGGTGACACAAGCCTTTGAACACTACTCTGGGCAAATTACTTGATCTAAGTCTCAGTTTCCTCATCTCTAAAATGGGGACAATAACAGTGCCAGCCTCATGGATTCTATGAGGATTATGAGAAAACACAGGTAAAGCACACAGCGTAGTATATAGAACATAGCAAGCTTTCAAAAGATGCTGTTACTAGTAACAGCTACTTAAAGTCTACTGGTTTCCTAGAAAAAGTACAAACACAGAAATCAGTACATATAAATTTGAGCACATTTCCATTTCTGCCACATAGAAGCACCTTTTACAAACGTCTTCAACTACACCAACATGCTTGATGCCCTTAATGTTCCTCAGTCACAGGTGACATCTCCTGAGTGTGCACCACTAGTCTGGAGGCCAAAGCAAGACAACCATTACCACGGAGGTCACAGGCCACTGCATACAGATACCAGCTGACTCCACACTGAAGGAGAAAAGGCCGCAGGGAGCGGGACCTGAGTCTGCCGCCTGTCACCGATTCTGTATCTCACCAAGGTGGTCAGAAACTGATTAGGCAGCCAGGAATTAAAAAGTGACTGATCTAATAGTAACTGCGAAGTAATTATTTAATAGAAATAGTACTTTCTCTGGTTAGTAAAAGACAAGAACTTCTAATTTACCAGAAACTACTCCAGTTTCAGTATCGTATATATGTTGAGGTTGTTTGAAAATATTTTTCTACTCAGGACCATCTTTTCACTACCAGAAGGCACAGTCCCATGCAATTTACTACCTAAAGATACAGAACATACTAAGTTTGTGCAAAAGAAGATGAAATCAGATGGTGAAAAACGTAGTAATATACAAAATAAAAATGTTTTCTTTCAATATTGCCAAACACTAACACCATTTCTAACAAATTAAGAATCTGAATTAAGGCTCGGCGCCATAGCTCAGTGAGTGGGGCAGCAGCCACATACACCGAGGCTGGTGGGTTCAAGCCCCACCTGGCCAGCTAAACAACAATGACAACTGCAACCAAAAAATAGCTGGGTATTGTGGGCACATGTAGTCCCAGCTACTTGGGAGGCTGAGGCAAGAGAATCACTCAAGCCACTGCACTCTACCGAGGATGACACAGTGAGACTCTCTCTCATTTAAATGAGTAAATAAAATAAAGAATCTGAATTAAGAACAAAATATCCTCCTGAGGAACTACACAGGTAGAAAGTAACTAAGCTAGTACTCTTTAACAAACTAATTTTCTAAACAGCAAAATATTAATCTTTTCTATGCTCTGCTTTCTTGTCCATGCCCGGGAAGGTAAGGCAAGTGCTGACAACAACTGAGAAAACAAGAGGAAGAAGCTCTCCTTTCTCCTCGACTGCCGGAAAACTGCGCAACAATGGTGCCCAGTCAGACTGAGGAAAAAACAAAACTTTTCATGAACTCCAATCATGAGCACATGACCAGTACCAGGACGCCAAGACGTGGGAGTCTCCCGAATGCCTCAATTGTCACATGGAGCCACCCACAGTTGTGCTGTGACCCTCTGTTCCTCCTCCTCTCCTGTCCACCTTCCACTCCTGACATACACGCACACTCTGCCTTCACCCTCTCCATATGCTTCCAAACAGGTTCTTAAATAAACAATTTTACCAAACTTTAATTTAGGAAATTAGTCTCCAATGGAGCAGAACAGGCTGCTGTAGTGTTTAATGCGACATCCAGTATGGTGACGGCTAGGGAGTGCTCACCAGCAAGGTGTATCTAAGCCCAGCCTTACAGAACAAGCCACAAGGTAAATCCAGATGCCTTTAATTTTATTTTTAGACAGTACTTCACTTTGTCACCTTGGCTAGAGCACAGTGGTGTCATCATAGCTCACGGAAACCTCAAACTCCTGGGCTCAAGTGATCCTCCTGCCTCAGCGTCCTTGAGTAGGTGGTGAGACTATAGGCCCCCACCACCATACCTGGCTAATTTTTCTATTTTTTGTAGAGATGGGGGTCTCACTCTTGCTCAGGCTGGTCTCAAACTCCTGAGGTCAAGTGATCTTCCTGTCTTGGCTCCCAGAGAGCTACAGCTGTGAGCACTGAGCCCTAGATACCTTTTATTTGGCAATGATCACAACCTCTACATAACCATACATTTCCAAAAAGCTTAAATTTAAAAATATTTTAGGGGTGGCGCCTGTGGCTCAGTGAGTAGGGCGCCGGCCCCATATGCCGAGGGTGGCGGGTTCAAACCCAGCCCCGGCCAAACTGCAACAAAAAAATAGCCGGGCGTTGTGGCGGGCGCCTGTAGTCCCAGCTGCTCTGGAGACTGAGGCAAGAGAATCACTTAAGCCCAGGAGTTAAGAGGTTGCTGTGAGCTGTGTGAGGCCATGGCACTCTACCTGAGGGCGGTATAGTGAGACTCTGTCTCTACAAAAAAAATAAATAAAAATAAAAATATTTTAGGCATACCAACTGTAACATAACCTCCTTTTCTTATTCTGAGATAGTCTCATTATGTTGCCCTTGGTAGAGTGCCATGATGTCATAGCTCTTAGCAACCTCAAACTCTTGGGCTTAAGCAATTCTCTTGCTTCAGCCTCCTAAGCAGCGGGGACTACAGGCACCAGCCACAAGGCCCTGCTACTTTATTGTTATTGCCGTTGTCATTGTTGTTTAGCAGGCCCAGGCTGGGTTTGAACCCACCAGCTCCAGTGTATGTGGCTAGCACCCTAACCATTGAGATACAGGCCCCGAGCCCATAACCTCCTTTCACAAAAGACTCATAAAGTAAATTTTTATTTTCATCAGACTCGATTTCCTTTTTCTTTCTTTCTTTTTTTTTTTTTAAGAGATAGGATCTTAGGCCAGGTGCAGTGGCTCACACCTATAATCCTAGCACTCTGGGAGTGCGAGGTGTGTGGATCGCCTGAGCTCAGGAGTTTGAGACCAGCCTGATCAAGAGTGACACCCCGTCTTCTCTAAAATATAGCCAGGCATTGCGGTGGGCCTATAGTCCCAGCTACTTGGGAGGCTGGGGCAGGAGAATCACTTGAGCCCAAGAGTTTGAGGTTGCTGTGAGCTGTGATGCCACATCACTCTACCCGGGAGAACAAAGTGAGACTGTCTTCCCCAGCCCCTCAAAAAAAAGAGACACAAGGTCTTGCTATATCACCCATACTGGTCAGAAACTCCTGGCCTGGAATGATCCTGAGTAGCTGTAGGAGCTGGGAGTACAGGTGCACGCGGCCATACCCAGTTAACTTTTTTTTTTAAAAGTTAAACTTTTTAAAAAGTAAAACTGTTTAGCAGGCCCAGGCTGGGTTTGAACCCACCAGCCCCAGTGTATGTGGCTAGCACCCTAACCACTGAGATACAGGCCCCGAGCCTATAACCTCCTTTCACAAAAGACTCATAAAGTAAATTCTTATTTTCATCAGACTCGATTTCCTTTTTCTTTCTTTCTTTCTTTTTTTTTTTTTTTTTTAAGAGATAGGATCTTAGGCCAGGTGCAGTGGCTCACGCCTATAATCCTAGCACTCTGGGAGTGCAAGGTTTTTTTGGCCGAGGCTGGGTTTGAACCAGCCACCTCCAGCATAAGGGGCAGCACCTTACTCCTTTGAGCCACAGGTGCTGCCCCTCCCAGTTAATTTAAAAAAAAAATTTTTTAAGAGATGACATCTAGTTATGTTATACTCAATTTTTCTAACAGAGCCAAACACACAAAACTACTTACTTGAAAAAAAAAATGAAGAAATTCTCAGTAAAGATTTAAAACAGTGATCCAGTTTAAAATCAACAATGTTCACAAACAGTAAGAACCATGACATTATACTTGTCCATCACTAAACAGAGAAATATTTTTGCATAATTCTGCTATATAAATTAAATAATAATGCAGAGAACAGGCTAAATATTTTAGAATGCAATGTAAAAATCAAATGGAAGTTTATAAAAAGCCACACTTAAGATTATAAATCTAAATTTGTCCTCCTAAGAATTTAGACCTAAAATAATACTTAAAGCTGATTTTTAGTGACTGTTCATTGTGTGCTAAGTATCTAATAAATGCTTCTTCAGCCTTACTGAATAATCAATACCAATGTGGAAAGGCATAAGGACAAATTACCTATATGTTATGTGCCCATGACATCAATTCCACATAACATTAATTCCATAAATTCATGCTTTAAAACCCATCAGATACTTACATAATACCACTCTACAGGTGAGAAAAGAAAGGAAATAAACCAAAACGACTCAGTATTAGTCAAATCCCCTGAATGGGGAACAACTCCCCAAAACTCTGTACCTTTGATTAGAAGATCAGGCCCTAGACCTGGCTTCCGCAAGGTTAGTCCAAGAGTGACAAGGCCAATTTCTCTGCAAAAGCAAACTACAGCCTCCAGTGGCACAGACGAGAACAAGAGAGTCCAGGGAATAAAAATATCTTTGAAAACTGCCCACCCAGATCCACAGCACTCACTGCTTATTCAATAATATCATGGAATGATTCCTTTTTTATGCATATAAATTATAAAGTGAGCACATAAAAGATAATAAAAATAAACATTTCTCATAGAGAAATTTCTGAAACAGTTTTTTGGGTTTTTTTTTTACAGTTTTTGGCCAGGGCCGGGTTTGAACCCGCCACCCCCAGTATATGGGGCTGGCACCCTACTACTTGGGCCACAGGCACCACCCTCTGAAACAGTTTTTGAATAAGGCAAATGGAAAACAAGACGTTAAAAAAGCATTGTATGGGCTCAGCGCCTGTGGCTCAAGCAGCTAAGGCACCAGCCACATATACCTGAGCTGGCGGGTTCGAATCCAGCCTGGGCCTGCCAAACAACAATGATGGCTGCAACAAAAAATAGCCAGGCGTTGTGGTGGGTGCCCATAGTCCTAGCTACTTGGGAGGCGGAGGCAGGAGTTGGAGGTTGCTATAAGCTGTGATGCTAAAGCACTCTACCCAGGGCGACAGCTTGAGGCTCTATCTCCAAAAATAAATAAATAAATAAATAAATAAAAAATAAATAAAGCTTTTATCAGCAGTTCATGGTTTTGGCATTTTTAAATGTTCTACATTTGAAGATTTCTTTAACATGTATGCTTTAGGTATGTTTCCTCACAACTTGCAACTGCTATGAAACCCTTAAACCATGAAATGTAATCTCATGCTTTCTCAGGCATCTTCCCATCAGATCAACAGAAAGATCAGTGAGAACAAAGCAACGAACGTAACACGCAAATCTGAGTCTACTAAGGTCACATTAACCAGACACACAGTTCTTACAGTTTAATATACTTTTTACAGTAGTGAGTCCATAATGCAAGGATGAGCCTTATTAATTATACCAATGTTTTTCCTTATTGCTCACTTTCCTAATACAAACTAGCCTTCAAAAAAGGAATTTTTAACTATAACAGAACAAATTGTTATCAAAGATTCCTTTCCTAATCCTATATGCCCTACTTACTGCAATCATTTTTTAAAACTCTAATAGCTGTGGGTCATTATTTATGAAATGCTGAGCTAAAAAGAATGTAAAGACCCTCCAATCATAAACAATTTATAATCACCTTCAAGTGAGAGTCCATGACAGCTGAGGCACAGAGTAGCTATATACTGTTAACACAAATACCAAGGTTATGCTGTTGATGTTTATAGGCTAATTACATATAAGTGTCCTTTCCATTTAAGGTAGCACAAATAGCTCTTTAAGAAAAATATATATGTTAAGCTGAAGTTGTTTGGGGGGCTTCAGTCAATGAAAAGCAAAGAAGCATCAGAGATTAAAGCGAGAGAAGCATCTACCTGTGTCCTCGAATGTCAGACTGATCACAGACTCCTCCCAGCGCGATCCTGTGGAACTCACGACCCAGCGTCTTGGCCACTGATCTGCCCACACTTGTCTTACCAACCCCAGGAGGGCCGACAAAGCAGAGAATTGGGCCCTTTAGGTTATTCTTCAGCTGTCGGACAGCCAAGTACTCCAGCACTCTTTTCTTCAATTTTTCCATGGCATAATGGTCATTATCCAGAAGAATCCGGGCTGCCCGAATATCCAGGCGGTCTGTCATATAATCCAACAGAAATAACTTGATCACATGGAACTTTTAAAGTAAAAGAACTTCTTTGAAGCCTGACAAGAGCCAAAATATTTTTTATAAAAATGAACAGGTTTGGATCTGCCTAAATGAGTCTTCAAGGAGACCTGCATTTGGTTTGGTTTTTCTGCTTAAGATTTAGTGTTTCTACTGGAGCCGTGTTTCTCACCACGGACAAAAATTGATTCTCGCTGGACACAAGATTTAAATTTAAGACACAAAACAATAAAAATTCCAGCAGAGAGTGTGAGGAAAACTCTTGAAGATATTGGCCTGGGAAAAAAACTTTATGAGGAAGACCCCTCCCACCCCCCAGCAATTGCAGCAACACTAAAAATAAACAACTGGGACTTAATCAAGCTGAAAAGCTTCTGCATAGCTAAGGGTACCTACCACAAAGCAAACAGCCAGCATTTGGAACAGGAAAAGATTTTTGCATGTTATGAATCTGACAAAGACTGGATAACTAGAATCTACAAAGCACTCAAATTAAACAGTAAGAAAAGTGCAAACAACCCTATTAGGGGGGCAAGTGAAATGAACAGAAACTTCTCTAAGCATGAACAGATGAATGGCCAAAAACACATGAAAAAATGCTCATCATCTTTAATCATTAGAGAAATGCAAATCAAAACCACTCTAAGATATCTCCTAACCCCTTCAAGATTAGCCCACATCACAAAGTCACAAAACACCAGATGCTGGTGTGGATGTGGAGAGAAGGGAACACTTCTACATCGCTGGTGGGACTGCAAACTAAGACAGCCTTTTTGGAGAGAAGCATGGAGAATGCTCAAAGATCTAAAAGTAGACCTTTCATTTGACCCTGCAATCTCATTTCTAGGTATCTACCCAGAAGAACATAAATAATTTTACCCAAAGACATTTGCACCTAGAATGTCTACTGCAGCTCAATTCATAATCGCCAAGTTGCAGAAGCAAACCAAGTGACCATCAAACCATGAATGGATCAACAAACTGTGGTGTATGTATACTATGGAATACTACTGCCATTAAAAAAAAGATGGAGACTTGGCGGCACCCATTGCTCAGTGTTTAGAGCGCCAGCCACATACTCCGAGGCTGGCAGGTTCAAACCCAACCGAGGCCAGCTAAAACAACATGACAACTACAACAACAAAAAAATTGCCGGGTGTTGTGGCGGTTGCCTGTAGTCCCAGCTACTTGGGAGGCTGAGGCAAGAGAATTGCTTAAGCCCAAGAGTTTAAGCTTACTGTGAGCTATGATGCCATGGCACTCTACCGAAAGCAACATAGTGAGACTCTGTCTCAAAAAAAAAAAGAAAAAATAAAAAAAAAGATGGAGACTTTACATCTTTTACATTTACCTGGACGGAGTTCAAATATATTCTCCTTAGTAAAGTATCACAAGAATGGAAAAATAAATATGCAATGTACTCCATACTAATATGAAATGAATGTATTAAGAATTACATGCTCTAAAGCAAAAAAAAAAAAAAAAAAAAAGAATTACATATGAAAAATAAAACACAAATATAGCCTAGTATGAGGGTGGGGGGAGGACAACTGGCAGGAGGAGTGGGGGCAGGAGGAGGGATCTCAGCTAACATGCACATTGTAAGGGTGTACAACACACCCCCTGGGTGAAGGGCTCTTTTACAAATGAAACTTTACACTGTAAGTAAGAACGATGTAACCTAAAAATTTGTATCCTCACATTAATTTGAAATAAGCAACAAATTAAAAAAAAAGTTAGTGTTTTTAGAGATAGGAGACATTTACAATTAAAAACTCAATACTTGGGCAGCGCCTGTGGCTCAGTGGGTAGGGCGCCAGCCTCAAATACGAGGGTGGCAGGTTCAAACCCAGCCCCGGGCAAACTGCAACAAAAAAACAGCTGGGCGTTGTGGCGGGTGTCTGTAGTCCCAGCTACTTGGGAAGTTGCTGTGGGCTGTGATGCCACAGCACTCTACCGAGGGCTATAAAGTGAGACACTGTGTCTAAAAAACAGAAAAAAAAAAGAAAACTCAATACTTGGGGCAGTGCCCACAGCTCAGTGGTTAGGGCACCAGCCATAAACACCCATGCTGGCAGGTTCAAACCTGGCTGGGCCTGCTAAACAACAACAATGACAACCGCAGCAACAACAATAACAATGACAAAAAACAGCCATCTCAGCTACTTGCGAGGCTGAGGCCAGAGAATCACTTATATCCAAGAGTTTGAGGTTGCTGTGAGCTGTGATGTCACAGCACTCTACTGAGGGCAACACAGACTATCTCAAAAAAATAAAACAAAACAACATAAAATAAAATACTCAGTACTTGTATCATTTCATTTGGAACACATTATTTCCTATGGAGACAAGTAATATCTGTTCATTCCAGAAACCTGACAACACTAATGAAAAAGAAGAAAACAGTCACCCATAATCCCACGCCCAAGAGCTCACCGAGACCCCTTGCCTTTACTCTGGCATGTGTTATTCCAGGCTGTGTGCTTGTGTTTACATATCTATTTTTCAAATGGGATTTTATGGGGCCTTTAGGTTTTGTAAACTGTTTTTTCACTTAATATATTACAAACAACTTTCAGTGTCACATTTAAAGTATATTTTTCACAACGATTTTATGGCTACTTAATATTTCATTATTTAACTGTCCAGATTCATTTAACATTTAATTTCCTACTGCTGGGCATTTAGGTTGTTTATAAATCTTTATAGTTATAAACAATGCTTCACACTGTGCATCACTGTAACTAAATCTCTACATATATTCGTAATTATTTCCTTTAGCTAACAGTCTATAAATGGAAGTACTAGGCAAAAAAAAATGTTTAAAGAATTGCCTAATTGCCATCCAGAAAAGTTGTATTAATTCAAGTCTCACCAGAAGTGGATGAGTTTGGCTTTGTTTCTAAAGCAAAGCTTTCATCAGGTTTTCTAAAGTGCTTCAGCACTTCAAATACTCATAGATTAAACACCAGGTCATGGAAGCCAAATAAAGTCACCAGCTGGGAGGCTGCCAGGGGACAGTCGGTACAGCTACATGGTCGTACTGACAGTGTAAGAGAATGGGAGACAGAAACACACACAAGCTCACACTTTCTGACAGTTATCTAGAATTTGCTATGCATTTTCTGTTTTCTTTCTTTCTTTCTTTCTTTTCTTTTTTTTTTAAAGACAAGGTATCACTCTGTTGTCCAGGCTAGATGCAGTTACATCCTTGCTCACTACAACCTCAAAACTCCTGGACTCAATATAAAGAAAATGCAGTACATATAGATAACAGAATATTATTCAGCCATAAAAAAGAAAATTCTGCCATTTGCAACAACATGGATGGAAGTAGAGAACACTGTGTTAAGTAAACAAGCCCAGCACAGACAGATAGACCTCACAACCTCACTCATACGTGGGGGCTGCATATTAGAAAACTGATCTCATGGAGACAGAGAGCAGGATGGTGGTGACGAGAGGCTGGGAAGGGGCCGGCAGCAGAGGGTAAAGTGGGGATGATTACTGGGTACAGAAATATAGTTAGAGAGTTGGAATGAACATCTGATAGTGTAACAAAGTGACTACTGTCAACAACAAGCTGTGGTATACTTTTTTGAGACAGAGTCTTACTTTATCGCCTTTGGTAGCGTGTCATGGTGTCGTAACTCACAGCAACCTCAAACTCTGGGGTTCAAGCGATTCGATTCAACTGCCTCAGCCTCCCAAGTAGCTGGCACTACTGGCACCCACCACAATGCCCCACTAGTTTTAGAGATGAGGTCTAACTCTGGCCCAGGCTGGTCTCGAACCTGTAAGCTCCAGCAATCCACCCACCTCGGCCTCCCAGAGTGCTAGGGTTACAGGCATGAGCCACCATGCCCAGCTTAGTTGTGATATACTTTAAAATAACTAAAAGAGTGGAACTGGAATGTCCCTAGCACACAGAAATATTACGCATTGTATGCCTATATTAAAATTATCACATATACCCTATACATACAAACAACACTTACATATGCATAATAATTAAAAATAATTTAAGTACAGCTTTTTATGTGTCAGTCATACCTTAATAAACTAATTTTTAAAAACTAAAACTAAAAAAAATAAATAAATAAAAATAATTAAAAAAAGAAATGGGGTGGTGCCTGTGGTTCAAGGAGTAGGGCGCCGGTCCCATATGCCGGAAGTGGCGGGTTCAAACCCAGCCCCAGCCAAAAACCACAAAAAAAAAAGAAATGAAAAAGGGCGGTGCCTGTGGCTCAAAGGGGTAGGGCACTGGCCCCATATACTGGAGGTGGCAGGTTCAAACCCGGCCCCATCCAAATAAAACTGCAAAAAACAAACAAACAAACAAAAAAAACTAAAAATAACTAATTTTGGCTCGGCGCCTGTGGCTCAAGCAGCTAAGGAGCCAGCCACATACACCTGAGCTGGTGGGTTCGAATCCAGCCTGGGCCCGCCAAAGAACAGTGACAGCTGCAACCAAAAAATAGCCAGGCGTTGTGGCGGGCACCTGTAGTCCCAGCTACTTGGAAGGCAGAGGCAGGAGACTTGCTTGAGCCCAGGAGTTGGAGGTTGCTGTGAGCTGTGATGCCACAGCACTCTACGAGGGCAATAGCTTGAGGCTCTGTCTCAAAAAAAATAAAAATAACTAATTTAAAATAAGATAATAATGGGGAACATGTGAAATGAAAATTGATGTTGAGCCTCCTGAGCGATAAGTAGAGTGTAATTAGCGTGTCGTTAAGCTCAGTGCCTGTAGCACAGTGGTTATGGCACTGGCCACATACACCAAGGCTGGTGGATTCAAACCCAGCCTAGGCCAGCTAAACAAAAATGACAACTGCAACAAAAAAAATGGCCGGGCATTGTGGCAGGCACCCGTGGTCCTAACTACTTGGGAGGTTGAGGCAAGGGAATCACTTCAGCCCAAGAGTTGGAGGTTGCTGTGAGCTGTGATGCCACATTACCCTACAGAGGGCGATATAGTGAGACCATCTCAAAGAAAAGGGGGGGATGTTGTTAGCTCACCAGTTGTGCTTTTGTTCCAAGGAAGTTCCACCATAAGTTCCAAATAATTTCTAGTCAGAGCATATTCGGGCATTGACTGAGGCATTTTTTTGAGTCTGTTGGCAAAGAATACATAGCAAACATGCTTAACAACATAGAAGAATCTCAAACAAAGAGAAAAATCAAGCAAAGCTCACTTTTTTCGTTACATAAATCGTGCATATTTGGTTAAATAAATCTAAAAGAGTTTTTAAGTGTCTAGCTAACAAAAATTTATTTTGTTTTGTCATGCACTTACACAAAATAACATAGATCCCTGCAACCAGAGGGAAAAACAGTATATCTAATGCTACCCTGGAAATAAGACCTCACCATCTGTCCCTTTTGAGCTTATAGGAATCTCAAGTAACATATATTACAATAAGATTTAAGTGCCTAATCACATATAACACAATAATTATATATTTACCATCTGTCCCTTTTGAGCTTATAGGAATCTCAAGTAACATATATTACAATAAGATTTAAGTGCCTAATCACATATAACACAATAATTATATATTTTTTTGTATCAGAAATAAAGTGTGCTCATAAAAGAAAGCTAGTATCAGGTATCTGATAAAAAATGCAACTTCCAACACGGCACCTCTGGCTCAAGTGGCTAAGGCACCAGACATATACACCTGAGCTGGCAGGTTCGAATCCAGCCCAGGCTTGCCAAACAACAATGACAACTACAGCCAAAAAATAGCCAGGCATTGTGGCAGGCACCTGTAGTCCCAACTACTTGGGAGACGGAGGCAGGAGAATCACTGAGCCCAGGAGATAGAGGTTGCTGTGAGCTGTGATGCCACAGCACTCTACCCAGGGCAATAGCTTGAGGCTGTCTCAAAAAAAAAAAAAAAAGCAGCTTCCATAATACATGTACTGCTTAGCACCACGCTCAGCCTATAAGCAACGTTCTACATTTATGAAATAATGTCAAAATCAATACAAAATACCCTTCAACACATTTACTAATGTTCTTAACTGGGAACCCCAGAAGGTCAAACTTTAAGTTACCAAGCATTCAAGCAGGCTCATTATAATTCACTAATAAAAGAATTTGCAAGATAGTTATAAAGTTGTAAGTATATAAGGAAAAAATGATTTTCTATTTAACCAAGTTTATCCAGAAAATACAATCAACCCATATATCCTATTCTCACATCAAGACTTCCCCATACTTTGTCTTGTTCAAAGAGAAACTAATAGTCCCTGTACTCTAGAGTTCAATGTAAAGAAAACAGTGATATACAAAGAACATATGGATAACTGACAAACATTCTCAAAACAAAGAAGTACGGTCTGTCCTTTTAGACAATGAAAAGGCAGCTACAACAGTTACTATGTGGACAGCATAATGTAGGTGGAAGAATTGTATTTTTCATCCTCAGTATCTGGGAAAAGTATTAGCGAAAGTGATGCTAATTCATGAGTATTAAGAATGCCTCAAGAGGGCTCAGTGCCTTTGGCTCAGTGGCTAAGGCACCAGCCACATACACCGGAGCTGGCAGGTTCAAGTCCAGCCTAGGCTTGCCAAACAACAATGAGAACTACAACAACAACAACAAATAGCTAGGTGTTGTGGCGGGCACCTGTAGTCCCAGCTACTTGGGAGGCTGACGCAAGAGAATTGCCTAAGCCCAAGAGCTTGAGGTTGTTGTAAGCTGTGATGCCACGGCACTCTACTAAGGACAACACAGTGAGACTCTGTCTCAAAAAAAAAAAAAAAAAAAAAAAAAATGCCTTAAGAGGCAGTGCCCATAGCTCAGTGAGTAGGACGCCAGACATATACATTGAGGCTGGCAAGTTCAAGCCTGGCCTGGGCCTGCTAAACAACAATGACAACTACAACCACAAAATAGCCAGGCTTTGTGGCAGGTGCCTGTAGTCCCAGCTACTTGAGTGGCTGAGTCAAGAGAACTGCGTAAGCCTAAGGGTTTGAGGTTGCTGTGAGCTGTGACGCCATACCACTCTACAGAGGATGACATAATGAGACTCTACCTCAAAAAAAAAAAAAAAGAATAGAAAAGAAAAAGAATGCCTTAAGAGGCTGGGTGTGGTATGTCATGCCTGCAATCCTAGCACTCTGGGAGGCCAAGGCAGGAGGATAGCTTGAGCTCAGTAGTTGGAGGCCACCCTGAGCAAGAACGAGACACCATCTCTACTAAAAATAGCCAGACATCAAGCCCTAGCTGCTTGGGAGACTGAGGGAAGAGGACTGCCTCAGCCCAAGAGACAGGTTGCTGTGAGCTGTGATGATGCCACACCATTCTACTCAGGGTGGCGGAGTGAGACTATCAAAACAAACAAACAAACAAACAAAAAAGACTGCCTTAAGAATTAGATTCCAGGTGAAAACTGAAGAGGGGAAAGCATTCCACAGATTAAAGGTATAAAGGCTTGAAAGAGTTGGCAATGGAAAGGTAAGATGCACAGGGTGGTCTGTGAGCATAACGAGCCTAAGAAAAGAAGAACAGAGAATACAAAACACAGGCTTCCACGTTCAGTCTGTGATCCAAAGCAGCAGAGTCATCTTCCTTGAGCAATAACTTTCAACATTACTAAGCATAATGAGTAAGCACCTTACATAATTTACCTTTTCAGCTCTTTGACACAGACTTTGTGAGCCTGCTCTGGCATGCTGGATGTCCGTATTTTCTTCTCTAGCATGACGATGTCATCGTTATCTTCATCTTCCTCCTCATCTTCTAAAGCGCCTGGGATGTGTGTGACTCTCCTCATAGGGCGTATTGCTATAACCTGAGGTAGAAAGAGGAAGAGTAAAACCAAATGCCAAAGTAACTGAAATGCGGTACCTAGCTGCACACATGTGAAGTCATAATTGCTATAAATTGGTGCCTAATAGCATAAACATTTTTAAGGCTACACTCTACACATCTTGAAGAACCAAAGTTCAGAATGATAAAGCAATCAACCTGCATGCCTAATCTGTCATCAAGACTCCCCTACTCTGTCTTACACAAGAAGAGACCGACAGCCTATCTTCTTCAGCTTACTGTCTGGAGATGGTGCACGTGAGCAACGCAGTGATAACTGAGCAGATACCATGCCCAGACACGGGTACACACAGGGCCGCAGAGCTTCATGAGATCAACATAAGGCAGATGGTGATTTTTTGAAATATGCTTGTAATATTGCATGAGAAAATAAAAATCAAGGAACTAGTTACAAGAAGTAATTAAAACATGTAGGAATTACCTTTCTTTGAGCTACTACTATAGCCACTTTCTTTTTTCTTTTTTGGGGGGAGACAGTCTCACATTGTCATCCCCAGTAGAGTGCTATGACGTCATAGCTCACAGCAACCTCAAACTCTTGGGCTCAAGCGATTCTCTTGCCTCAGCCTCCCGAGTACCTGAGACTATAGGAGCCCTCCACAATGCCTGCCTATTTTTTTAGAGACCAGGTTTGCTCTGGCTCAGGCTGGTCTCAAACCCGTGAGTTCAGGCAATCTACCCACCTTGGCCTCCCAGAGTGCTAGGATTACAGGTGTGAGCCACTGCACCCAGCCCCTGCCACTATTTTCTCTGATATTCGTTACTCATTACCATTTGGAGACTGAATAAATTCCATTTTTCCTACATTATAAAAGTTCTCAACAGCACCTTCAACCTTTCTACCCCTGGCTCTAGCCTCTGTCTTCAATACATGAAGTTTTCTCCCTTTCACAGTATTTTCTGTTACTTGCAGTTCGTCCAGTCGACTACCACACTATTCACTTCTCTTGTGAGAGTCTGCTTCTCTGACAAGTGGCTATCACCACAACTTCATCTTCCTCATCCATTACTTTAGTAAGCCTTTGGCTTCTGTCCTCACCGGCTGAAATCGCCTCTTTCTACCCTAACAGCCATCTCCTGTGCCTATGGCGCAAGGAGTAGGGCGCCAGTCCCATATGCCGGAGGTGGTGGGTTCAAACCTAGCCCCGGCCAAAAACAAAAAATAAACAAAATTCATGAATCAACTCTGATCATTACTGAAGTAAAATAATCCACTGATATTTAATTTAAAAGCCTTCAGAATTTATTTTTCTAACCCAAGCGGTTATCTATTTAATGCATTCAAATATAAAAAATTTGAAACATAAAGCAGTAAAAAAATTATAATTTTATAAAAATAAATATTAAATATACATATTTTACTCTCATATATCATTAAATTAATAATACATATTTTTTAACAACAGAAATGTTTATTTCCAAATCCCATGCAGTTGAAGAGAATCACAACAGTGATCAAATAAGATATTTTAAAGGATAAAAAACTAAAAGTATGGCTCAGTGCCTGTGGCTCAAGCGGCTAAGACCCCAGCCACATACACCTGAGCTGGCAGGTTTGAATCCAGGCTGGGCCTCCAAACAACAATGACGGCTGCAACCAAAAAAATAGCGGGGCGTTGTAGCAGGCACCTGTAATCCCAGCTACTTGGGAGGCAGAGGCAGGAGAATCGCTTGAGCCTAGGAGTTGGAGGATGCTGTAAGCTATGATGCCATGGCACTCTACCCAAGGTGACAGCTTGAGGCTCTATCTCCAAAAACAAAACAAAACAAAAACAAACAAAAAAAAAACCTGAAAGTATTATTTTAAGTGAGATTTAAAAAATTATACCAATGATTTCACTATTGAGGCAAAAGCATTTTTATTTATTTGAGACAGTCTCACTATGTTGCTCTCAGTAGAGTGCTGTGGCGTCACAGCTCACAGCAACCTCAAACTCTTGGGCTTAAGAGATTCTCTTGCCTCAGCCTCCCAAGTAGCTGGGACTACAGGTGCCCGCCACAATGCCCAGCTGTTTTGTTGGGGTTTTTGTTATTGTTGTCATTATTGTTTAGCAGGCCCTGGCCGGGTTCAATCCCACCAGGCCGCTGCGTGCATGTGGCCAGTGCCCTAACCACTGAGCTACAGGGACTGAGCCACAAAAGCATTTTTAATGCATTTTTTTATCCTGACTGCTAAAATAGTACTTTTCTACTCTTAGAGATGACAAAGAGTCAGTTTTAGGCTAACTCCAAATATTATCTTCTGATTCCTACATTCGTGAATAACTCCTTCTTGTTTAAACATTTTCTGACATGCTTCTGAACAACTTTCTTTTTGGTGACGGTACCCTGCACTGACAGTGAGCTGCAGCTTTCTGTGGCTCCAGTGCAGCGTGTACATGGGTTTGTCTTTCTGCACACAACGACCCCTGAGCACTGACCAATGCACGTCAGAGATGCCCCACGCCTGTGTCCGTGTGGGAGCAGCAACTGTCCCAGCCCACACCCCAGCACAGTGAGCGCTACTTCTCTCTCTGTCCTTGGCCGACTTCCCTGCCTCCTCTCTTGACCCACCAGGGAAGAGTCCTTCCCTTCTGCTCATCTATTTCCTTTGGTGAAAAGACGCTGCTGTGCTGATGACCCTCAGATCACGAATTATCATCAACCCCTCACTTCAGAGTTCCAGATCTCCAGCAGGCTCAGAGGACTGCCATTTTCACATCTTGTTCACCTCAAATATCTCTTCTTGATCTTAACTCTGCCCAGAGTAAACAAACAGTTCAAGGTGAACTTCAAACAGATACCAGCATATACATAAATGCAGTGTATGATGATGGGGAGGGAAGGATCATTTAATTAGTGGTGTTGAGTCAAATCAAAAGCTATTTGAGGGAATAATATGACTAGGGTCTTCACCTTATTAATAGGACAAAATAAATAACATACGGGTTTTAAAAGTTAAATACTTTTAAAAAATCAACTAAAGGGAAACTAAAAGAAAAGAAAGTACTTACCAAACCACTGGAGGTTAGAAGACAGGAAAAGACTGAGAGTCTGACTAAATGAAAATCTAAACTTTTTAAAGTTATGCAAAAAAAGTCAGCCAAATTAAGGCTCAACACAAATTCCTCCTAGGAAATAATTTTGTGTTAGGTTCCTAATATTATACACAGTAAAAAAAAATTATACTCAAGACAATCATAATCATCATAGTTAATCATAATCATAATCATCTAAGATAATCATCACAGTTATTTACTAGTTGTTAAAATATGCAAAACATTGGGCAGTGCCTGTGGCTTAAAGAAGTAGGGCACTGGCCCCATATACGGGAGGTGGCTGGTTCAAACCCAGCCCCGACCAAAAACTGCAATAAATAAATAAATAAATAAATAAATAGGCTTGGCACCTGTGGCTCAAGGAACTAAGGCGCCAGCCACAGACACCTGAGCTGGTGGGTTTGAATCCAGCCCACGCCCGCCAACAACGACGGCTGCAACCAAACAATAGCCGGGTATTGTGGTGGGCACCTGTAGTCCCAACTACTTGGGAGGCAGAGGCAGGAAAATCGCTTGAGCCCAGGAGTTGGAGGTTGCTGTGAGCTGTGATGCCACAGCACTCTACCGAGGGCGATAGCTTGAGGCTCTGTCTCAACAAAAAAAAAAAAAAAAAAAAAAAGCAAAACATTGGAAACACCACAAAATGTTTGAAAAAAGGGAAATGGCACATAAATTGCCCCTTTGGAAGATAACCAAAACAAACAAACAAACAAAAATGAATGAGAAAAATGTTTATATGCCTTAAAAAAAAAAAAATTCAGGCCAGGTGCAGTGGTTCACACCTACCTGACACTCTAGGAGGCCAAGGCAGGTGGATCCCTTGAGTTCCAGAATTCCAGAACAGCCAAAAAAGAGCAAGACCCCACCTCTATTAAAAATAGAAAAATTAGCCAGATGTTGCGGCCCCTATAGTCCCAGCTACTTGGGAGGTTGAGGCAAGAGGATCATTTCAGCCCAAAAGTTTGAGGTTGCTATGAGCTGTGATGCCACAGCACTCTATCCAGGGCGACAGAATGAGACTCTGTCTCAAATAAAATTAAAAAAGATATATGGCTTGGTGCCTGTAGCACAGGGATTACAACCCCAGCCACATGCCCTGAGGATGGTGGGTTCGAACCCAGGCCAGGCCAGCTAAACAACACTGACAACAGCAACAAAAAAAGGTGGGGCATTGTGGCAGGCTAAGGTAAGAGAATAGCTTAAGCCCAAGAGTTTGAGGTTGCTGTGAGCTGAGGTGCCACAGCCCTCTACCAAGGGCGACATAGTGAGACTCTGTCTCTAAAACAAAAATAAATAAATAAATAAAAAACAATAAAATAAAAATACCCAGGCATGGAAAACACACCTGCATTTTATTAGCAACTTCAGCTACAAAAAAATTGACTTCTTCTTTGTTCGCTTTTTATTCCCCTCAATTCTTTTTTTTTTTTTTTTTTCAGTTTTTGGCTGGGGCCGGGTTTGAACCTACCACCTCCAGTATATGGGGCCAGCACCTTACTCCTTTGAGCCACAGGCACCGCCCAACCCTCAATTCTTTTTTTTTTTTTTATTTTTCTAGCTACAGAACATCACACCTGAAATAGAGTGAAAGAAATATTTACCCGCTTCTCATCATCCTGCTTGGGTTTTCTGGTTTTCTGGAGCAACTTCAGGCCTTCGATTTGTCTGACAAGCAGGGGTATAGTCATCTTGAACCGCTCCTCCAGGCTCACAGCATCTAAAATCTAAGGACATGTAGGTCAACTCAGACTCCCTCAGAAACACACTCCAAAGACAGGCAGGCAGCCAGAGCTATAGCTTAAGTATTGCTGAGCAAGAAAGAAAACAACAATTACTATCTATTTACAGCCATAGTATGGCTAACACAACCAAACTAACTATATTAAATCAGCAAGGTTCTTGGAGATAACTGGGTATTGTGGCGGGCGCCTGTAGTCCCAGCTGCTTGGGAGGCTAAGGCAAGAATTGCTTGGGCCCAAGAATTTGAGGTCGCTGTGAGCTGTGATGCCGTAACACTCTACCAAGGGTGACATTGTGAGACTCTGTCTCAAAAAAAAAAAAATCTTCGTTTTTTTCATGTATAAATGAAGCCAATATTGTGTTTCAAGATCAAAAAACCACACACACAGTTTCAGTTTTTGAAAAATTAAGATCTTTCTAGGAATTACTCTCTTAAAGACCAGAGGTGTCTACATGTTAGGACTAGATAAATTCTAGGTTCAAAAGAGAGAATGTTTACACACAAGCAAATAGAAACAATCAACCAACCCTGCTAAGGAATTGTCAGAGTAACTGCTGCTCTCCTTCCCTCAGTAAAACACACCTGCTGACGCCTCCACTAGGGACTCCCACACACCAGCACAGGCTGACCCGATTCTTGTATCTATAATCAACCTATTTGTATTAGTTATATTTGCTATTTTAATTGCTGGATTTATGTATTACTGATAAGAAAGAGTTGTTTCAATGAAAATTAACAAATGTTCTAGGAAGATTTAATAAAAAAAGACTCCTTAAAAATACATTAAAAATAAGTGTATAAGGAAACAAAGTTTTATAGTTTGGGCATTAAGTCAGGAAAATCTAGCATTCTATACTTGGATTATTTTTCAAGTGTCTTTAAAACTCATTTCACTTTAAAGAAATATAAACTGAAAATCATAAATAGGGCAGTGCCTGTGGCTCAGTGGGTAGGCTGCCGGCCCCATATACTTAGGGTGATGGGTTCAAACCTGGCCCTGGCCAAACTGCAACAAAAAAATAGCTGGGCATTGTGGCAGGCACCTGTAGTCCCAGCTACTTGGGAGGCTGAGGCAAGAGAATTGCCTAAGCTCAGGAGTTGGAGGTTGCTGTGAGCTGTGACACCACAGCACTCTACTGAGGGCGATAAAGTGAGACTCTGTCTCTACAAAAAAAAAAAAAAAAAAAAAATCATAAATAATGTACCACAGGTGTGACTTATATAAGAAACATCATGAACTTTCTAAGAAAGCAAAGCAGGTTAAACACAAGAGAAAGGCCACAGGGCCAGGCACAGTGGCTCACACCTGTAATCCCAGCACTCTGGGAGGCTGAGGCGGGTGGACTGCCTTAACTCAAGAGTTTCAGACCAACCTGAGCAAGAGCAAGGCCCTGTCTCTAAAAAATATAGCCAGGGGTTATGGTGGGTGCTTGTAGTCCCAACTACTCGGGAGACTGAGGCAAGAGAATCACTTAAACCCAAGAGTTTGAGGTTGTTGTGAGCCACAGCACTGTACCAAGAGTGACAAAGTGAGACTCTGTCTCAAAAAAAAGAAAGGTCATGGTTCCACATTTTCGAAGATCATAAGGCAAAGTATGTTTACACATATAAATATTTACTTTTTAATGATTCTTTTTTTAACCTTTATCATAAATTGAATAATTACTAGTATTTATGGTATAAATATAATAAAAAAGCTGCTAGTATAAACAAAAATGTAAAACACTTACTTTTGAACATCAACTTAAGTGAACAAACATTTTTCACTATTCCTTTGAGTCTCCACTATCTTTTTCTTGAAGGTCAGTTTAACTATCCCTATATAGAGCTAAATAAAAAATGATGAAGCAACATGGCATTCAGGAAAGGAACACCGTACCTGGAGCTTCTCTTTGTTGCTTGTTCGGATAATTGATGTCAAAATGTCTGGCAAAGCTTCCCTTGGAAGACTATCTAAAAGACGTCTCAATTTAGCAACTGCAGGGACAGACATATCCAACATTTCAACCAACTAGAAGGAAAAACAAGAGTCTTTTTAATGAAATCTGGCATTATTTGTGAATTACAGAGATCAGATTTCCAAACAGGTTTAATGTTTGGGTCTCAGTCTTTGTTTTTGAAAGGTCATTAATACAGTCCAGGCATTTTTTTGCAGGCCTCAGAGAAGTACTTTCAAAATGACAATCAGAATGAAAAGCAAAAATAGTACAAAAGTGGTTAATACTAATGTTTATAAAAGGTTTTGTGAATTTGTGCTATTTTATTTTTAATTTTCCTTTGAAAAAAATTCAGATGTATAGAAAACTTGCAAGAATAGTGCAGCAAACTCTTGTGTGTCCTTCTCCTACTAGACTCAGCGACTGAGCTCCCCAACGCAGCCACCTCTGCCTCCCTCTCCACACACATGCTACTATTGCTTAACACTGGGAAGTAAGCTACAGACATCATGACCCTTGTTTTTAACAAGGACATTCTCTTACATAATCATAATTGTTAGATGCTAAAAATTTAACATAGTTGATGCTATTATGATAGCCAATCAGAAGCTGAAATACTGAGTATTAGTTTGACCTTTGGATAAACCAGAATCTGAGCACTGACTGTGAATGATTTTTAAAAAACTCTTCCAGGGAAACTGTGACAGTCACTAGGGCTATTGACAAAGATTCCCCCTTTTCTTCTGAGCACAGGGTTGGACTGCTCTTTCTGATCTTGGAATGTAGGTGTGGCTGTGAGCTTTACACTGATCCATGAGACACATAAAAAGGGACAGTCCCCTCTGGGCAGGAAGACTGAAAGCCGCTGGGAGATCTGCCCTGTCTCCTCTTCCTGCCTCAGTGGAAGCACCGGTATATCTTGAAAAGAATCTCTAATCTGACTGGATCCCAGCGTGCCTCTAGTAAGAGGCACATCGCCACACAGGACTTCAGGCACAAAGTATGAACAAGAAATACACCTTTGCGGCTCAGCGCTCATGACGTCAGCCACATACAGCGAGGCTGGCATGTTCAAACCCTGCCCGGGCCAGCTAAACAACAATGACAACTGCAACAAAAAATAACCGGGCATTGTGGTGGGCTCCTATAGTCCTAGCTACTTGGGACGCTGAGGCAAAGGAATCGCTTAAGCCCAAGAGTTTGAGTTTGCTGTGAGCTGTGATGCCATAGCACTCTACTGAGGGCAACATAGTGAGACTGTCTCAAAAAAAAAAAGAAATACACCTTTGTTATGTCACTGAGATTTCAGGGTAGCTAATACAGCAAAACTTAGTTCACACTAATTCACAAATGATATAACAAATCCTCACTTAGTCAACTCAAGATTTCACGTTAGTTAACAATCAAACCACACAAACAAGACTGTAATTCGGGGCAGCACCCATAACTCAGTGAGTAGGGTGCTGGCCACATCCATTGAGGGTGACAGGTTCAAACCCAGCCTGGGCCAGCTAAAAAGCAACAATGACAATTACAACAATAAAAAAAAAATAGCCGGGCACTGTGGTGGGCACCTGTAGTCCCAGCTACTTGGGAGGCTGAGGCAAGAAAATTACTTAAGCCCAAGAGTTTGAAGTTGCTATGAGCTGTGATGCCACAGCACTCTACTAAGGGTGACAGAGTGAGATTCTGTCCCAAAAATAAATAAATAATTAATTAAAAATATATACACACATATATATAAAATTTAGGAATTAATAATTATGATGAAACTAATCAAATAAGTAGACAAGATTTGAAGACCCTTTCTACTAGGAACTCATCCTACGAAAATAAGTTAAAACCCATTACAAACATTTATTGAGTACACCAGACACAATATACTGCTCAGCACAGGATGGCTAAAGCAGGGATAAAGCTGAGTTTGGTAGGGGAAGATTACCCACACATTTCACAGTACAGTGTGCTAAGCATGGTAGTAAATGGCATGTGCCTATGAAGGCACAGAAAGGAATTCTCAGCCTACAGGAGCTAGTAAAGTGTGAATTAAATTTAAAAACTCAGAGAAGGACAAACACTCCCAGAGGAGAACAGGAAGTGGAATCACAGTATAAGAAAAAACAAGATGACGGGCGATGCCTGTGGCTCAGTGGGTGGGGCGCAAGCCCCATATACTGAAGGTGGCGGGTTCAAACCCTACCCGGGCCAAACTGCAACAAAAAAATAGCCGGGTGTTGTGGTAGGCGCCTGTAGTCCCAGCTGCTCAGGAGGCTGAGGTAAAGCCCAGGAGTTGGAGGTTGCTGTGAGCTGTGTGATGCCACGGCACTCTACCATGGGCGATAAAGTGAGACTGTCTCAAAAAACAAAAACAAAAAAAACCTGTGGCTCAAGCGGCTAAGGCGCCAGCCACATACACCTGAGCTGGCGGGTTCAAATCTAGCCCGGGCCGCCAACAATGATGGCTACAACCAAAAAAAAAAAAAATAGCCGGGTGCTGTGGCTGGTGCCTGTAATCCCAGCTACTTGGGAGGTAGAGGCAGGAGAATCGCTTGAGCCCAGGAGTTGGAAGTTGCTATGAGCTGTGATGCCACGGCACTCTACCCAGAGTGATAGCTTGAGGCTCTGTCTCAAAAAAAAAAAAAAGACGGGAAGCTCTTTTATGTTCGCACTGGCTAGTGCTATGTGTAAATGGAGTAATAACCAGAGTTGAGCAAGATAGATAAGCTAAGACAAGTCACAAAGAGTGTCCATGTTATAAACCTGGGGTTTATCCTATAGCCAGTAAAGTCTTTAACTCAAGGGAAAGGCATGCCCCCCACTTTTTAAAGAAAGACTCAGTGAACAGAAGCTGTTAAAGAAAGAAGAAACTAGGTGGTGGTATTTAGGAGGCTATTAACGAAGTCTATCAAAAAGGGCTGTAGAAGCAGAGATAGAAGGGATGAGAGAAGCATTAAATTAAAAGCAATCTTAAGGTCTAAACAGAGAAATGATAAAATTTTGATTTCCTAACTCTATAAAATGTATGAAAGTATGTAAAATTAGACATGGACATGAAAACAAAATATAAAATTGAATATGGGCCAAGACCAGAAGATGTGTGAAGGTATAAAACTTAACGGTGATTTATTTCTCTCTAAAAATTCCTTTAATGTCATCATAAAATCTTCACACATTTACAAAGTTTCTGTATATTCAAAGTGGAGAAAAGTAAAAGCAAAGCAAAGGGAGCTCTAAAGCTCCGACAGGAGGACGGAAGACCCAGGAGCACGGCTCTGGGGATGAAGGAGGCGTGTCATCTCCTCCACCTCCGTTATTCCTGAACAGTTTTCACACTTATTCTAGCTTCAAACTGTAGATATTTTCTTCAGAGTAAGTTCTTTCTTTCAGCCCCCATGGAAGTACAGCTCCTATTTTTTTTTTTTTCTATTATGTTCATCACACTAGAAGTGAGTGTCTTGAAATGCCACCTTAGGTAGGAATACCATAAGAACACTTGCCTTACACGCTTTTCAATGATCATTGGTGTTTACAACTAAGACATTTAGACATTATTTGATCCTCATAAATAGTCACTAGATTATACCAAAAGCAGAAACCCACCTCTTATTAATACACTTCTATAATAAATTTCATTTCAAAATGGGGTGGAAGAGGAGCTTTCTGTTCTATCTAGAGTTAGCAAAAAAAAAAAAAACAAAAAACCCTCAAACATAGCATTAAGAAGTCAAATATTTAATGTGCAACTAATATGTGCTTCCCTCTCAGCATCCAATGGTTTTAATCATACTTGAAATTAGCCCCCCATGGGCTTAACCTTCTACAGCAGTGGTTTTCAACCTTCCTAACGCCACAACCCTTTAATATAGCTCCTCATGTTGTGGTGACCCCAACCATAAAATTATTTTTGTCGCTACTAGCAACAGTATCGCCAAGCACAGTTGGATCTTGACTCTGAAGCAGTAAGCACATATAATCTTATGCCTAGATATTTTAGTGACAAATAGCTTCTGTGTAGTATTTTAATTTTCTGCTTTAAATATTTATGTTTAATAATTATCTGATTTGGAGACATAGGAAGTCATAAAGAAAGCTCTAGAAATATTTTTTTGGAAAAACTTGAGAAAAGGTAGGGTAATATGTGCTGGAATGATTCAGATACAACCTACACAAAAGTAAACTGGAATAAATGTATTACTTAATCATTTAAATGTACACTGCCCTAAAACTTCACCATCTAACAGACTGATCATATCCTAGTACAACAGAGGAACCGAATAAAATAGGGTCTTACGGAAAAAATAAAAGCAGCTCACCTGCACTGCATATTTGTAAAACTGCTCTGACAGTTCTCCCAGCTCCTCCCTAGTTTTGCAGGTGCTGGGAAATTCTTCAAGCCGGTCCAGCTGTTCCACTTCAGCAATGGGATATGGCTTCTCTTTTAAGACCTGTACAATCTGGAAACGGCACAGGCCTGTGATCAGCAAAGTGTAGTGGGGTTTGGGCCAGTTACTGCCCACAACCTGAACTGCCAGAGCAGCTGTTCCAATCCTGAAAACACAAAAAACAGCAGTATTACAAATATTCATGGCAGAACAGAAATGCACTTCGAAAAGTTTCTGAGAATTTTCTGAGAAATTCATTTTAAAAGCAAAGAGCATCTAAAGTTTAAAAAATAATTTCTCAGGAAGGGGGAGGTAAGAGCAGAGAGAGGGAAGGAGGGAGGGGTTGGGACCTTGGTATGTGCCACACCTTTTGGGGGCAAGACACAACTGCAAGAGGGACTTTACCTAACAAATGCAATCAGTGTAACTTGGCTTATTGTACCCCCAATGAATCCCCAACAATAAAAAAAAAGTTATATGGTGGAGGAGATGCAAATTACAATAAACTAAGAGCTTTAAAAAAATAATTTCTCAATTTAGCATTAAATATGTGATCTGTTTAGTCACTACCCTCAGCTATAAGGCAAAGCCAACCATCTAACTACCCTGTTTCCCCGAAAATAAGACAGTGTCTTATTTTAAGGTGTGCTCCCAAAGATGCGCTAGGTCTTATTTTCAGGGGACGTCTTATCTTTCCTGTAAGTAGGTCTTATTTTCGGAGGATATCTTATTTTCGGGGAAACAGGGTATAATCAGCACCTCCTTTAAAAATTAGGTAGGAATTTCTAAATATTTATATATATATTTATATACAATATTTATATTATTTAGGCATAAGAATGTTAAGAGTACCTGACAATTATATAGCTTAAATTAAATTTGCCAACTAGGAGTCAGGCAATCTTATACCAGAATAAATTATAAGTATTTAAAATGTATTTATGGCCAGGTGTGGTAGCTCACAACTGAATCCCAGCACTTGGGAGGCAGAGGTGGGTGGATTGCCTGAGCTTACAGGTTCGAGACCAGCCTGAGCCAGAGGGAGACTCCATCTCTAAAAGTAGCTGGCACTGGGGCAGATGCGTGTAGTCCCAGCTACTTGGGAGGCTGAGGCAAGAGAATTGTTTAAGCCCAAGAGTTGGAGGCTGCTGTGAGCTGTGATGCCACAGCACCCTACTGAGGGCGACAAAGTGACTCTGTCTCAAAAAGGAAAAAAAACAAAAAAAACACCACACAGCACGTGAGCTGGTCAGTGAATTTGCTTACTTCTATACACAGGAATTCTTGATTACTTCCTCATAAATTATTTCCTCTGTGGGCTGCACAGAGCCTTTGGCTTCTTCCTCCCACCTGGCTTATTTGGTCTTTGTCCATCCTTCCTTACCGTGTTTGTCATCATCATGTGTACAAGGAATAAAAATGATTTAAATAATAGCTTAGGCCAAACAATTGGGAAAGAGGGAAAAGGGGAAGAGAAAAAGCCACATACTTTAAAATGTTGAAATGAGGAGGCAGTTACCTATTACTTTGATTTTCTCCTGTTGTGGCTGCTTTGTCTCTAATCAATTGTGGGTTAATGCTATTTCCCATTTCCCAGCTCAGACTGCCTGAAAGAGTTAGCAACATCTAAATTCATTATAGACCAATTCAGACTACAATTTATTGCAGACATTCACCAAGGTTTGCGCAATACTGAAAAAGTTCAGTTCTGTTTGTATACAGAAACATGTACAGATAAGAAACTGGATTGCTGGCCTGAGGGGTTTACAAAACAGAAACCAAGGAGAAACTAAAGAGAGAGGACAAATCCAAACCTCCAGATTAAGATATAACTTTGGACTATGTCACTGATAACAGGTGATACCAAAACAATGAGATTTCACTTAAGATAAATGTTTTTGCTGTCAAAAGATGTTCCAAACTGAGTTGGATTTATATCATGCCTCTTATTCTAATGAGACAAAATAAAGGTTTTATAATTTATTTTTTGTGAGTATTGCTCTGTTACCTGGCCTAGAGTATAGTGGTGTCATCGTAGCTCACTGCAACCTCAAATTTCTGACCTCAGCCTCCCAGTAGCTGGGTGTACAAGTACACCCTACCACTCCTGGCTAAGTTTTCTACATTTTTATAGGGACAGGATCTTGCTACATTGCCCAGGCTGGTTTCCAACTCAAGCAATCCTCCCTCTTCCTCCTAAAGTGCTAGAATTATAGGTGTAAGCCACATTGCCTGGCCACATATAAAGGTTTTTAACACGTTAATTGGTTTTTACATGAAATCATTTATAATTGACTAGAATATATCCTTTTTTTTTTTTTTTTTAAGAGACAGTCTCACTTTGTCACCTCGGTAGAGTGCCATGGCATCACAGCTCAAAGCAACTTCCAGCTCTTAGGCTTAGGCTTCTCTTGCCTCAGTCTCCCAAGTAGCTGGGACTACAGGCACAGCCACAACGCCCGGCTATTTTAGAGTCGGGGGTCTCCCTCTGGCTCAGGCTGGTCTCAAAACTGTGAGCTCAGGCAATCCACCTGCTTCGGCCTCCCAAGTGCTTGGGATTACAGGCATGAGCCACCACGTCCAGCCTCTGAATTAAATTTTAAGGCAAATTTTACTCCCTCCCACCACAACGAACAATATAAATTTGTACCTATAAGAAGTATAAAAATAAATACCTATTAACATGGCTTCTAAATAACTGAGCCACTGGAAAAACACAGCTATTACTTCAAAATTTACTTCCCTTAAGAAGCTATGTACTAACACCAGCGCCTAGTCCACCCTTCAAAGCAGTTTTGGAACTCTTTCTGGAATGGTCACAGAGCTGTTGTCATACAAGTTCTGACAATTAAGTTCACAAACTCACCCTACAGAAAGTGCTACATATCTCACTGCTGAATATTGTGACAGTCAACAGGTGGCCAATAGTGACAATCAGCAATGAGGTATATAGCACTTTTTCTAGGATGAGTTCGTGAACTTAATCATCCAATGTCATATAATGTTTACATTTTAATGACACTTAATGAAAAGAAGCATTTCTACTAAACCTCTGGAAACAAAAGTTATACATTTCTGAGAAAAAGCCAATGAAATACCTTTTTAGTTCTCCTTTGGTGGCACCCTACTGTTCTTGAGTATTTGATTTCTGGTAAGATTTAGCATCATGATTAATACTAATTTAGAACAAGCAGAAGAGTTTTAGGATAGCTCCCAGGTCTACAACAGAAGAGGTTTCTATTGCTACAGAATTTTTGATTCTCACCTCTTTTGAGTTTAGGAAATGCCACCTGTAAACAGACCTTCCTTAAGAGTAACTGAAGACTTAGGAAAATCTAAGTAAGCTATCCATCATATACTTGCTAATATAAAAGATTAAACCTTAAAATTTTACTAGTACAGGGCGGTGCCTGTGGCCCAAGAGGCTAAGGTGCCAGCCACATACACCTGAGCTTGTGGGTTCAAATCCAGCCTGGCCCACTAAACAACAATGACGACTGCAACCAAAAAATAGCCAGGCACTGTGGCGGGCACCTGTAGTCCCAGCTACTTGGGAGGTGGAGGCAGGAGAATCACTTGAGCCCAGGAGTTGGAGGTTGCTGTGAGCTGTGATGCCATGGCACTCTACCCAAGCGACAGCTTGAGGCTCTGTCTCAAAAAAAAAAAAAAAATTTTCTTACTAGTACAGTGTCAGGTACTATTTCTTGAATGCCAAAGGAGTCTAATAGATACAAACAGGAGTGATGAACAGGGAAAGAATCCCAATTATGAAACTGTGCCTCTGCTGAATATGCAACACTAACATGTTAGTAGAAAGAACCCAGCGAAATCTATTGGGGCTCTGCAGATGAGGAAGCCAACAAAGACCGAAAAAACTGGCACTGTGGGGAAATGACTAAAGACTGTAAGGCTGGACGGACAATGGATGATTATCTAGAAATGCATGAAAGGTGTCTTTAAAAAAACAAAAAGAAGAAATGCATGAAAGGGTATTGTACAGGTACTGTGAAATTCTCACCCATTTTCCTTAAGAAAACAATAGGTTGCTCAGAAATCACTAAAAATACAGTTCAGTTAAGCAGAGCAATACACAGTGTCCTAAGGTAGCACAGGAGCCAAGTTCTATACTGCAGGGCAAATCGAGGCTCTTCCTATAAAAGGCTCCTGTCAGGCAACACGCCGGAACACTGACACACAGAAAGAGACTGTGCTGTTCCAAACAGCAAAGGAAGTGGCACAGGCCCTGCTCCTGTGTGTGGCAAAGAACACAGGGGAGCAAACTACTTCTGCTGCTCAATAAAGACTGGGCAGCGTCACCTGGATGGTGTAAAGGAAATAAGAGACAGAGCAGAGCCCCTCACCTTCCTTCTGGAGCACAACCACCACCTGGAAAGCAGGTAACTGGGGAAGGATAGATTTGTATTTAAAAACAGACTAATCTTGTGGGTAACTCAAAATTTGTACCATTAAAGCTTTTTTTTCTTTTTCAGTACAGAGTGGTTTGTTTTTTTTTTTGGCCGGGGCTGGGTTTGAACCCACCACCTTCCGCATATGGGGCCAGCGCCTTAATCCTTTGAGCCACAGACGCTGCCCCGTAGAGAGTGTTTAAAGGCCATATTTTAGAGGGAAAAAGACCCCGAAACCTATTACCAAAGAATATGGTACAATCTTTCCAGACTTTTAAAGCAGCAAACATTTCTAGGATTTCTAGGATGGTCTGATGGGTCCTTATAATGCTAGAATTCTATAAAGACTTTTCAATGTATGATTTCTAATTTGAACAATTAAATTTTAACATTGCTACTCATTTAAAACAAAGGTACAATATGAACAACACATTATCTGATTACTGGTGATTATTTCCAGGCAAAAGAATTTAGTTACTGTTGTCTTGAAAGGATTTACATAAGAGAAACTAAAAAATCCTCTAGATCTTGCCAGAATAACACCAATAAATAGTCAAACTTAAAATATGACTAAGCCAGGGCAGTGGTTAAAGCCTGTAGAATGAGCTATTGAGGAGGCTGAGATGAGAGAATCACTTGAGACCAGGAATTCAAGACCAGCCTGGGCATACAGCGAGATTCTTGTCATTAAAAAATAACATTAGGTGCTCGGCTCCTGTGGCTCAAGCCGCTAAGGCGCCAGCCACATACACCAGGGCTGACGGGTTCAAATCCACCCCGGGCCTGCCAAACGATAACAGCTGCAACCAAAAAAAAAAAAAAAAAAAAAAATAGCTGGGCGTTGTGACAGGCGCCTGGAGTCCCAGCTACTTTAGAGGTGGAAGCAAGAGAATGGCTTAAGCCCAGGAGTTGGAGGTTGCTGTCAGCTGGGATGCCATGGCCCTCTACCCAGGGTGACAGCTTGAGGATGTGTCTCAAAAAAATAAAATTAAAAATAAATAAATAAATAAATAAAATTAGGCTGGTACAGTGGCTCACACCTGTAATACCAACACTTTGGGAAGTGAAGGAGGACTTCCTGGAATTCAAGGTACAGCGAGGTATGATCATGCCCGTGCACTCCAGCATGGGTCATAAAATGAAAGACTCTGTCTCAAAAACAAACAAACAAAAAAAATTAAAATATGACTAACTCTTCTTTTAAAATTCACAGCATACCCATAAGTAATCAATATATAAGCATAGAAGAAATGTATTCATGAGAATTCTTGCCTCAACAATCAACTAAGTGCCACAATTATGGCAAAAATAAGCAGAAGTTCAAGGGGAGGGTTCATATGTTGGAGAACAGGAATCCAATGCAATTGATTAGAAAGTACCAAAATTTGGAAAGTGTCTAACTCCACTCAGGCAATAACCAAAGCAGATCAGATTGGAGCTAAAATATTTTCCATGCTTGAGAAAAGCAAGGCTTCTACTATGTGAATGAACATCAGGTTGTTGTGGGAATTTTTTTTGTTGTTGTTGTTTTGGGGGCGTTCTCTGTTTAAAAGAAGGGGAGACGAAAGGTACTACCCTGTTTCCCTGAAAATAAGATAGCGTCTTATTTTAAGGTGTGTTCCCAAAGATGTGCTAGGTCTTATTTTCAGGGGATGTCTTATCTTTCCTGTAAGTAGGTCTTATTTTCGAGGAAACAGGGTAGTTTCATTGGAAAATCTAAAGCTACAAACTGTCCTCAAAAAAATGTGCATAGTCACACATTTTGAGTAAAACTAAGGCATTCCTAACCATCATGAAATCCATTCAGAGTCAGGAAACTCTTAACAGTCTCAAATCAATGCAGGGGAGGGTCAGGGACATGCAAAAACAAATCATCCCTGACCTCTGACCCTCCCACCCCCACCAATTAGTATTTGACCCTTTGGTGTTTTTTTTTTGAGACAGAGTCTCACTTTGTCACCCTCCGTAGAGTGCCATGGCATCACAGCTCACAGCAACCTCCAGCTCCTGGGCTTAGGTGATTCTCTTGCCTCAGCCTCCTGAGTAGCTGGGACTACAGGCGCCCACCACAAAGCCCGGCTATTTTTGTTGTTGTTGTTGCAGTTTGGCTGGGCCAAGTTCAAACCCTACACCCTCAACATATGGGGCCGGCGCCCTACTCACTGAGCCACAGGTGCCGCCCAGTATTTGGCTGTTTTAAAAATGAAGGATAATTGCAGGGGAAGGAGCAGCTTTAAATTGGAAAAATGCTTCAAGTAGTTAAGGATAGGAGGCCGTGGCTTGAGAGGTGGGTTTGAAGGTATCTGTTGACAGCACACCAGCACTGTCCAACAAAAATATAATGCAAGCCACATATGTAATTTTAGTGGCCACATTGTAAAGTGAAAAAACAGGTAAAATCTTAGTATTTTATTTAACCTCAAGTAGTCAAAATACTACCATTCCAATATTTAATCTATATAAAATTAACAAAACATTGTTCATACTAAGCTTTCCCAAAATCTGTTGTGTATTTGCATCCTTACAGCACATTTAGGGTAACAGTCCACCCTGGTTAACCAGGGATTGACGGGCTTTCTGCGACATAGGACTTTGAATGCTAAAGCTAGGGCAGGCCTGGCAAAGCAGGACAACTGGTCACTCCACTATCTCAATTTGGATTAGTCATGTTTCAAGTACCCTACAGCACACACACTATACTGTAGCAGACAGCACAACTATCCATCAAGCATGGTGCACGCAAAGCAAATTATGCACACTAGTTAAGCTTCACAACACACCTAAGAGAGGGATGCTGTTAGTTTCCAAGTTACAGATGAAGAAAAAAACAGAGGCAGGTCAAACGTCTCACAAGTAGGGCAAGCTAGTGGTAAGCCTGGGGCCTAAGAAAAGAAATGCTGAGATATGAGAGATGGAGCACAAGTGAGAAGCTAGGAAAGTTCCAGAAAGGGAGCCAAGAGAAATGGGAGTAGGAAAGGCCCCTTTAGGAAGGGGAGCAGAAGTACGAGGAGGAGGAAAAAGGCGGCAGGGAGTGTAGAAGGCACCCAAAACTTAATGGGAGGGGTGGTGCAGTTTAGGAATGGGAAAGGAAAAGGAGGAAAGGTGTGCAGTAGAATGTCTCAGAGAACAAAAATAACAGAAAGGAGAAAGGGGGAGCCGGAAAGAGGAAGAAAAGGGAACAGAGGGAAAAGGGAAGGAAAGAAAAGGCAAAAACTATCCAGGGAGAAAGGAAGGGCCTGGAGAGTTACGAGCACTGGCCTAGGAGACAAAGACCAAGGATGGGGGTGAGGAGATAGGGAGGAGGATCAGATCAAATCATGACCGGCGGCAGGTGACTATACAGAGATTTCACCAGGTGCTAGAAACTGCTTCACGATCTCAGTAGTGATCACCGGGCAGATTGTCTTCCCCATTTTTCATGTGAGGAGCCTGAGGAGGCCGAGCCGAGCCGCAAAGGTTGCCCCGAACCGAACCTCTGCGCTCAGAAGCCGCCGGGGCCCGGGGGCTGCCCGGCCTACCTGTGCAGCGGCGGCAGGTCCTGAGCGTCGCTGGCCGGGTCGGGCGTGTTGGGGATGACGCCCAGGATGGTGCTCTGCAGCGACGTGCCCTTGAGCAGGCGGCTCCGCACCAGCTGAAGGTTGCGGGCCGAGTCCACGCTGGTGCGCATGGTGGAGCCGGGCAGCAGCACGCCCTCGTGGGTGAGCAGCAGCGGGAGGCGGCTGGGGATCTGTATGGGGCTCACCGACGACATGGCGACGCCCTTCGCGCTGGGGGCTGTCAGAAGGAGACAGACAGACGGCGTCGCGCGGCCTCCCCGGCCACCGCGGCCGCCACCAGACCTCACGGCCGCTCGCGCACCGCGCTTCCGGCCGGCGGTACGGTCCGCCCGCAGGCTCAAACGCCCCGGCTTCGCGCTGCTCGGCCGTAGATGCGCGAAGAGAGGCGCAGCACCGCGCTGTGATCTTCGCCTCCGTTTAGCTGTACCTGCTGAGTGTTTGGAAGGATGTTTGCGCGTGTACATACTTGAAATGTCTTTAACTTTTTATTCAAACTAGTTTTAGATCGACACAAATGTTACTACAGTATAGCAAGGAGTTCCAGTGTAGCTTTCGCCCAGCTTTCCGTGAGAGCATTTTACATAATCCTTCAAACGTCAAAACCAGGAAATCGGTATTACTATTCCCTCTTCCGTAGACCTTACCCAAATTTTGCCAGTTTTCTCACTAATGTCCTTAATTGCATGTGGTCCAGGGTCCGATCCACGTTCCCACTCGCCCTTTATTTTGTCGTGAGACGTCCTAGGTCTCCTCTAAACTGTAACAATTCCTGAATCTTTTGTCTTGTTCTTTGAAACCGCAATACCTTTTTTGGGGGGTGGAGGGGAGACAGAGCCTCAGGCTGTCGCCCTGGGTAGAGTGCTGTGGCATCACAGCTCACAGCAACCTCCAACTTCTGGGCTCAAGCGATTCTCTTGCTTCAGCCTCCCAAGTAGCTGGGACTACAGGCACCCACCACAATGCCCGGCTATTTTTTGGTTGTAGTTGTCACTGTTGTTTGGCGGCCCTGGCTGCGTTCGAACCCGCCAGCTCAGGTGTATGTGGCTGGCGCCTTAGCCGCTTGAGTTACAGTCGCCGAGCCGAAAGCGCAATACCTTTAAAGGATATCGGTCAGTTATTTTGTAGATGATCCTTCAGTTTGGGTCTATCTGGCATTTCTCATGCTTAAATCAATTGTCTGTAATTTGTAGCCTTGTGGTGAGGGTGACATGTTCTTCTTATTAATGACGATTTTAATCTTGATTAGTTGGTGAAAGTGACATCTGCCAGATTTCTTCACTGTAAATTACATTTTTCTTTGTAATTAATAAGCATCTTGTGAGGAGATAATGATCCTTTTACTAGTTAGAATTCTACTGTAAGAAAAAGCTACCCCAATCTTCCCTATTTATTTACTTACCAGTTACTTATTTCCCTTAGTGTGGGTTGATGGATGTTTTTTAAGGGTTGTAATTCAATAATATTATGTATTTCTTTGCTTGAATTGTTTCAGATTTGACTGTTGGGAATTCTTTCATGTTGGAATTTGAGTTGAGTTTTGCAGGGGGAAATTTTTTTTTCAAATATGAAGTCTAGCAATGCTCCCTTCAAATTAACAGGCATTTGTGGAAGGACTGCTGTGTGCCAGGCCCAGGGCTAATTGTGGAGGAGCATGGAGGGTAACACAGAACAAGGTCCTGCCCTGGAGTATCTGTGGCACTGCATGACAGACTCATCAGCATTGGAATCTGAGATAGGGCAGACAGAACTGTACATTCCTGTGTGTGTGACAAAGGGAAAGAATAAGGTGGGGGCTGGGTGCTGCCCTGCAGACACAAAGGCAGGAACTTGAAAGCTCCTGCCTAAAGCTCTTTCTCTGGCACTATCCCACCTTCTTTCATTCATTTACTAAACAATATTTTTTTTACTTTTTCTTTTTTTTGAGATAAAGTCTTAAGCAGTTGCCCTGGGTAGAGTGCCATGGCGTCATAGCTCACAGTAACCTCCAGCTCTTGGGTTAAGCGATCCTCTTGCCTCCGTTTTTCTATTTTATTTATTTATTTATTATTTTTTGAGACCCAGCCTCAAGCTGTCACCCTGGGTAGAGTGCTGTTGCATCACAGCTCACAGCAACCCCCAATTCCTGGGCTTAAGTTTCTCTTGCCTCTGCCTGCCAAGTAGCTGGACTATAGGCACATGCCACAATGCCCGGCTATTTTTTGGTGGTAGTTGTCATTGTTGTTTGGCAGGCCCAGGCTGGATTCAAACCTGCCGGCTTTGGTGTATGTGGCTGGAGCCTTAGCCGCTTGAGCTATAGGTGCTGAGCCTAAACAATATTTTCATATTGCTTAATGTTTATTATCATAGCCATTCACTAAAAATAATTTTTTGGACACCTGCTGTATGCTAGACACTGGTGCTGAGGGATAGATATATCAGAGAATAAGGCAGATAAGGTGTCTGCTTTCATAAAGCTGACGTTCTAGTGGGAGAAGCAAGCAATAACCAAGGAAACAAATAAGGAAAAGTATTTCTGGATAGTGATAAGTCCTTTAGATGGTCAAGGAAGGTCTCTTCGAGGAGCTGACATTTGACTTGAGCCCTGCACTATCTGGAAGCAGCGCTGCAAAGATCAGGTCAGTGATTCTCAGCCGGTGTGCCACGAGAGGATCTTAGATGTGCCACAAAAATTTTTAAAGATCATTAATTATATTGTTTTCAAAAGAAGTTCATAGCACAGTAACTATATTCCTTTTTTAACTTTTTTTTTATCGACGTAATTTTAAGTGTGCTGTGGAAGTTTACGTGTAGTCTCGAGTGTGCCATGAGATAATAACAGTTGAAAAACACTGGATCAGGGAGTGGGGGCTGAGACTGCTATTTCAGGCAGAAGCAGCAAGAATTATAAAGATACTGTGGCTAGAATGAATTTAAGGTGTTTGAGGAACCAGTTTCTGGAATATACTAAGTTTGGAACCTGATGGTACCCAGGGTAGGGTCAGATTATAGAGCGCTGTGTAGACTTTGGTAAGGAGTTTGAATCTTATGCTAAGTCTAATGGAAATCACTGGAGATTTCAAGGCAAGGACTAATGTTAACTGGTTTATGTCTTCAAAAGCTCATTTTGGCTGCTATGTAGAGAGTGGAACGTAAGGATTTAGTGTCAGAAGCAGGGAGTTAGTTGCAATTGCTCAGGCAAGGAGTGATGATGGCTCAGACTAGGAGCAGGTGGAGTCAAGTTGTGTTTGGCTGTAGCTTCAACAGAACAAGCTGATGGACTGAACACAAAGACTGAAGGGGAAACAGTCGTGAGACACCAGGGCAGTGTTTTCCCACCTTTCTTATCTTGTAGCACACTTGAACCTATAAACTTCTGCAGCACACTTTAATTGTTTATCGAAAAATGAAGAGTAAAAAAAAATATATACTTAATGTGCTTTGAACTTGTTTTGAAGATAATTTAATTAGTGATCTTTAAAAAGTGTTGTGGCATACCTATGATCTTCTGATGCACACCAGTGTGCCCTGGCTCTTGGGTTGAAAATCACTGTGAGGGCCTAGAGAGAAGTTGAGTTGATGGGCTCTGGGTGTGGTCAGTGGGTTGCTCATAGCATTTCTGACTGTGTGTATCCTGTGCTCAGCTCTGCGGTGATGCAGAGATAAAATATGCATTGCCAGGTCCATAAGCACTTACCTTTTTGTCAAAGGTCTGTCCCAGACTAAGGGGGGCTGGGTCACATTCTTTGAGGCTTCCAGTGTTTTAACAAAGAACTTAATTTTACAAGGCAGATCATGGTAGCTCATAACTGTAATTCTAGTCCTCGGGGAGGCCGAAGCTGGAGAATCTCTTGAGCTCAGGAGATTGAGACCAGCCTGAGCAAGAGTAAGACCCTATCTCTACTAAAAAATAGAAAACTTAGCCAGATATTGTGAGAGGCACCGGTAGTCCCAACTACCCTGGAGGCTGAGGCAGAAGGATCCCTTGAGCTCAAGAGTTTTAGGTTGCTGTGAACTGTGATGTCACAGTACTCTAGACTAGCCAACAGAGTAAGACTCTGTCTCAAAACAAACAAACACAAACAAATAAATAAAAACCACCTCACAGACTTTATGGTATATTTTTAAAACATTTAAGCGTTTTAAAATGTTTAATGCCTTTAATATACACACATGCCCCAACAACAACAATAAATAATGCGGTGTTGTATTCTGTTAGTACAATAATGGCTGGATTTTTTTTTTTTTAATTTATTGTTGGGGATTCATTGAGGGTACAAGGAACCAGGTTACACTGATTGCATTTGTTAGGTAAAGTCCCTCTTTATTTATTTTTTAATATAAATGTGTACTGCACTATAGGAAGTAAGGTGCGGGAATGGGCCTAGGGTTAACATGCCTGCGTGGTGAACACCTTTCCGTCCTGACACTACATCTCTGTGATAGCCTGTGTCAGCTGACTTGGGAGGCCGGCAAGAATCCAATGTGAAGTCTTTTATGAACCTGTGGTTTTCCTGGATCCTTTCTGATAGGCATGTTCTTTTATTTATCCATCAAATATTTATTAAGCATGTACTATATGCTGAGCACTAGTCTAGATGCAGGGATACGTCAGTGAACAGGCGGACAAGGTCCGTGTGTGCGCTCGCCTGTTGAGACAGGGTCTCACTCTTTGGCCTAGGCTAGACAGCCAGGAGCTAGCCTTGAGCTCCAGGTGATACCCTACTACTTCAGCCTCCCGAAAAGCTGGTATTGCAGGCATCTACCACCACAGCTAGCTAATTTTTAACATTTTTATAGAGATGAGGGGGTCTCACTATGTTGCCTAGTCTGGTCTCAAACTCCTGGACTCAAATGACCCTCCTACCTTGGTCTCCTGAAGTGTTAGGACTACACACATGAGCTGCCATCTCTGGCCCAAAGAGCTTACGTGCTAATGAGGTAGGCAGAAAATAAATAAGTCAACAATGAAATAAATGGGAATTTCAGAGAGTGATTAAGTAAAGGAAATATAACAGGAAAACCTGCAGAAAATCTGGCAGCGAGAGGATGACGTTAGACAGGGAGGTCTGGGAAGGCTACTCTGAGGAGGTGGTATTTAACTGAGCCCTGAATGACAGGAATAGACAAGCTCTGCCAGGAGCAGGATGGAGAACATTTTTGGCAGAGATTAGGGGTAGTACAAAGGTCACAGTGGGAAGGATCATCCCAGCTTCTGGAAGAGAGGGTAAAGTTCCTGAGCTGGGATGTGGGGATTCAGCCAACAGCGAGATGGCCAGCTGAAGCCATTGGAACTAACAGAAGGAAAAACCCGATAGTAGGGAAAGCTGAACAAAACAGAGTGAGGAAGACTAGAACAAGAAGAGGAGGACCAAATCTCTTACTCTCCTTCAGGGCCTGGCTTGCAGGAGCTTCTGCCTCCTTGCCCTGGGCACTTCCTCAACCCCCACGGGCACTTTCTGGTCTTGAACTCTGGACCCTACCGGGTGAGTGGTGAGAACAATGAGGAAATAAATCAGCTCCCCTCCTGTTCACAGGCTTTTCCTCATATGTAAATGGCTCACATCTATACCAAGTTTGCTGTTATGGCCTTCGCTTATGGGAAAGAGAACACAGGGTTGGAAGCCTCTGTTTCCTCTGTTTAATTTCCAGGCATGTCCGGCTCCCCACTCCAAGCATGGTGATGGTCTTGCCACTAATGAGAGCGAAAAACCTCGGTTCCAGCTTTCTCCTGAGAGGAAAGCTGGGAGAGAAGGGAACAACTTTTCAGAGACTGCCAAAGGAAGCCCTTCAGGGAATTCCCCAGGCCAGAAGGAGACCCAAGCTAGTATGTGGCTGAGCTCCAGTTCCATTACGACGGGCAATTCATGTTCTGCAAACATATCCAGCTCACATATTTGCTTTGTCTTTATTTCATTTGGTTTAGTTTTCCCTATTGTCAGTTTCCTGGACAAAAGCCATGTAGGGAAGAGTAACACTTAAGAAACCCTACTTGCCTCCCTTGGCAGTTGCATCTGAATAACCAGGTTGGCAAATTGCACTGCAGTAAAACCTGAATAGCTGCCCACCTCCCCACACTGACCACCTCCCCACAGTCCACCTCCTTACACTGACCACCTCCCCACAGACTACCTCCTCACACTGACCACCTCCCTGCACTGACCACCTCCTCACATTGGCTACCTTCTTACACTGACCACCTCCCTACAATGACCAACTCCTTACCCTGACCACCTCACACTGATCTCATCCCTACACTGACCAACTCCTCCCACTGACCACCTCTGTACACTGATCACCTTCCTGCACTGACCACGTCCGTACACTGACCAGCTCCCTACACTGACCACCTCCCCACACTGCTGACCATGCCCACACTGACCACCTCCCTACATTGACCACCGGCCATTGGCCACCTTCCTACATTGACCTCCTCCCCATAAGGACCTCCTCCCAACACTGACCACCTCCCTACACTGACCACCTCCCACACTGACCACCTCCCTACACTGACCTCCTCCACACACTGACAATCTCCCTACACTGACCTCCTCCCTACAGTGATCTCTTCCCTACACTGACCACCTCCCTACACTGACCTAGAGACTGGACATGCACATGTATAGATCAGTACAGTAGGCTTAGCTCCTTATGTTGAACACCTCTGTGTGTTGACCAGTTTGTTACAGTCCCATAGTTGGTCAACTTACAGAAGTGTACTGTGTATGTGAAAGGTAAAAGAAAAATTTTATTTCCTTAGTTTGTCTCTAAGAATCTGATTTACTTATAATCCTTCACTTGCTGGTTAATAAGGGGAAAATAAATGTCTTCAAGTGGTGCTTTCTGACTCTCCCACCAGGGGACTCCTGGAGTTGCTGGGCCTCACCTATCCCAGCTGTGAAAGCGCCACGCTCCCCTCCAGGATCCACAGCTGCCACTCTGTTGCAGCCTGCACTGTCACTAGGCCACCTCTTGCAAGCGCCTAACCCAGACTTTTTAGCAACTTCTCATGCCTATCTATACCACAGGGGGGCCAGGAAAGCTAACCCCCAGCTAGCAATAGTCCATAGAGCTCTTATAAATGTCTCTAAAGATGTCTCCAGTGGGCAGAGGATTTAGTAAAAGGCACCACTTTTTCTTTTTTTTTTTTTTTTTTTTGTAGAGACAGAGTCTCACTGTACCACCCTTGGGTAGAGTGCCGTGGCGTCACAAGGCTCACAGCAACCTCTAACTCTTGGGCTTACGCGATTCTCTTGCCTCAGCCTCCCGAGCAGCTGGGACTACAGGCGCCCGCCACAACGCCCGGCTATTTTTTTGTTGCAGTTTGGCCGGGGCTGGGTTTGAACCCGCCACCCTCGGCATATGGGGCCGGCGCCCTACTCACTGAGCCACAGGCGCCGCCCAGGCACCACTTTTTCAAAATGATGCACCTGTTCATACTGGCTAATGAGAACCAGTGGTTAGATATTCAGGAATTTTGAGAGCTCAGTTGTTAAACACAAACATCATCAAAAATTAAATTTAACTTATAGTTAAATTATATCAAAATTTATCCTTTCCTAATTACTTCACTACTTTCTACTTTTATTTCTACTTTTTTTTTTTTTTTGGCAGTTTTTGGTTGGGGCTGGGTTTGAACCTGCCACCTCTGGCATATGGGGATGGCGCCTTACTCCTTTGAGCCACAGGCACCTCCCCTTTTATTTCTACTTTTGAGATTGCACACATCCATTGGATCTGGATGGTAGAAATGCTAGGTAGTGATGTCATACGGTGCCTCTCTTCCCAATTCGGCAAGCAGTGGAGTTGTGTTGCTACCCCATCTTGAAGTCAGCTGTGACGGGAGTATTTACACCACAGACATCAGCAAAGGCTACACATCAAGTCTTGCTTTATTATTTTGTTGATTATCTTAAGAAAGAAATGTAGGTAATATTGATAATGCGGATTAAATTCACAACTGTGTAGTGTGTATTGTCATTACATTGTGAATAGTGAAAAAAATACAAGGAATAGTCTTTCAATATTTAAAAAACTTTCAGCAAATTTACTCAGGTCATTGGCAAATGGGTGAAGATCCAATTTTAAACAACACACGTTTGGTATTTCACTTTCCTCTTAATTGTTTTTTTTTTTTGCATTTTTTGGCCAGGGCTGGGTTTGAACCTGCCACCTCCGGTACATGGGGCCGGTGCCCTACTCCTTTGAGGCACAGGCACCACCCGGCCTCTTAACTGTTAACATAAGTAAAATATCAAGCAATGTGTATGTTGGAACTACACTCATTCACCAATTGCAACCATAGGTTCATCAGCACACCACTGTAGGCAGCCTCTTGCTGGGGTATAGAACTTGTGATCTGGAGTTTGCCACCCTCATTCCTTGCCCCATTCCCTTCTCTGAGGATCTTCATGTGTGAATAAATTGTACAGCAATACACCATGGCCCTACCCACAGGGCCTCGTTCTATTGAATCATGCCAATTTTATGTTAATATGTCTATATCCTAGGCTGGTTCCTCGTAGGCAGAAAACTGGCCTCCCAGAGTCTTAGACAAAGAGTATACAGCACCTTCTCTTACCCACCTCTTTATCACTCTTTCTCCTTTCCACCATTCCTGAAGGGTCCATGTCTAGGAAGTCTATCTTATCTGATCTGTAGAGGAATTCCAGAAACTGAGTGTTCCAAATTTGGTTGTGATTTGGTAAAAAGAAGTGGGATGGGAAGGAGCGGGATAAAGACATTTAGAGAATCTTCTAAAATAACGGATTAGGATGGTGCCTGTGGCTCAGTGGGTAGGGCGCTGGCCCCATATACGGAGGGTGATGAGTTCGAACTTGAACCTGGCTAGCTAAAACAGCAGTGGCAACTGCAACAAAAATAGCCAGGTGTTGTGGTGGGTGCCTGTAGTCCCAGCAACTTGGGAGGCTGAGGCAAGAGAATTGCCCTAGCCCAAGAGCTGGAGGTTGCTGTGAGCTGTGACGCCAAAGCACTCTACAGGGGGCAACAAAGTGAGACTCTGTCTCGAAAAAAAAATAAAATTACAGATTAGTTTGTGGTCTGTTTGCTTGATGTACAATCTGGTATTTGAATGTCAAAGCTGGATGCTAGGGCCGACTACACATTTTGATGGGCCCAGTGCGGAATACAAATGTGGGGCTCTTTGTTCAAATTCATTAAGAATTTCAAGATGGCAACAGCAGAGCAGGGAACCAAGCCTGGGGACTCCCTGGATGTGGGGCCCGCCTGGATGTGGGGCCCTTTGAGCATGGAGCCCTGTGTGGCACAGGCTGTACTTCCTTGACGCTGGCCCTGATGGACATTTTCTTTCTATTTCTTCAGAGATATTCCTAGTCACCATTCTCTTTCCCACCTCAGGCACATGGATGTTCTAGGTCAACCAGGGAGTGAGTCACATACTCAGAAAGGCACATATTCCATTTTTTGTTCCCCCCCAAACCCCACCTTGATTACTTAAGGTTCTTAAATTGTGACCACATTCCCTCTGGACTCTGAAAACCAAGCGTTAAAGAAAGGGAAAGTAATGTTCCTTTCATTCATTTGCACACCAGTCACCATTTGTGCATTAAGCACCTGCTTTCCTCCCAGCAGGCTCCAGGCTCCTGAGATTCAATAGTGAGCAAAGCAGACGTATCCCTGTCCCCATGAGGTTCTTTGCGTAGTGCAGAAAATGAACACATGGGTTTGTACGATTATAAACCGGGATAAGGCAAGAAGCATGGTTTTATGAGCAGCCTTTGATAGATCAAATAGATTGGCCTGGCCCAAGAGTATAGGGCGGGGGAGGGTGTTTACAGAGGTTTTCTCTAAGTGATCTTGGGCTGAGGCCTGAGTAGATATCAAAGGAGAGGGACCAAGTATATTCCAGGCAGAGGGAAGAGCCGATGTGGTGACAATAACCCCACCCTCTGCATAGCCCTGAGAAGATCCCTGCAGCTCGATGCCCCCTCTCCTGGCTGCTAGAGGCTGGATCTAAGCTGCCTCTTCCTGCTGCCTTTTCAGAGTCTCTTATTCTGGGAAACAAAGAATTACTAAAACAACTGAAAATGACCAGGAAGAAAATACACTGGGTTCCCAACTCTTCCGGTGGCCTCGTGAATCTCGGCATGGACTTACACGATGACATGGTTTCAGGACTTAGCTATGTAAGTAGATGGTCTTAGCATCAGAACACCAGGAAGCTAAGTTGATAGAGTATTCTCAATGGTCATAAATAAGGTCAAAGAATTTTGTTCCACATTTATTTACCTTTGATTTTTTTCAAATAGACCTCAGGCTTCCACAATTGGATGAGTCATGATCCTTGGACATCAATCATCCGTCATCCACTTATCTGTTTACTTGTAACAGTTTAAACAAGCAGCGGAATGCCTGTCACCAGCACTCTGGCTTGGGCCCCGAGCGTCACATCCAGCCGTTGGTCTTCCCTCATGTCTCTGCCCAACTCTCCCTTCCCGGTGGAAGCACTGTTCTGAATCTCTTCCCATCAGTCTCTTGCAGTGCTGTTAAAATAATATTACTTGTTCTATATAAAGTCCTAAAAATTACCTTTCTCTTATTTTAGTTGTCAACAGAGTAACACGTAATATTCTGGGGCTGAATTTTTTTGTAGATTTGCACCGCGGGTGTCTTGATCTCGTGCTCTGTGACTGCCAACAGCCTCCTTTACTTCTGTCTACATTGTCCACTGCCAGATAGAAGTCCAAGAAGCGGGTGGCCGGGCCAGAGTAGCCGAGCAGATGTGGGCAGAACTCTGCTGGGACCCAGTTCCCTGACTTCCAGCAACCTTTCTTTAGGAGGCTGGATGTGGGAAGGACCACCCCTTCCTGGGCAGCTGGCTCAACATTCCTTGAGGACAGTATTTATGAGATTTGAAATTGATGCCTTTTGGGTTTTTCTTTCCCAAGAAAACTTACCCTCTCAAAGACAGCCTCTGGAGTCAGCAGGAGAGCAAGCCCAAGGCACAGGAGGGGACAGATGTACTTCCTTCGGGGAAGTATGATGCTGCCTGGAAAACCATGATTCCCTTCCGTCCCAAGCCAAGGTGAGTCCTGAGGGAGACAGAGGGGCAGTCTCCACAGGGCAATGATTGTCAGTCCTCACACCTAGGCCTCTCTCCAAGGTGCCATTGCTGTGTCCTACATAGTCATGTTGCCCACCACAGTTGTATCTCCAGAGCAGCCTGAGGCTCACGGGGAAGCACAGTCATCACACTCAGCAAGGATCAGGCAGCCATGAGCAGGGCAGGCCCAGTCCGGGCCCCTGTGGCCTCTCTGTCACACGGGCAGAGAGACAGTGAGCTAGTAAACGCATCATTAGCCACATGGCTATAGGCCGGATGGGGAAGGTGGTATGAAGCATGGGCATGTTGAGGCACAGTAGGAAAGTGACATCTTGCTGGGTTCTGAGTGGCTGAAGCTGAGTGAGGCTGGAAAAATGAACAAGTTTTCACCAGAAAATAGCAGCAGGGGAAGAACAATGAGGATGACCAGAAGGGGCAAAGGTCTCCACCGAGGGGTAAGGGACAAGATGAGATGTGTCCAGGAACAGAGAAGAAGGCCAGTGTTACGGTAAAGTCTCGTGTGATGACAGGTACAGCGTGAGATGAGGCTGTCGAGGCTGATGCCAAAGAGCGTGCAGGTGCACAGACCTCACAGATGTTAGTCTTCATTCTAAGAGTCATGGAGAGCCTTGGAAGACCTCAAAGCCCTATGATGTTAGCCTTAAATTTAAGAATCAAAGAAACTCAACTGATACATCATAATTCACTTCAATATTGCCCAAATTGCTTTCTAACTTAATACAGCCTTGATTGCAGGGACCACCACAGAACCACACTCCCCCAAGCGTGACCACATCTGCAGGCTTGTCACTTATCGGCAAGACCCTTCAGCGGCTCACTGCCAAGAGTTCATTTTGTATTTGTTTCCCTCTTCTCTTCAATGTGTTTTCTAAGAGTTAATCTATCAAAAAACTGCATTTGTTTTCCTATTTTTAAAACCTGAGCTTCTGTTAATGCGAGTGGATATTATCTCCACCAAGAACACAGAACGTTGGTACTTTAGTTCTCTTGGGCAGCTTCCTGTTAGATAAATACATTGTTTCTCTTGGGCCTTTGGGATATTGGCCTTGGTTCAGAGATTTGCACCCTCTTTGGTGACTCCGCTGCCCAGTATCTGCATAATTTCTTGCCCTCCCCTTCTCCTTCCTCTCTCCAACACTTCTGGTAAGGACACGTGGCAGCCTGGGGGAGAATGCACAGTCCCACCACTGTGAGTAGAGAAAGGGTTGGAGGATAGAGAAAGGGGAGGCCATAACACCGCCTCCCCAGAAAGAAATCTCACAAGATCAGCATTTTCATCTTCCCACCTCTCTCCCCATCTCTCTTTCCAAATCTTTGCTCCAATTGCATTTTATTAACACTGAAACATGTAACCTTAAAAACAATTTTTAAAAAGTAGAAAAATTACTCACAATCCCAATGCCTTAATTCAATCATTCCTTTAAATTGGTGAATCATTCTCAATGATAAGACCTTATCATTTTTATTTACTTTTAATTTCATTTTATTGTTTTCATGAAAGCAAAATGAAAACATTAAAGCACTGGGAATCTCTTTTCCTATTACCACTTCTCATTCCTTTTTCAAAGTCAACCACTATTAATTTGATACATACATACATATTGCTTTGTCTGCTTTCCTTCTTTTCTTTCTTTTTTTATGTAAGTAAAAAAAAAAAAAAACCCACTAAATTTTTTTTTTTTTTTTTTTTTGCAGTTTGGCCGGGGCTGGGTTTGAACCCTCGGCATATGGGGCTGGCGCCCTACTCACTGAGCCACAGGCGCCGCCCAACCACTAAATTTTTTGATCCTCAAGGGGCCTTTTTATTCTTGCCTAAGATGCTTAGAGCTGTTCAACTGTATTTAAAAAAACTTCTACATTGCATTGCATAGTATGAGTCTATCAGAATTCGTTTCTGTTTAAATAATCTATTAATGAATATTTTTGTTGTTTATTTTTTCAACTTATAAATAATAAAGTCATGAAAAATACTTTTGTGTAGATCTGGATGGACACATTGTGACTTTTACAGTCTACATGATTATAATTCATCTTTTCAAAATCTTGAGCTCGACCTCCTTTTTTCCTCTGTGACCTCTCTGCTAGGTTTCCTGCCCCCAACCCCGTGGATGACGCTGGCCTGTTCTCCTACCTCACAGTGTCGTGGCTCACCCCTCTCATGATCAAAGGATTACGGAATCGCCTGGATGAGAAAACCATCCCTCCACTGTCTGTTCATGATGCCTCAGCCAAAAACGTCCAGAGGTAAAGTCAGGTGGGCAAGTCATTGGACCAGTTAAAGACCATCTCCTATTGGGAGAGTAACCAGAGATGCCTCAGGGCGGTGGGTAAAGTCCATCCTCAGCTTGGTTCATGTATCTCCTGGAATGGTGCGCCTGCTTCATACATATTGACTGGAGATCTTTTTCTGGAGCAAGGAGTCACATATTTTATCAGATTTGCCAAAAGGCCCATGAACTCAAGGAAGTTGGCGATGACCCCTTCCAGTCTCTTTAGATTTTCTCTTCTGGAGCAGGCTTCTCACAGTGGCGCGACCTGAGTATTCCATTTGGTGTGTACCTCAGTCTCCTAAATCTCAAGCCACCGTCAACTAGTTGTGTGATTAACTTTCTTATACCACCAGCCTCACAGGTAAGAGGAGGATCAAATGGTGAAAATAAATGAATATGTGATTTTAAATGTCTTGTATTCACGTTCCTGCCTCTAGCTGCTTCATGAGAGACATCAATTACGAAATGAAAGTTTCTAAATGCGTTCAGGAAATTATGACCCAATAAAAGCCTCCCTGAAAAGAGCGTTTAGTGGTCAGGGGAGTTTGTGAAATGTTGTATATTGTATCTAGGTCTTAGAGATTTATAAAGAAAACTAGTGTTTTTCAGGCACTGAGAAAATATGTAATACTTTACGTATGTAAATACGTAATGGCCAAGCTTTGACCCTCTCCTGCCCAGCCTTATTCACCACAAAGACAGGGATAGTTCCTGGAAACCCCTTTTGGATAACGCCAGATATTGGTCAAAATCTCATCTCCTACCAACTCCAATGTGAGAAAAGTTGCCCTTTCCTGGCCTTGTGTCCTGTTTATGAAATAGTGGATCATAAAGTTTATTTCATGGTCCTTTATGGGACTGTTGTCAGAAACAAAAGACATGATAAATTTAGCCTAAGTGCCTGGAAAAGCACGTGATGCGTAACAGGCAACAAGTTAAACATCGGCTGGCTTATTCTCTTCTAACCATGGCGAATACAAGATCTCCTGGTCTGCTTCCACTTCCCTTCCAGTTCACTGATTCTGCCTTTTTATTTCATCACTCACAATGTCTGTCCACTAGCGCTTTTGAAATTGCTTGGCTTTTGGATGTTTATTTCAAAAACATTATCCATGCATTCACACCTTTGGCGAATAGAGGGTTTCTTTCTATATGTTCACGATTTAACAAAAGTTCCGGGGTACACTTCCCTATTCCTTCAGAACATCTTTGCACCTTTGGCTTCTTCTTTTTTTTTTTTTGGAAACAGAGTCTCATTTTGTTGCCCTCAGTAGTGTGCCTGGGAGTCACAGCTCACAGCAACCTCAAACTCTTGGGCTTAAGTGATTCTTTTGCCTCAGCCTCAAGTGATCCATCCACCTTTGCCTCTCAGAGTGCTATTGATTACAGGCATGAGCCACTGTACCCAGCTGTATGATAACTTGTTAGATGCTTATTTGAATACTGTGTTATATAGCACACTAAAAAAAAATTTTTGTTGTTCCTATTTTGCTGGTGTAACACAAATATCCTAATCATGATTAGCTTGACATTTCAAAATAAGAACATACCTTCCATTGTGTGACACAACACTGGGGCCCTCTTTTGGGGACTTTGAAATAATTAAAGTCACTTCTTGGAAGTAAAAGTTTCAGGTTTTAGGGCAGGGTGTGGTGGCTCAGGCCTATAATCCTAGCACTCTGGGAGGCGGAGGCAGGTGGATTGCCTGAGCTCACAGGTTGAAGCCAGAGTGAGACCTTGTATCTAAAAAATAGCTGGCCTTGTGGCAGGTGCCTGTAGCCCCAGCTACTCCGGAGGCTGAGGCAAGAGACTCTCTTGAGCCCAAGAGTTTGAGGTTGCTGTGAGCTATGATTTAATAGCACTCTATTGAGGGTGACAAACTGAAACTGTCTCCAAAAAAAAAAAAAAAGTTCCAGGTTTCATGAATCTTAATTCACAAAGAAGAGAGACATTATTACAGCCCTGGGCTATTTCCCAGGCTAACTGTATTTCAGAGCAGTAAAATAGTTAATGAGGGAGTTGTTTTGTATAGACCAATGCAAGCTACTAAATACAGAAGTAATGACAGAATTGAAAGATCAGCACGTTTTAAGGCTAGTGGAAGTGGCTCTGGGCAATGGTCATTACTGGTGGGGAAGTAGGTAATGAGTAAGTCTGGCTGATGCACCTCAGGGACTGACCTGCCTTTACATTACCAACAGGGGGGCGTCAGACACAGCATGGCTTCTGAGCTGAGGCAACAGGGAGCATGCTATGTTGTCTATTAAATGTTCTTGCCAATGGCTTGAATTCTGAATTTCGTTAAGCCTCTGGGTCTAGCTACCAATTTAATAGCAAATATGAAGAATGGAAGATTATGTTAGACAGTACCACAGAGATGCAATCAGCCCAATCCAGAATGTGGGAGATTCTAGAGGATAAATCGCTCAGTTTCTTCAACAAGTAAATGGTGTAGAAACTGCAGATGAAGGCAAATTCTTACAGATTAAAATGGGGCTCAAGAATCCTGTTTTTGTCCTTTAAATGTTGGACATTTGGATCTTGAGTCAGACGCCATAATTGTGAAAACCATTTTTTTTTTAGTAATTAGAGAAATTTAAATATGGTTTGGGAATTAAATGCCATTAAGATTACAGCATTAGGGCGGTGCCTGTGGCTCAAAGAAGTAGAGCGCTGGCCCCGTATGCCGGAGGTGGTGGGTTCAAACACAGCCCCAGCCAAAAACTGCAAAAAAGAAAAAAATAAATAATAAAAAAAAAAAAAATAGACTTTATTTTGGGCGGTGCCAGTGGCTCAGCGGGGAGGGCGCTGGCACCATATACCGAGGGTGGTGGGTTCAAAGCTGGCCCCAGCCAAACTGCAACAAGAAATAGCCAGGCGTTGTGGCAGGTGCCTGTGGTCCCAGCTACTCAGGAGGCTGAGGCAAGAGAATCGCCTAAGCCCAGGAGTTGGAGGTTGCTGTGAGCTGTGACGCTGTGGCACTCTACTGAGGGCAATAGAGTAAGACTCTGTCTCTACAAAAAAAAAAAAAAGATTACAACATTAAATGTTTATAGATTAAAATGAGGCTCAAGAGTCCTGTCAGATTTGTCCTTTAAATGTTGGATTTTGGATTTTGAGTCAGACACCATAATTGTGAAAACTTATTTTTTTAGTAATTAGAGAAATTTGAGTATGGTTTAGGAATTAAATGCCATTAAGCAATTATTGTTACTAAATGTTTTTTAATTAATTTTTTATTTTATTTTATTTTTTAAGATTTTTTAGAAATCAAAATATTTATTCACATAATTTTAAACTAAAGTCAGAACTAGTTAAGTCTTCTGTGGTAATGATGTTACTAAATTTTTTTAAAAAGCTTTTTCTGGAAGAGATGTGTACTGAAGCATTTATAGATGAAACAGTATGATGATGTCTGAGATTTGCTCTAAATCCTCCAGGGCAGGGTGGCGCCTGTGGCTCAGTGGGTAAGGTGCCAGCCCCGTATACCGAGGTTAGTGGGTTCAAACCCAGCCCCGCCCAAATTGCAACAACAACAAAAATAGCCAGGCATCATGGTGGGCACCTGTAATCCCAGCTACTCGGGAGGCTGAGGCAAGAGAACCGCCTAAGCCCAAGGATTTGGAGGTTGCTGTGAGCTGTGACAGACCCCCACGGCACTCTACCGAGGGTTAATAAGTGAAACTCTGTCTCAAAATAAATAAATAAATAAATACTCCAGGGCAGCGGTTCTCAACCTGTGGGTCGCAAGCCCTTTGGACTGTATTAAAGGTTCACGGCATTAGGAAGGTTGAGAACCACTGCTCCAGGGTGAAAAAAAAAGAGAGGGAGGAGAGATGAAGCGCCGGCCCCATATACCGAGGGTGGCGGGTTCAAACCCGGCCCCAGCCAAACTGCAACAAAAAAATAGCTGGGCGTTGTGGTGGGCGCCTGTAGTCCCAGCTACTCGGGAGGCTGAGGCAGAAGAATTGCCTAAGCCCAGGAGTTGAAGGTTGCTGTGAGCTGTGTGACGCCACGGCACTCAACCGAGGGCAATAAAGTGAAACTCTGTCTCTACAAAAAACAAAACAAAACAAAACAAACAAACAAACAAAAAGTCAAAATGATGTTAATTGTAGAATATGGGGGGTTTCTATATTGTTCTATTTTCGCATATTTCTGCAACAAAACTCCTGATGAGCAATGACCAGAACTTCTGGGTGACACATGCAGGGAGGATTCACCAGTTCGATTTCCCTCTTTTCCAGGCTTTACCGCCTTTGGGAAGAGGAGGTCTCCAGGCGAGGGACCAAGAAGGCTTCAGCAGTTCGAGTGATGCTGCAGTTCCAAAGAACCAGGGTTGTTCTCACTGCGCTTGCATGTTGCTGCTTTGCTGTCATGAGCGTCCTCGGGCCAGTAAGTGGCAGACTTGGTGAGGTTTGGGGGACTCCAGACTTTAGAGATTTAGAGATCCACTGGGGGCATGTTCAAGCCCATGCAGGGGTTGGGGGCTTGTCTATCTCTCAGCTGGTGTCCAGGAAGTGAAGACCTATTGAGGACAGTGGAGCACAGTAGTTAGGAATGAAAGCTCTGAGGCCACTCCTTGGGTTCAAACCATGGCCCTGCCACTTAAATGCCAGGTGAACTTCGACAATTTAATCCCCCTCCCTGTGCCTTGATTTTCTCATGGAACCCCATGACATCCTCAGGGGCAGACATCAAGGAAGTCCTCCTGTGTAAAATGGACAACATGACGCTACGTGGCTCGTAGGGTCGGACTAAATAAAATATGTGTCTAGAGCACTTGGAACATGGCCTGGCTCTGGACTTGCCAGCTCCTGCTGCTTGGGTAGCGGAGGCAGCAGGAGTTAGGGCCTCCTTCATGTACTGAGGTCGGGATAAACGGGTCCTAATTCCTGACCTCCAGTTCCCAAGCCCCAAAGTCTGATATCAGAGGAAGAGTCTGATTGGCCAGCTGGGGTCACATGGCAGAGGAGGGTGGGGTGCTTCGATTGACAACCCAGCTCTCCAGCATACGATGGGGAAGGTAAGCATCTCCCCAGAAGAAAGCTAAGGCCCTGTTATCAGGTAAGGGGAGAACGGACACAGGCCAGGAAAAAAACAGTCACAGGTCAGGAAAAAAACGGTTGATGACACCGCAGAGTGAGTGAGTTCGATGACAGCCAGGTGCTGGGGATTCTCCATCCTTTCCTACCATCTTCCACCCTGTCCCAATGTGGGTCTGTGAAGGGACCTCCCCCAATGGTTGAGTTTGACCAGCATGAGACTCCAGTGGGTGACCACAGGGAGGGAGAAGTGTGAGTGAGGGTACTGACTGCCCAGGCCACCTTGTTCCCTGTCCTTGGAGGCTGGAGACCAGAGCTCCTGGTGTGGGGCCTCTCTGCATGACTCCCCACTTTAAGTTCCTATGAACCTCACCGTCCCCTCTCTGGTGCTCTATTCTGAGCTCTAGGGACACGACAGTTCCCCGCTGTCACTAGCTCCAGGGTGTTCCACCATTCCTTGTTGGACAGCCTAAGTCCTGCCCACACCTGCCTGACCCAGGTCCTGTGCCTCCTGTTCCCATCAGGACCTGCACTGAGTATCCCCCAACTGGACCTTGACCTCCAGGGCGGGATTGTGCTTGAACTAATGTTGAGCTTTCAGCAAGATCTCCAGCATTAACCCAGACCTCCCAATCCTGTTCTCTGGTGACAGATGTCAAATGTGGTTCAAATGATCCAAACTCCTGTCTCCTTTAGACGCTGATTGTACCAAGGATCCTAGAATATGCTGAAGAGCAGTCAGGAGACATCTTCCATGGAGTGGGCCTGTGCCTTGCTCTTTTTCTCACGGAGTGTCTGAAGTCTGTGAGTTTTTGTTCAACTTGGATCATCAACCAGCGTACAGGCATCAGGTTCCGTGGGGCCATTTCCTCCTTTGCCTTTGAGAAGCTCTTACAGTTTAAGTCTCTGACACACATCACCTCAGGAGAGGTGAGTGACTGGGACGCCTGTCCCAGACCACACATCTCCGCGTAGACATCACTGCCCTGGGGACCAATAGAGGGACAAAGGGAGTTAGGACAGAAGGAGGAAGGAGAAAAAAAGACTTCCTAGGCTGAGTGTCAATAACCATCAACAGTTGCCTCTGGGCATGAAGGCAGCCCAGTGATAGCCCAGGGAGATGCCACCTGCACTCAGGGGTTAAGAGGTTTAGGTTTTCACTCAGCGAATAGTTACCAAGACCTATTCTGAGCCAGGTTCTCTTCTAAGCCCTGAGGATACAGCCCTGAACACGAATCCGGAGTAGAAGCGCAATGGAAAGCATATTTCCTGAGCAAACTTGTGTTGAGAGGATTGGTGCACTGGATGGCTTCAGGGAATCTCCTGGGGGACAACGATCATAGATGATCTCTCTGATACTCTTTTCTCATCTGCAAAAGAGGAACGCTTTCACTCGCCTGGTCATTGTCATTGTCAGTTCTTGCTCTTGCTGTCTGTGCCATGCAACACAAGCAAACCTTGACAGAGATTGGAGGAAGGCACTCTAACTTACAACCCATAGTCAGGACTGAAGGAAGGTGCTCTAACTTACAACACAACTCATAGTCAGGGCTGGAGGAAGGTGCTCTAACTTACAACTCATAGTCAGGACTGGAGGAAGGTGCTCTAACTTACAACACAACTCATAGTCAGGGCTGGAGGAAGGTGCTCTAACTTACAACCCCTAGTCAGGACTGAAGGAAGGTGCTCTAACTTACAACACAACTCATAGTCAGGGCTGGAGGAAGATACTCTAACTTACAACCTCTAGTCAGGACTGAAGGAAGGTGCTCTAACTTACAACACAACTCATAGTCAGGGCTGGAGGAAGATACTCTAACTTACAACCTCTAGTCAGGACTGAAGGAAGGTGCTCTAACTTACAACACAACTCATAGTCAGGGCTGGAGGAAGGTGCTCTAACTTACAACCCCTAGTCAGGACTGAAGGAAGGTGCTCTAACTTACAACACAACTCATAGTTAGGGCTGGAGGAAGGTGCTCTAACTTACAACACAACTCATAGTCAGGGCTGGAGGAAGGTGCTCTAACTTACAACCCCTAGTCAGGACTGAAGGAAGATGCTCTAACTTACAACACAACTCATAGTCAGGGCTGGAGGAAGATACTCTAACTTACAACCTCTAGTCAGGACTGAAGGAAGGTGCTCTAACTTACAACACAACTCATAGTCAGGGCTGGAGGAAGATACTCTAACTTACAACCTCTAGTCAGGACTGAAGGAAGGTGCTCTAACTTACAACACAACTCATAGTCAGGGCTGGAGGAAGATACTCTAACTTACAACCCATAGTCAGGGCTGGAGGAAGGTGCTCTAACTTACAACACAACTCTTAGGGCTGGAGGAAGGTGTTCTAACTTACAACACAACTCATAGTCAGGGCTGGAGGAAGGTGCTCTAACTTACAACCCCTCGTCAGGACTGAAGGAAGGTGCTCTAACTTACAACACAACTCATAGTCAGGGCTGGAGGAAGGTGCTCTAACTTACAACACAACTCATAGTCAGGGCTGGAGGAAGATACTCTAACTTACAACCCATAGTCAGGACTGAAGGAAGGTGCTCTAACTTACAACACAACTCATAGTCAGGGCTGGAGGAAGGTGTTCTAACTTACAACACAACTCATAGTCAGGGCTGGAGGAAGGTGCTCTAACTTACAACCCCTAGTCAGGACGGAAGGAAGGTGCTCTAACTTACAACACAACTCATAGTCAGGGCTGGAGGAAGATACTCTAACTTATAACCCATAGTCAGGACTGAAGGAAGGTGCTCTAACTTACAACACAACTCATAGTCAGGGCTGGAGGAAGGTGCTCTAACTTACAACCCCTAGTCAGGACTGAAGGAAGGTGCTCTAACTTACAACACAACTCATAGTCAGGGCTGGAGGAAAATACTCTAACTTACAACCCATAGGACTGAAGGGAGGTGCTCTAACTTACAACACAACTCATAGTTAGGGCTGGAGGAAGGTGCTCTAACTTACAACACAACTCATAGTCAGGGCTGGAGGAAGGTGCTCTAACTTACAACCCCTAGTCAGGACTGAAGGAAGGTGCTCTAACTTACAACACAACTCATAGTCAGGGCTGGAGGAAGATACTCTAACTTACAACCCATAGTCAGGACTGAAGGAAGGTGCTCTAACTTACAACACAACTCATAGTCAGGGCTGGAGGAAGGTGCTCTAACTTACAACCCATAGTCAGGACTGAAGGAAGGTGCTCTAACTTACAACACAACTCATAGTCAGGGCTGGAGGAAGGTGCTCTAACTTACAACCCCTAGTCAGGACTGAAGGAAGGTGCTCTAACTTACAACACAACTCATAGTCAGGGCTGGAGGAAGATACTCTAACTTACAACCCATAGTCAGGACTGAAGGAAGGTGCTCTAACTTACAACACAACTCATAGTCAGGGCTGGAGGAAGGTGCTCTAACTTACAACCCATAGTCAGGACTGGAGGAAGGTGCTCTAACTTACAACACAACTCATAGTCAGGGCTGGAGGAAGGTACTCTAACCCATAGTCAGGATGCTATCGGAATTGTATGTGTTAAACATTCAATTTTAAATTTTTCTGTTGCTCACCAATTACAGTGAGGTCATGGATTCCTTTTTTTTTGTTTGTTTTTTGTTTTGAGACAGAGTCTCAAGCTGTTGCCCTGGGTAGAGTGATGTGGTGTCATAGCTCACAGCAACCTCAAACTCTTGGGCTTAAGTGATCCTCTTGCCTCAGCCTCCCAAGTACCTGGGACTAGAGGCATCCGCCACAATGCCCAGCTATTTTTTGGTTATAGTTGTCATTGTTGTTTGGCAGGCCCAGGCTGGATTCCAATCCGCCAGCTCTGGTGTATGTGGCTGGTGCCTTAGCTGCTTGAGTTACAGGTGCCAAGTCTGGATTCCTTTTATGTTGAAACTGACCGTTTACTTTTTTTTTTTTATTAAATCGTAACTATGTACATTAATGCAATCATGGGGTTCAATGTGCTGGTTATATACACAAATTGAAATATTTTAATCAAATTGCTTAACATAGCCTTCACCACATTTTCTTAGTTATTGTGTTAAGACATTTATATTCTACACTTAACATATACCCTTGTAAAATGCACTGCAGGTGTGGTTCCACCAATTATGAAACTGACAGTTTACTTTTTGGATAAGGCAGTGTGGCTTTGGCTCCTCACTCTTAATCCACACCCCTTTGTGACCTGCCATCAGCTCCTTTCTATCCTCATTTCTTCCCATATTCTCTCCTCTAGCCCAAGGTTGATTTCCTCCCTTTCGTCCAGGCTGGCTAACTTCCAGTACCCAAGTATACTAGATGTGTCCGCTTCCTGGGGACTTAGCTCATATCACCCCCACGCCCTGCCCTTCAAAAACTCTCATTCATCCTTCCCGGCCCAGTGTAGATGTCCTTTCTTTCATGATGAGCTCTCCAAACTCTACCCCCTACCACCGCTCACCACTAAGATTTGTAGGTGTTTTTTTTTTTTTTAATTTTTTTGCACGACTCTGCCTGCCTCACTAATATGAGACCTTTTCAACCATTCCGTATATGCCAGTCCATTCCTCAGAAGGCCCAGTTCCTGAATTACACAGCACAGGTGTCCAAAAAGCACCTGCTAGCTTAACCATTGCCATGAAATAGAAGCTTTCACTCAACTCGAGTGCTAACACACAGTAGGTGTTTACTGTAACCATCATTACTACTATCGTTCTTCACCATTTTATTGGTTCCACAGGCTTGGGTAACTAGTTTGGCCTCTCTGAAGCTGTGGAATAATTATAAATCCAACTTTGTAGGACTTCTGTCTCACAGAATTCAATGAGTCCTTACATATAAAGTAAGTAGGGGGCAATTGTTCATAAGTGTTAAACCGTGTGATCACTATAGCTTCTGTTAGGTCTTGAGCAGAGTGGCTGCCCCGTCCTCCTGCACTTAACAGTCAAAGGATCAAGGCAGCCCTTCTCCCCTGTGATTCTCAGGAAGGCCACCACAGTCCCTAACTTATCTCAGCCAGATATTGTCCCCAGTGCTTTACTTACATGACATCCATCTTGTGTGATAAGTTCTATTATCGTTCCTGTTGTCACAGAGGAGGAAACTGAGACAAAGAGAGGGTAGGTAACTTGCACTATGTCACATGACAAGGGTAGGTAACTCACACATGACTGGTTAGTGCCAGAGGCTGCATTTGGATACAGCGTCCTGGCCGCCCAGTTCAGCCCTTTAACCATTGCACTTACCTGTACCAAGGCCAGCCTTGATTCCTTCTCTATATGTCTCTGTGCTGAGCACCTACTGTAAACAAGACCCAATCACTTCGAACCTCTTCACAGATACGTATAACAAAAGGGCCATGTGACAGCAGAGATGGAAGTGATTATTCAAATAAGAATTTCTAGATGGCTGTTTCCATAAATTACTTTTAAAAATCAATTTTAACAAAACACCTGAATACATTCTCCTTGGAATCAAAATAAAATAGCAGAGACAAAGCTTCAGACCTAGTCACTTTCCTTATCCCCAGAGGCTAGTGCTGTTACCAGTTTGGTTTGTGTCCTTTAGAGAACATTTAGGTACACAGCCAAGTTACCCATGGAAACCTACTATATTTTGTGTGTGTTTTTACATAAATGGTACTACATTTTACATAGCATTCTGCAACTTGGTTTTACCAACAGAAAATGTACAATATATCATTTTATCATAAGGATGTTTGCACTGGATTATTTACCGCAGCTCAATTCACAGCTGTCAAGATGTAGAATCAACCCAAGTGCCCATCAACCCATGAATGGATTTGAAGGGGGTTGGGGTCACCCGATGTGGAGGTCTTGGAGGTCTTGGAAGGAAGAGGCTTGACACAGAGTTTGTGTCAGGGGATTGAGGAACTCTGGGAGGAGCCCTTCCAAGTAAACCTTGGGTCCGTATTTATCATCATAGAACAGGAAGAAGTAGACAAAAGCTGCGTGCCTGACATCAGCACTGATTACGGAGCAGGTGGAGAAGGTCAGACGGAGCATCTCCACCTTTGTTTATGCAAAACTGCAGACCTTGAGCACAACCTCTGCCTCCAGCACCAAGAGACCTTTGGAATCTAGAGCATCTTTACCATGACTATTATTGCCACACCTCATATATGCATTCTGTCTTAGAGGCCAGTTTTCTCATCTCCGGCATGTACACAACTCATGTGCCATTCTCCCAATTCTCTCTCTCTCTCTCTTTTTTTTTTTTTTTTTTTGTAGAGACAGAGTCTTACTTTATCGCCCTTGGTAGAGTGCCGTAACATCACACAGCTTACAGCAACCTCCAGTTCCTGGGTTTAGGCGATTCTCTTGCCTCAACCTCCCAAGTAGCTGGGACTCCAGGCGCCCGCCACAATGCCCGGCTATTTTTTTTGTTGCAGTTCAGCCAGGGCCAGGTTTGAACCCGCCACCCTGGGTATATGGGGCCGGTGCCCTACTCACTGAGCCAAAGGTGCCACCCGATTCTCCCAATTCTCTAGGTCTCTCAAGCAGGAAGTGAGTCTTATGCTAAAGATCAGGGCTCAGTTTCCCCTACATGGATTAATAGACTGTGTATATGTGTACCATGGAGTACTATTCAGCCATAAAAAGATGAGGACTTTACATATTTTGTATTAATCTGGATGGAGTTGGAGAACATTCTCCTTAGCAAAGTATCACAGGAATAGAAAAGCAAGTATCCAATGTACTCGATACTGAGATGAAGCCAGTAAATGAACTAATTCACACCCACACAGGAGAAAAACACAATTAAATTCAAGTTGTGGGGAGGAAGGGGAGATAGGTGGGGGGAGGATTGGTGTGCTCCTACTTAATGGGCACAGTGTAAGGGCATGTGGCACATCTCCTCGGTGTGGGAAACAACTACAGCAGAGACTTTACCTAACGGATGCAAACATTGTAACCTTGTTCATAACCTCACATTAATCTGAAATTTCAAAAAAGAAAATGTGCAGTGTAGCTTCGGGGGACGTTTTCTCACCAGTTTTCTCACCAGTGGTGCTACGTCATGAGTGTTGTTTGTTCTTTCTCCCTCCTGGTTACGACTTAGCTTTCCACATTGGCACATGCAGCTATTCCTCATTCATTTCACTGGTGCTTAATCATGAGTACAGTACTGTTAATGTGTCACAGTAAAGTGCTTTCTATGTATTATCTAGCACAGTTCTCAGATCAACATGAACACGCAGGTTGTACTATTTAGCCTTTCCTTGATGGAGTGAGAGAGGCACAGAGACACTGAGTCACCTGTGTGGTTCCACAGCTAGTAAGTGACAAGTCTGGAACTTGAGTCTTGGCAGTTTAGCTCCAGGACTCAACGCTGCTTCTGGAGTGGCCTTTTAACTTTTCCCCAGAAGTGGACATTCAGGGCGTTTCCAGGGTTTGGCTGGTGTATGGCGTGTTGCAGTGGACATCCACGTACATGCTCCCTCCAATATAGAAAACTGTTTCTCAGAAGTGACATTGCCAGGTCATAGGGTTGGTGCAATATTTAATTAAAAAAATACTTTTAAATTGCCCTCCAAAGGGGCCATCCCTATTTATGCACCCTAATACACGTTAAAGCATTTGAAAAACTCAGGCTACGGCACATCCTGGGAACTGGAAGGAGATTAGGTTAAAGTTAAAAGAAAATCACTCCTCAAGGGATTCTGATCAGCAGTGATTATAAAAGATACTAATGAATTGGTTATTGAAAGATGTCTTGATTCAGAATGTTAGTTTTTTATAGCATTGAACTAGGCAGTAGATGGGGGGAAGGAAAGTGGGTGGAAGAATTTCTGGCAAAAAAGAAGAAGGAAAAGAAAGAGAAAGAAAATCATTCAGCCCCTGCCTAGAAAATTCAGTTATTATTATTATTATTATCATTAGTGGAATAGAACAGAATAGAATAGAAGAATTCTTTGGAATCTGGATATTAGTAGCAGTGATAGTGTTAGTAGAATATACTTTTTTATTTTTTGAGACAGAGTCTGACTTTGTCACTCTCAGTAGAGTGCTGTAGCATCACAGCTCACAGCAACCTCAAACTCTTAGGCTTAAACAATTCTCTTGCCTCAGCCTCCCAAGTAGCCAGGACTATAGGTGCCCGCCACAATGCACGGCTATTTTTTGGTTGCAGTTGTTTAGCTGGCCCGGTCCGGGTTTGAACCCTCAGTGTATGTGGCTGGCGCCGTAACCACTGTGCTACGGGCACCGAGCCATAGAATATGCTTTTTTTTTTTTTGAGACAGAGCCTCAAGCTGTCACCTGGGTAGAATGCTGTGGCATCACAGCTCACAGCAACCTGGGATCAAGCGATTCTCCTGCCTCCACCGCCCAAGTAGCTGGGACTACAGGACTACAACGCCCGGCTAGTTTTTGGCAGGCTCGGGCTGGATTTGAACTCACCAGCTCAGGTGTATGTGGCTGGTACCTTAGCCGCTTGAGCCACAGGTGCTGCGCCTAGAATATACTTTCTATTGAGTATATTTTGTGTGTGCAGATACTTTATATCTTACTGAAATTCTCACGAAAACCATATAAGTAGGTGTGATTATTCTAGCTTTACAGATGAAGCTGAAGTTCGGAGTGGTAGCGCATTGAGGGTCACACAGCCAGTCAAAAGAAAGCTGCGAACCGGAGGTGTCCCCTTGCCCTCTGCCATGCTAGGACAGTACATGCCAAGGCCGCCTTCCCTCTGCCCCTCTCTGCATACCTGGGAGGTGACACCTATGCCCACAGGTGTGCTGTCTTACAGGCCATCAACTTCTTCACCAGCGACATCAACTACCTGTTTGAGGGGGTGTACTATGGGCCCCTGCTGCTGGTCGCCGTGGTGTCGCTCATCGTCTGCACCATTTCCACCTGCTTCACTCTGGGACCCACCGCACTCATCGCCACTTTCTGCTATCTCCTGATTTTCCCACTGGAGGTAACGTTTTTCTTAGCCACCTGTTTTGTTCTGCTCTGGAATCTGAGATACGTGGGAATGTTGACTACTGCAGATGGTTCGTTCCACTGAAGTTAAGATTCAGCTTTAATTCCCACCTCACAGTGTTCTCTGCCCACAGTGTTTGGTTGACAAGTAAGAGGTGAACGTGATGTGCAAGGTCTGCCTTGCAGGCTTCTCTGAGAGATTGTCTGCTTCACAGATATTCCTTGGTAAATGATCTCTGTAAGATTTTTGTCCCCTTCCTTCTACCCAGAAGGTACTGATGTAATAATGCAAGTGGTATTTACTGTTTGGCTGAACATAGTAAAATGGGGAAAGGGAAGCACATTGGCTGCCAAAGAAACAAGTGATTCAAAGTTAGGCAAAACAGAAGTGACGCTTGGATTACATCTGTGCTCTGAATTATGGAAATGAAACATTTTCCACCCTGGGCACAGTCACGATAGTCAGAAGTGATTGCAGTTGCTGGAGGGTCTAGGGTTCCAGGGGCAGAGGCGCCATTTTCCGTTTGGTTCCTGGTTAGTTAGCCATAGCCCAGCTTGGGACTTAAGAGGGAAAGGCCCCCAGGGTACCCCAGGGTGTGACTGCCTGGAGAGCTTCCCTGGGAAAGAGTCACAGCGGAGTCACTCAGCACGGAATTAAACCTGGCGTCCACACCTGGAGTTTAACCTTTGGAAATACTCCTAGTTGTCCTGCGCGTGCCAGGCTGAACTCTCCCACCCTTGCCAAAGGAGCTCTTGCCCATCACACACTTGCTGCGTCCTGGCTTTAGGTGTTCCTGACCAGACTGATCCTGAAGATGCAGCACCGCGTCTCCGAGGTCAGCGACCAGCGCATCCGGGCCACCAGCGAGGTCCTCACTTGTATCAAACTGATTAAAATGTACACCTGGGAGAAACCGTTCGCAAAAGTCATTAAAGGTATAGAAAGTGTGACTTTCTGCTCAGAGCCTGGTCATGTCCTGGGGGACATAACTCTCACCTCCACGCTTTGGGGATGGTGCTGTGCTCTCCAGGAAGATCTTGTGGTTATCTTGGGTGTATTTCTTTTCACTCTCTAGACCTAAGAAAGAAGGAAAGGAAACTGATGGAGAAGAGTGGGTTTCTCCAGAGTCTGACCACTGTCAGCTTGTTCGTCACCCCGACAGTGGCCCTAGCAGTCATGATCCTTATCCACGTATCCTTAAAAAGGAAACTCACAGCTTCATTAGTAAGTGTTTTCTCCCAGCTATGGTAGGGAGTTTTTCATAGGCCCTTTCCCATCTCATGCCCTGCAAAGATCTGAAGGCTTCAATGGGTCCTACAAATCAATGTTGACTTTCCAGACTTTTTGGATGCTCTAGGTTTCTTCCATCTCAACACATCTGAGAAAGTGTTGTCTTGGATAGCAGCAGTGTTGGGAGGAAGAGGGGGACAGCGGAATCATCCAAGGGCATGGAGGAGGTGGTGTGTGTAGTTAAACCCTGATAATTCTGATACATGCCTTGAGGTTGAGAATCTCCAATTGAGGAGTTTCTCTGATTCCCCAAAGAGCCCTGGAAATGCACCCTAAGTAGAAAGGTGTAGCCCCTTTGGTCTTTTCCTCGGTGGTCTGAGCCTGGCCCTGAGAAGCTGCAGCTGCCTTCCAGGGTTAGGGACCCTAACTCTTTGAGCAGAATGAGACAGAGAATGCTGCTCTTGAGGTGGTATCAATGAGGAGATGCTGGGGAGGCCAGGGGAATGCACCCAAGCAAGAAGAGGAGCCTTTGAGAGTCTGTAGCCAGGGCCTGTGTGTGCTCCAGACAGCTGTCACCTCTGGTTGGCTCAGGCATGCACCAGAGAAACACTTCGATAGGGACCCCCCCAACGGAAGGGCTGCAGTCCTCACTGCCTCCCCCTTCTCATGCAGGCCTTTTCTACAATGGCTGCCTTGAATCCCCTTCGGCTGGCAGCGTTCCTTGTGTCCTTTGCAGTCAAAGGCCTCACGAATTCCAAGTCTGCGATGGAGAGGTTCAAGGTAAGTGGTCAGAGGACTGATGGATGGCATGGCCCTCTGCTTGGGTGTTCATTTGTGTGCAGCCCTCATGGTGTTCCTCCTGAAGGTATCCCTTTCCTAAGGCAGAGCCCAGCCCAAGTCAAAAGCAGGCCTGGCTAGTTAATGACCTCCTATGCCCAGGCTGGGTTGGGGACTGGGCAGACAGACAGATCAGGCTCCCAGTTTCCAAGAGGATATTAGGATAATGTATCCAGTAGGTGGTCTGCAGACTTTATCCAGGTTCACGTAGGGCGACCTTACAGTATTGTTTTGTTTTTTTTTTTAAACTGTATCTGGCTCAGTGCTTACCATTCAGCGGCTAGGGGCACCAGCCACATACACCAGAGCTGGCGGATAGGAACCCAGCCCGGGCCTGCCAAACAACAATGACAACTACAACCCCCTCCCCGACCCCCACCCCAAATAGCCGGGTGTTGTGGCAGGCACGTGTAGTCCTAGCTACTTGGGAGGCTGAGATAGGAAAATCACTTACCAGTGGTTCTCAACCTTCCTAATGCTGTGACCCTTTAATAAAGTTCCTCAGGTTGTGGTAACCCCCAACCATAAAATTATTTTCATTGCTACTATGAAGTAATAGCCTAAGAGTTGGAGGTTGCTGTGAGTTGTGACGCCATAGCACTCTACCGAGGGTGATAAAGTGAAACTCTGTCTCGGAAAAAAAAAAAAATGTATCTGTTACCAGTATTTAAAAAACCTGGACAAAGACTCGGTGCCCGTAGCACAGTGGTTACGGCGCCAACCACATACACCTGAGCCAGCTAAACAACAATGACAACTGCAACAAAAAATAGCTGGGCATTGTCGTGGGCACCTGTAGTCCCAACTATTTGGAAAACTGAGGCAAGAGAATCGCTTAAGCCCAAGAGTTTGAGATTGCTGTGAGCTGTGACGCCACGGCACTCTACCAAGGGCAACATAGTGAGACTCTGTCTCAAAAAGAAAAAATAAATAATAAATAAAGTAAAAAAATGGGACATTTTATATGAAAACCCAGATTTCTTCTGGCTCAGCTCCTATAGCTCAGGGAATAGGGTGACGGCCACATACACTGGGGCTGGCAGGTTCAAACCTGGCCTGGGCCTGCTAAACAACAAAAACAAAAACAACAAAAAAAATATCCAGCCTGTTGTGGCAGGGACCTGTAGTCCCAGGTACTTGGGAGGCTGAGGCAAGAGAATTGCTTATGCCCAAGAGTTTGAGGTTGCTGTGAGCTGTGACTCCAGGGCACCCTACTGAGGGTGACATAATGAGACACTGTCTCAAAAAAAAAAAAAGAGAAATAAAACTCAGACTTCCAAATTCTCTTGAGTAATCAGAAGATCTGGTGACACTGGGCCACCATCTCCCATGCCCACAGTGGCTGGAGCAGGTGTTAACTGTCTTGTTAACAGGGCCTTTAGGTACAGTTTGCCGTCTCCTCCACCGTTTCCTGCCTCCAGACTGGTGCATTTTACTGACCACTTATTAGAAATGGTATAATTCACTTTCTTGTATAGCTGGTCTTGTCCCAACAGGCATGTGAGTATAAAAACCCTAATCTAAGCCAATTTTTAAAAAGAGTCATCCCATGCAGTCTACAACCTACATCATTCATTCATTTATTAAGAAATCGTTTATTAAGCACCTAGCACCTGTGGGCACTGGAAAGTCCTCACGGAGCATGACCAACAGGGCCCCTGCTCTGAGAGCGTTCTGACCTGGTATTGGAAACAGATGAGTTACTAGCACCTTAACGATGGAAGAGGATTGCATCGGATCACAGTGTGGTGTTCTGGAGGGCATCCTGGGGAAGGATTGGGGATACTGTGGGGGTGCTGATCAGGGAAGATCCCTGTGCTGAAGTGACTTTTGAGCTGAGTGATGATGACTAGGCAGAAGAGCAGCATGTGCAAAGGCCCCGGGGCTATAATGGACTTGGCTGAATAACACAGACAAGTTCTTTATTTATCTACACCCTGGGGAGCTTCCTTAACTTCTCAGCAGCTGGACCAGGGCTCCTGCTGCTACCTTCCTCGTGTGGGTGTGCAAGATTCTTTCACCCAGTCTTGCCTTCTGTGCCTGTTTTCACCCAGTGAGTGGGCAGAGATGAGGAAGCTACAGTCTGGGATTGGATGGATGGGTCCGCAGTGTTAACAAACATCCTTCTAGATTTCTTTCTAAGCACATCTCTGGGTGGAGACACGTGGATATAACTTGGCTTCAGTGGGATCATATTCCCTATCTGCCCTTTTAAGTGCTGGAATTCATATTGTTCAATGCTCAGGTTTTATAGATCAGGAGCTGTACATGCAGAGTAGTAACCTGCCAATGGCCAAGTGTAGACCTGCCAATGGCCAAGTGTAGATGCAACATGAAATTTTCCCCCAGTGTGGGACACAGGCAGACATTTTTATTTTCAATAACTGTAAATGAAATTTAATTAGGAAAACATCAGCCCTATGAGTCAACAGCTAAGAGATGAGGCTAATATAGGTTAAGCCTTAGTCAACTGGTGGTACAGGTGGTATGCACAGATGGAACAGTGGCCCAGTGGTTTGAAATTTAGGAAAATAGGGCTCCATGCCTGTTGCACAGTGGTTATGGTGTCAGCCACATACACTGAAGTTGGCAGGTTCAAACCTGGCCTGGGCCAGCTAACCAACAATGACAACTGCAATAAAAAAATAGGCAGGTGTTGTGGTGGGTACCTGTAGTCCCAACTACTTGGGAGGCTGAGGCAAGAGGATCACTTGACCCTAAGAGTTTGGGGTTGCTGTGAGCTGTGACGCCATGGCACTCTACCGAGGGTGACATAGTAAGACTCTGTCTCAAAAAAAAAAAAAATTAGGAAAATAACTGATCTAGAATTTTTATCAGCAGCAAATTGTCTCATTAAACCATACCAACTGGCCAGCCAGTAAAAAATGGGTACACGTTGCAACTCAACTAAAGAACTGAATTTCCATCTCTTCCCTTTCTTTTTGTCTTTACAGAAATTTTTCCTCCAGGAGAGTCCTGTTTTCTATGTCCAGGAATTGCAAGACCCCAGCAAAGCTGTGGTTTTGGAGGAGGCGACCTTGTCATGGCAACGGACTTGCACTGGGACGGTCAATGGGGCATTGGAGCTGGAGCAGAATGGGCCTGCTTCTGAGGGGATGACCAGGGCTCAGCCACCTCTAGATGCCTTCAGGCCAGAGGACAAAGAGCACAGCCTGGCCCCAGCATTGCACAAGATCAACCTGGTGGTGTCAAAGGTAGCCTTGTTCAGGCCTGCAGGCAGGCTGCCTGACAGACCTGCAGGGCCTAAGGATAGAAGCTGCCCAGGCACCCCACATTTCCTTGGTTAAAAGCTGTCCTCTTCAGGATATCTCTTTAAAATACAAATTTTTCATGGAGGACAAACACAAGAAGTCTTTCACACTTCAGCATAAATCAATTGATCCTCTAAATTTTCTTTGAAATAGGCAAGACCAAAATAATTTGAGAGCACTATGTGCTGACCCTCAGAACGACCAAGGGTACAGAGAGCAGAGACTGAATTACCATTCATCACGTTCCCAGAATGTGCTAGGCGTGGTCCTGTTTTAATCTGGTCATTCTGTGAATCCTGCGATATCTGGCTCCTTCTCTGCCTAATGTTTACAAGGGCTAGCTTCCCGCTCTCCTCTGTCCTCACCTCTGCTCTGCTCTTTATTATCTATTTTTATTTCAGCAGACTTAGGGGTACAAGTGGAGTTTTGTTACATGGATATAGTGTGTAGTGCTAAAGTCTGTGATTTTAGTGTGCCCCTCATTGTGCCAATAGGTAACTTTCCCTCCCTTGCCCCTGCGTCCCTCCCCATGTTGGCATCTCAGTGTCCACTCTGGGTGACCTTGTGTACCCACAGCTCTCTCCTACCTACAAGGGAGAACATACAGGGGCTGACTGTCCTGAGTCACTTCACTCAGGACAGTGGCCTCCACTTCCACGCAAATCGCTGCAGAAGACACTATTCATTCTTTTTCTAATGGCTGAGTGGTAGTAAATGGGGTGTGTGTGCGCTGTTTTCTTTATTCACTCCTTAGCTGAGGGACCCTTAGGTTCAATCTATATCTTTGCTATTGTGAATTATGCTGCAATGAACATGAGTTACAGGTATCTTCCTGGTATACTGACTTCTTTTCCTTTGGGTAGATAACTAGTAGTGGGATTACAGGATCCAATGGTAGATCTACTTCTAGTTCTTTGAGAAATCTCCATGCTGCTTCCCACAGAGATTGTACTGACTTACATTCCCACCAACAGTGTCCAGATGGCTTCTTTTCATCACATTGGAGCCAACAGCTGCTGCTTTTTTACTTTTTAGTAATGGCCATTCTAACTGCAGTAAGAAGGCAATTCATTGTGTTTTTAATTTGTATTTCTCAAATGACTGGTGATGGTGAGCATTTTTTCATCTTTTTGGCCATTTGTCTATCTTCTTTTGAAAAATGTTCTTTGCCCACCTTTTAATGGGGTTATTTGCTTTTTACTTGCTGAATTATCCGAGTTCCTTGTAGATCCTGGATGTTAATTAATACTTTGCTGGATGCATATTTTATGAATATTCTCTTCCATTTGGTAGGTTAATTATTTTGCTGTGCTTAAATAAGTTCCATTTTTGATTCGTGTTTTTCTCAGCTTAAATAAGGTCCGTTGTTTGTGTTTTTATTGCATTTGCTTTTGAGATCTTAGTCAAATATCATTTACTTAAATGTATTGAAGAACTTTTTCAAGGTTTTATTCTAGAATTTTTATAGTTTCAGGTCTTCCATTTAAGTCTTTAATCCATTTTGAGTTTTTTTTTTTTTTTTTTTGTATCTGGTAGGAGATAGGGACCTAGTTTCGTTTTTCTGCATATGACTATCCAATTTTCCCAGCACCATTTATTGAATCCTTTTCTAGTTAATATTTTGTTGGCTTTGTTGAAGATCAATTGGTCATAGGTATATGGCTTTATTTCGGGATTCTTTGTTCAGTTTCATTAATCTATGTGTCTATTTTTATGTAGAAACACTGTTATTTTGGTTATTGTGGCTTTGTCATATAAATGGAAGTCAGGCAATGTGATTCCTCCAGTTTTATTCTTTTTGCTTAGGGTTTTCTTTGTCACTTAAGTTCTTTTTTTGGTTTCATATGAATTTTAGGGTAGTTTTTTCTAATTCTATGAAAAAATGACATTCATGTTTTGATAGGAATCACACTGAATCTGTAGATTGCTTTGGGCATTATGGTCATTTTAACAATATTGATTCTTCTCAACCTTCCTAATGCCCCCTAATGCTGTGACCCTTTAATACAGTTCCTCGTGTTGTGGTGACCCCCAACCATAAAATTATTTTCGTTGCTACTTCATAACTGTAATTTTGCTACTGTTATGAATCGTAATGTAAATATCTGATATGCAGGATGTATTTTCATTGTTACAAAGGGGTTGCGACCCACAGAACCGCTGCCATCTAATCCATGACCAGGAGCTGTTTTTCCATTTCTTTGTGTCATCTGCAATTTCTTTCATTAGTGTTTTGTAGTTCTCCTTGTAGAAATCTCTCATCTGCTTGGTTAAATATAGTCCTAGGTTTTTAAAAAATTGTTTGTTTTGTATATTTCAGGTCAAAATCATAAGTGTGCTTTCCCCCAGAATGTGTCCCTTATACCTGTTAGGTGTGAATTAACCCAACCCCTCCTTCCCCTCCCACCTACTTGATTCTGTCGAGTTTTACTTTCATATGTGCACCTAAGTATTGATTGACTAGTTCCAATTTAGTATCAAGTATATGTGGTGTTTGTTTTTCCATTCTTGCAATATTTCATTTAGAAGAATGGTCTCCAGGCTCGGTGCTTGTAGCTCAGCGGCTAGGACACCAGACACATACACTGGAGCTGGTGGGTTTCAATCCAGCCTGGGCCTGCCAAATAACAATGAGAACTACAACCAAAAAATAGCTGGGCGTTGTGGCGGGTGTCTGTAGTCCCAGCTACTTGGGAGGCTGAGATAAGAAAATCACTTCAGGCCAAGAGTTTGAGGTTGCTGGGAGTTATGATGCCACAGCACTCTACCCAGGGCGACATAATGAGACTCTGTCTCAAAAAAAAAAAAAAAAGAGGGCGGCGCCTGTGGCTCAGTGAGTGGGGCGCTGGCCTCATATGCTGAGGGTGGCGGGTTCAAACCCAGCCCCGGCCAAAAAACTGCGACCAAAAAATAGCCGGGCGTTGTGGCGGGCGCCTGTAGTCCCAGCTACTCGGGAGGCTGAGGCAGGAGAATCGCGTAAGCCCAAGCGTTAGAGGTTGCTGTGAGCTGTGTGATGCCACGGGACTCTACCCGAGGGCGGTACAGTGAGACTCTGTCTCTACAAAAAAAAAAAAAAAAAGAAAGAAAGAAAGAAAATGGTCTCCAGGTTGTCACAAAAGGGATCACCATTTTTTGTGACTGAATAGTACTATGTGGTATACAAACACCATGTTTTATTAACCCACTCCTGTATTGAAGGGCATTTAGGATGTTTCCGCATCCTTACAATTGTGGATTGTGCTGCTATAAACATTTGAGTGCAAGTGTCTTTATAATAAACTGTCCTTTATTTCCTTTGGATAAATGCCTAGTAGTGGGATTGCAGGATCAAATGGTAGGTCTCCTTTTAGTTCTTTTAGATACCTCCTTGAGGTATCTCTATACTATTTCCTACTGTGCTAGCTGCAGTCCTATCAACAGTATACTTGTATATGTTCCTCCCTTCACATCCACACCAGCATCTGTTGTTTGGGGACTTGTAAGCCATTCTCACCGGAGTTAGGTGGTGTCTCATTGTGATTTTGAGTTGCACTTTCCTGATGTTTGGAGACTGAGCATTTTCTTATATGTTTCTTGGACATTGGATACCTTCCTTTCAAAAGTTTTTGTTCATGTCTTTTGTCCACTTTTTAATGGGGGTGTTTGATTTTTTGTTTTTTGCTAATTTGCTTGAGTTCTTTGTAGTTTCTGGCTACCACTTCTTTATCAGATATGTAGCATGCAAATCTTTTCTCCCATTCTGTAGGTTGTCTAATGGCCCTGTAGATTGTGTCTTTGGCTGTGCAGAAACTTTTTAATTTGATCAGGTCTCATTTGCTTGTTTTTGTTGTTGCTGTGATTGCCATTGGGTTTTCTTCATAATTCTTTCCCGAGGCTGATATTTAGAAGAGTTCTTTCAACACTTTCTTCTAGAATTCTTATAGTTTCATGCCTTAGGTTTAATTTTTTTATCCATCATGATTTAATTTTTGTGAACGGTGAGAGGTGCGGCTATCCAATTGTCCCACCACCATTTTAATTAATTAATTAATTTATTTTTTGAGACAGAGCCTCAAGCTGTCACCCTGGGTAGAGTGCTGTGGCATCACAGCTCATAGCAACCTCCAACTCCTGGATTCAAGTGATTCTCCTGCCTCCACCTCCCAAGTAGTTGGGACTACAGGCGCCCACCACAACGCCTGGCTAATTTTTGATTGCAGCCGTCATTGTTGTTTGGTGGGCCCCGGGCTGCATTCAAACCTGCCAGCTCAGGTTTATGTGGCTGGCGCCCTAGCCGCTGAGCTACAGGCGCCAAGCCCCCACCACCATTTATTGTATAGGGATTCTTTTCCCTGGCGTATGTTTTTGTCTGCTTCATCAAAGATCAGATAGGAATATGAGAATGGATTCATCTCTGAGTTCTCTGTTCTGACCCATAGTTCTATGTGTCTATTTTTGTGCCGGTATCATGCTGTTCTGGTTTCTATAGCCTTGTAGTATAACTTGAAGTCTGATAAAGTGATACCTCCTGGTTCATTCCTATTACATAAGGTTGCCTTGGCTATTCAGGGTCTTTTCTGGTTCCATATGAAGGATAGAACTATATTTTGTTGTTGTTGTTGTTGTTTTTAGTTTTTCAAAATGATTTTATGTTTTAATGGGGGATTGCACTGAACCTGTATACACTGTGAGTATTACAGCCATTTTAACAATGTTGATCCTCCATATAGAGATCTTTCCGCTCCTTCATTAAATATATTCCTCATTATTTTATTTTCTTGATGCTACTATGAAAGGAATTTCATCTTTGATTTGATTCTCAGCTTGATTTTTATTAACATATATGAAACTACTGATTTGTGTGCATTGATTTTGTAGCCTGAGGCTTTGCTGAATTTATTTATCAATTCCAGGAGTCTTTTAGTCGAATCTTCAGAATTTTCTAGATATAAAATCGTATCATCAGCAAAGAGCTGACTTGAGTCAGTCATATTTATTTATTGACTTGAGTTTGTTGAACTATCCTTGCATCCTGAGGATAAAACACACTTGACTGTAGTATAATGTTGGTGCCCGCTGTGGCCACGCCAGCACTCCCAGAATGAACCTGCTGGGGCGCCGATTGAAAGTACAAAGCTTGCAAGAGGTGGAGTCCCCATAGGTGCAGGAGAGCCGAGCCACCGAGTAACCTCCTTGTGGCTGCAGGAACGCCCCCAGCTACATCCACAGCAGCTATTTATTGAAACACTATACAACAGGTGTGGGGGAGCTCCATGTACAGGACTACGTGCTTAAGCATCGCTAGGTCCTCTTTCCCAGGGCTGGACTCCCACCCTGCTGCACTACAAATGTTCAAAGTCCAACACCTGCTTGCTAATAAGCAACTGATCTTATCTTGTTAGAGCATGACGTTGCTTGAGGCTTATCTCCAGGCTGCAAAACATCTCTGTGCCAGCTAGGAGATTGTCCAATTCCCAGGGCCTCCCTCAAGAACTGGTGACCATTCCTATAAGCCTGGTGCTCAGTCTTCTACAGCATAACATCTTTTCTAATGTGCTGTTGAATTTGGCTTGCTAGCATTTTGTTGAAGATTTTTGGATCTATGTTCAGCAGGGAAATTTGGTCTGTTGTTTTCCTTTTTTGTTGCATCCTTTCCTGGTTTAGTATCAGGATGATACTGGCTTCATACAATGAATTAGGAAGGGTTACCTCCTTCTTGATCTTTTCGAAAAGTTTCAGTAAGCTTGTTCTGCTTCATATATCTGATACAGTTCAGCTGTGAATCTGTCTGGTCTTGGGCTTTTTTTGTTGTTGCTGTGGTTCAGAGATTTTTATATTTATAATTTATATTTTAAATTATAGATTTTTATATTTTTACGACTCATTATTGATCTGTTCAGGATTTCTATTTATTCCTTATTCAAGCTTAGGAATTTGCAGATTTCCAGAAATTTATGTATCTATGCTAGGATTTGTAGTTACATAGAGCTGTTTATAGTAGTCTTAGATGGTCTGTAATGTTTCTATGGTATTGGCTGTAATGGTTCCTTTTTCATTTCTGACTGAGCTTAGTTGAATCTTCTCTTACCTTTTGGCTAATCTAGCTATTGGTCTATTACTTTTGTTTATCTTGTCAAATAACAGACTACTTATTTTGTTGCACCTTTGAATTTTTTTTCTGGTCTCGATTTTGTTTAGTTCTTCTGTGATCTTTGTTATTTCTTCTCTCTGTTTGCTTTGGGCTTGGTTTGTTCAAATTTTTCTAGTTCCTCAAGGTGTGACAGTAGGTTGTTAATTTGTGAACTTTCAGTCTTTTTGATGTAGGCATTTAAGACTATAAATTTTCCTCTTAACTCTATTTTCTTCATGTCTCAGAGGTTTTAATATGCTTTGTCACTATATTCATTTGTATTATAATTTCCACTTGATTTCATCATTGATCCCCAAATCATTCAGGAGACAGTCATTTAATTTTTCCGTATTTGTATAGATCTGAGAGTTCTGTGGGAATTGATTTTTAGTTTTATTCCACTGTGGTTTGAGAAGATACTTGATATGATTCTTATTTTTTAAATTTATTGAAACTTATTTTGTATCCTAGACATATGGTCTATCTTAGAAAATGTTCCATACACTGTTGAAAAGAACATATATTCTGCAGTTACAGGGAAGAATGTTGTGTTAATATCGGTTACGTCCATTTGTTTTAGAGTCCAGTTTAAGTCCAGTGTTTCTTTGTTCATTTTCTGCCTCTGTGATCTTTCTAGTGCTGTCAGTGGGGTCCTGAAGTTACCTATTATTGGTGTGTTGTGGCTTGTTTTCTTAGGTCTATTAATATTTGTTTTATGAGGCTTGGCGCCTGTAGCTCAGTGGCTAGGGCACTAGCCACATACACCAGGGCTGGCGGGTTCAAACCCAGCCCAGGCCTGCCAAACAACAATGACAACTACAACAAAAAAATAGCTGGGCATTGTGGCAGATGCCTGTAGTCCCAGCTACTAGGGAGGCTGAGGTAAGAGAATCGCTTATGCCCAAGAGTTTGAGGTTGCTGTGAACTGTGACACCACAGTACTCTACTGAGGGCAACATAATGAGACACTGTTTCAAAAAAAAATTTTTTTTATGAATCTGAGTGCTCCAATTGAGTCCATATATATTGAAGATTGTTAAATCTTCTGGTTGAATTTATTCCTTTATCATTATTTATGAGCTTTTTCTTTTTATTTTCTTTTTTTTGTTGTTGGGTGGAGGGGGACAGAGCCTCAAGCTATTGCCCTGGGTATAGTGCTGTCGCAGCACAGCTCACAACAACCTCCAACTCCTGGGCTTAAGTGATTCTCTTGCCTCAGCCTCCCAAATAGCTGGGACTATAGGTGCCTGCCACAACACCTGGCTATTTTTTGGTTGCAGTTGTCATTGTTGTTTGGCAGGACCAGACTGGATTTGAACCCGCCAGCTCTGGTGTATGTGGCTGGCACCTTAGTCGCTTGAGCTACAGGCACCGAGCCAGCTTTGTTTTTTCCTATTGCTGTTGATTTAGGTCTGTTTTATCTGGTTTAACTAGTCTTGCTCACTTTTGGTTTCTATTTGGGTGGAATATTTTTCCCAACTCTTCACCTTGAGTCTATAAAAGCCTGTAACTGAGCCTCTTATAGGCAACCAATGTTTCAGTTCTCCTTTTTTAAATCCATTCTGCCAATATATATCTTCTAAGTGGGGCATTAGTCCATTTATATTCAAAGGTAAAAGGGATATGTGAGGTTTTATTCCTGTCATATATAATTGTAACCTAATTGTTGTGCATTCTTGGTTGTATGATTATTTTATAAGACCTGTGATTTTTACCATTTCATGTGTTTTTGTGATAACAAGTAATGACCTTTTGTTTCAATGTTTACAGTTACCTCGAGCATTTCTTGTAGAGCCAGTCTAGTGGTGACAAATTCCCTTAGCATTTGTTTGTCTGGGAAAGATTTATTTCTCCTTCATTTGTGAAGCTTAGTTTAGCAAGATACAACTTCAGGGATGACAGTTCTTTGCTTTGAAAATATTGAAAATATCATCCCAATCTCTACTGATTTGTAAGTGTCCGGCTGGGAAGTCTGCTGCTGGTCTGATGTGCTTTACTCTGAAGGTGATTTGATGTTTTTGTCTTGCTACTCTTTTTTTTTGAGACAGAGCCTCAAGCTGTCACCCTGGGTAGAGTGCTGTGGCATCACAGCTCACAGCAACCTCCAACTCCTGGGCTCAAGTGATTCCCCTGCCTCCACCTCCTAAGTAGCTGGGACTACAGGTGCCTGCCACAATGCCTAACTAATTTTTGGTTGCAGCCATCATTGTTATTTGGTGGGCCCTGGGCTGGATTCGAACCCGCCAGCTCAGGTGTATGTGGCTGGAGCCTTAGCTGCTTGAGCCACAGGCGCTGCCTGGTCTTGCTTCTCTTAAAATCTTTTCTTTCACATTGACTTTAGATGGTCTTGTGACCATATGCCTTGGTGAAGACCTTCATGAAAGGTATCTTCCTGCTGTTTGCTGAGCCTCTTGTATCTGGTTGCCTAAAACTCTTGCAAGACTAGGGAAGTTTTCCTCAAGGATTCCTTCAAAAATATTTCTCACACTTCTTATTTCTTCATCTTATCTCTCCTAGGCTTGGACACTTTTTATAACCCCGTCTTTCTTGAAAGCTTTTTTGGTATTTTTTTTATATTTCAAAATAATTTATTTCATTCTTCTAAGATTTTATGCATATTTTACCATGTATACATTAGTACTGAGTACATATATATAACTTAGAAATAAATATACACATATACCACTTATAGATGGAACCTACAATCAAAATGCATTTGAGGAACCCTACTTAAATGAACAATCCCTAAAGTAGAATTTCCTTAAGAATGCTGAGCTTCAAAAGGACAAATATTGTGATTGCACTTATATAAAGTATCTAGACTTGGCAAATTCATGGAGACAGAAAGTAGATTAGACATTACCAGGGGAGGAGAGAATGGGGAATTATTGTTTAATGGGTACAGAATTTCTGTGTGGGGTGATGAAAACGTTCTGGATATAGTGGTGATAGTTGTACAACATTATGAATGTACTTAATGCCACTGAATTTTACACTTAAAATAGTAAATTTTAATATTACCACAATAAAAAAATTCTAAGCCAAGCATGGTTGTTAGTACCTATAGTCCTAGCTACTCAGGAGGCTAAGACAAGATGATCACTTGAGGCCAGGACAAGATGATCACTCAAGACCAGCCCGGGTGATATAATGAGATCCATCTGTAAAAACAATTTAAAATTAAAAATAAAACCACAAGCACATCCCCACCCCCACCTTCTCCGAGTAAAACACTAAACTCACTCACTCTGTTCAAATTAAATGCCTACTGAACAATTTTTGATACAGAAGCTTGTTTCCTTGATTGTCTTAAAGATAATTATCCTGACCAGTAGCTCTCCCATTATAAATTAATAAATTAAGTGTCTTGTTAGTGTTATGGGGACATCTCCTCTGCATAGATTACAAGTGAGTTTGTGAACTTAAGAGCCAAGCAAGGTATGAAACTCTGTGAAATTCTGCCTCAAGTAAAGAAATGATTTCCATTTGTCGAATCTCTTGAATGCAAACAAATTCCTAATTGCTCTATAGCTGTTTTTTTTTAATTACTAAAGAATACAGGTATTAGTAAAGAACAGTCTTTATCCTCAGGAAGTGTAACCTTTTTTAAAAATTATTTTTTGTCTCCCCAGCTTCTAAAGTCATACACATATACCACTTTGGTATATCTGCCTCTTCAATTAGCTTTGTTCATTTTTTAAGAAATATATATATACATATATATATATATATTTACTTTTGTCTGATTGGATTAATTTGAAAGACCTGTCTTCAAGCTATAAAATTCTTTCTTCCATTTGGTGGGTTCTATTGCTTGATCTTTCAATAGCATCTTATAATTCCTTCCATGGATCTTTCATTATCAAAAGTTTTATTTGTTTTTAAATCTATGTCTTTAGTAATATATCCTGACTTGTTTTTCTGGTTTCTCTGTGTTGGTTTTCAACTGTCTGGATCTCCTCGAGTTTCCTTACAATCCATACTTTGAATTGTTTATATGTCATTTCAGAATTTTCATTTCGGTTGGGATCCATTGCTAGAGAGCGAGTGTGACCCTCTGGGGATGGTGAAATGTCCGTCTTCTCATACTATTGGAGCTCTTACATGGGCTTCTGCTCTTCCAGAGAAGCTGTCGCTTCTTATTTCTGAGTTTGCTTTCTAATGGGCATGTGCTGGATCTTGTGTTGTATCAGCGTGAGTTCCCTGCTCAACCCCGGAAGGGAGGACTAAGCTGTCTGGGGCTGGACCACCATGCTCGCCCACAGACGCCCCAGTGATGAGTGCAGGCTCCAGCACTGACAGGGGGGCAGGGGAGCTCATCGCACCGGGAGGGGGCACCACGCCATCTCTGTATCTTACCCTGGCAGAGTTGTGGTCTGCTTCCCGATCATGCTTCTGTCCTGGGGCTGTGACTTTCAGTCCAGTCAGATGCTCTCATCTATCTCCAGGCCACAGTGTCACTGAGAGCCGTGGGTAGCACCTGTCCCACAACTCTCTGCCTAAATGGTCTCAGGGCAGAACATCTTCTCATACTCCAAGCAGGCAGCCCTGCGGCTAACCTGTTCTCATCAGCAGTGGAGAGAGGGTGGGGCCCTGTGTTTTGGTGCATGTGGGTGGGCACCAGCTATGGTATTTCTGGCAATGTGGGTCACTCCAACCTGAGGCCCCTGGGAAGTATTCAGGCACCAGTGGTGGTAGACTAGGTTAGGTAATTCCCAATCCCTAGGTCCCTGGATGGTGTGCTCAAGTCCAAGGGCAGGGGGCCCCAGGCTGGGACTGGGCTGATGAACTTAATTTCAGCCCCCTTGGATTCTGGTGCTAGGGAAGGGAGGGCTGTTTCCTTGGTCACCAGTGGGATGCTCAAGCAGGGCCAGGGAAGGAGAGCTTTGGGACTACCCCCTGGGAGAGTGGCCCCTTGCAGCCGGAGTGGTGGAGACAGGCAGCTGCCAGGGTCTCAGGACACAGCATGGGGCATGCAGGAGACAGATGGCTCTGTGAGCTGAGCTCCCAGAATGGTGCTGCCTCTGTAGCTGGAATGCTGAGGCAGGGGCCGGGCAGGAGTGCTGAGGGGCTCCTCCATGGAGATAGGCAGCTGTCGGGTGTGGGGGGCACTCACAGCAGCAGTCTCTCTGTGAGGGACCCTTGATTCTTCACTTCCTCTCTGGCTTAGCAGCAGTGGTGGGGCAAACCTTTGGGGCCTGGGCTTACAGAATGGCACTGGGCTGTGGCTGGAGCACCAGAGGATTGGCAGCTGTGCCTCAGGCTTGTCCCCAGGAAGGTGGGCTCCTCCTGGTGGAGGCAGGCAGCCGTGGGGCATGCAGCTGCCCCACAGCCTGTCATAAACTGTGGCTGTGATATCTGTCCTTGGGGTGCACGGCAGTGCCCAGCCTGCTTGTTCCCTCTGTGGTCTGTGGCTGTGGCAGTGGCAGGAAGGGTGGAAGCCCCAGAGCAAGACAGAGACCGCTAGAGGGTCAGGTCTCTGAATTGTGCTGAATTGCAGCTGCTCAGGGCTGAAAAGCCTGTGGGATGGCACGGAGTCCAAGGCATGCCTCTGTGCTGCTCCTCCCATCAGTCTGGGGGCCACAGGGGCTCTCCAGCGGTAGGACCTTAGAAGTCCCTGGCAGGAGTGTGGAAACTCGAGGATCTGTCATACTTTCCCCATGTCAGTATTAATATAAATAATAGCTATAAAATAAACATAGACATTAATCTATATCTAAAAATAAATATATAAAAATAGATAATCTCTAACAATATTATGTTAATGCAGCGGATATGTAATGTCTACTATCTCTTATCTATTCACATTTCTCTGCTTTTCTTCCCTGGTGATCATCTCTAGACCCATGGCTTTGAATTCTGTCTCTATGCTGTTATCTCTGGCCTTGAGTCTTCTCCAGGATCCAGACCCAACTGCCTACTGATTATCTCTCCTAAGCGCCCCGCAAGCATTTCAAAACAAATGAAGTCTGGACTGTCAGTCTCTCCTACTGCTTTCCCAAATCTTCTTCATCTCGGGAGGT